>NC_139951.1:17458725-17776225 GCF_963454915.1 Gymnoscopelus microlampas
CAATGGATACAATGTAGTTTTATCTAGTCACAAACTACTGTTAACACTTTTCAGTGGTTCAATATAATACTACCCACATTACGGAACGTAACCCTTTTCATTTTCACTTTAAAAATAAAAAAACAAAATAGCAGATCTACAACAAGCTCACAATGCATCGCATTCTGACACGTTGTGAGCTTGTAGATCAGCTATTTTTGCTACTTTTGTGTGACACACAATATATATGACGATGTAGGGCATTCATTTACGAGAAAATATACAAAGTTGAAACATGGAGATACAAGGTTTCTGCCCGAGAGCAACGATTTGCACAGTGATGTCTTGACTCCAACAAACTGAAACGGCCCTCTGAATGAAACATCAAGAGCAGGAACAGCAACATCAATAACATATTGCTTGTTAGAGGAAAAACAAACCAACAACATTTTATACACAGACCTCTGTGCAGTGCAGGCCCCCAGTCTCGGCAGCCTCTATAAATTAGATTTATGGCAAATAGGTTTAAGTTTCACGACACTGAATAGGATCACAGGATAACAGTAACCTTTTGTGTTTGAGCTGTCAGGTAATTTACTTACTGTGAATTGCACCCCGACGACAGAGAGCGGCGGTGCATTTGGTTATATTTTAACGGCTGACTGCCACTGCCTGAGCTTACAGGGGAAGACAAGTCAATTGGAGACATTTACCTGATGCCTTTATCCAGACAAGCCTGGAATGCATGCAGAGAGTTGAATGAGCTTAAATAAGCAGATTGCCAATATTGCAAGCCAGCACTTATAGGGAGTGTACCTCTCCTAACAGTAGAAGTAGGCTATTACTAGTAACTCTCCTACCAGAAGTAGTCTACTAGTGACTCCAGTAGAAGTACTATGACTCTTACCTATAGAAGTAGTGATTATTTGTATCAGTATACGTACTAGTGACTCTCTCGCCACTTGAAGTAGACCAATAGTGACTCTCCTACCTTTTATCAGTGGAAGTAATAGTGACTCTTACCAGGAAAAAGTAGTGACTCTTATACAATTACACGTAGTGAATAGTGTCACTAGTCACTAGTGACTCTCCTAGACTCTCCTACCATGAAGTAGGTTACAAGTGACTTTTCTACCAGTAGACGTAGTGACTCTCATACCTGTAGATAATAGAAGTAGTGACTGCTACTAGTACAAATACAAGTAGAAGTAGCCTACTAGTGACTCCTGTAGTAGTACTAGTGACTCTCCTACCAGTAGGCACAGGAGCATGACTAGGTTAATCAGCAAGAGGAAGGTTTGAGGTCCTATCACAGCTTTCTGAACACAAGCCATTAGTCCATTTAGTGTAATGTAGAGCATATATTCTGCTTTAGCTCTAATTAGGGCCATTGTATTCATGGTACTGTATGTATTCTTCCCAAATACCCCCATCTTAGTGATGCAAATGATGGTAATATAACCATAGCTGTAATAACTGCAGCTGTATTGAAACAGTGATTTAGTCTTAATGAAGCTCAATGTGGATGTGTGCGCTCGGCCCCGAGGACTGAATTATTAAAAATGCGCCGTGTTGAGATTGTTGTTGCAAATGTTTCACTTGTCATTGTGGTCATTGAGTCACAAAAAAAGGACTTTAATATTTTCATTTCATTTTTATAATGAGCTAGATGTAAGCCCACTGGTCTTTTGCCAAATTGGGGTGACGGAGACACAAAGAGAGAGGTCTGTGTCAGTGAAATAACCTCAATTCTGAAGACTTATACTACATTGTACAATGGGGGCCAATGCCCAAAATAGCTGATTTACGAGCTCACACCGCATCACGATGCGAGGCATTGTGAGCTTGTAGATCTGCAATTCTTGTCACAGGACACCATCATACGACAGAGTATGAATTAGTCATAATAAATATGTTGATGATTGATGACTAAAGCATAATTTACCACCCTCCCATCGCACGATGGTGTCGCTCACTGAAAACAACCAATCGCACGGTGAGTGTAAAATAGGCTTAATGTATAAATTATACATAAGCAGGAAAGGCATGCGTGCACATTTTTCTACTTAAAGGTTGGGAATTCAATAAGATTCAACATGAGAGCTTGTGTATTGCTGTGTGTTCTGCAGAGTTAGTGGAAATGCTGTATTCCCGAACGTTTCATTGATTGAACCATAAATTCTGAAGGATGCTGCTTTATAAGACAAAATTTGCTTTTTTGTTCATATGTCTTACTGCTGAAACACGGTAGAACTACAGGAAATATACCAATTACAACTAGGGCCCATATGGACAAGATCAAATATCATCGATTGTTTTGGACCAAATACCTCAATATCAAGATTGTGACGATAATGTATGGATGACTGTTCATCAATTTTGATAAATAAATATCAGTAATGCATATATGATAACTGAGTGGGTAAAGTCAGATAATGGAAAGGCTAGAACAATCCGGTAAGCTGAAAATTACATGACTTTACTGTATCGCAGCCTTTAAGACAAAACCTTTGCCATTTACAATATCCCAGACGATATCTAATCTCAAATCACAATATCGATATGATATTGATATATTACCCAGGCCTAATTACAACTGTAAGCTATGTTACAGCAATGATTTAAGCTGTAACATGTCAGGCAATATTGAAATAGATGTGTTTACTGTACAGTACATTGTAGTCATGATTAATGATGCACAGTGACTGTATGTACTGTTGGAAGACAATGTGAGGTTTTGGCAAGTGTGTTTAGAGGTCATGCCAATTTTATGGCGGTTGCTGAACTTTCATTTATGACTCCTGCTGTAAAGTCTTACTATCTGACGATGTTTTATTTATTATCACAGCAGATGCCTCCAGCCAATACAAAGGCATTTAAGTCAGGTTCATCAACAAGGTCCCATTCTCCACTGGAGAAGCATTAACCACTTTCACCCTAGCATCCATGTCCTGGGCATGTCATAATCAGTGGTGGAACAAGTACGCATAGTTTTTACTTAAGTAAAAGTATCAATACAGCAATGTAGAAATATTCTGTATAAGTAAAAAAAAAAAAAAAAAAAAAGAAGAAGAAGTGTAATCTGTAAGTTTGATGTCCTAACCGGGATTTCTGGTCCACTGGGTGAGTGCCAAAAGTTCTACTTCTGAGCTAAATCATAAGCCTGTTTGGGTAGAGGATATATTGCGCCTTTTGTCAACCAGTTGTGGTCCTATACCTACAACTCAGTAGTGGCTACTCAGTTGTGTTCGTTATATTGCATTAACATACTCTGCCATACAGATTGGTTGAAATAAATTGGTATTCTCTGCAAAAAGTTATGGACTGCAGCTTCAACAAACAACACGCCTTGAGATGTTCAGTTGAATGAATGATCCTAGAACGATGTGATATTATCTGTTATTGGCCAATATAGTGTTTCTGATTCAAAGTGAGAATGTTATGGAGGAAAGAAAAGTGACAAAGATGAAATGAAGATAGCAGCAGAAGTAATGTGGGCATACAAATGGAATGAGACAAGTCGAGGAGTGAATGAAGTCAGATTGGGAAAGGAACAATGTTTTACATTGGCATGTAACCCAAGTGGTGTATATTTCCAACGGTATGACAACACAACTACCTATTATATTCCCTACAGTAATTACACAAACACACTTCCTTGAGAACACACGCACACACACACACACACACACACACACACACACACACACACACACACACACACACACACACACACACACACACACACACACACACACACACACACACACACACACACACACACACACACACAATTTGCTATGAGGGGAATTGAGGGAAACCAAATACTTATTATTCCCAAAGCTCAACAAGAGTAAATGCCCAAACTTGCAACAAGAGCAGCCAACATAGCCACACCCATGAAAGACATGTTTCACAATGTAAAATGGAAGAATTGTGTGTCATTGATAGCTTTCATCATATTATGAATGCTAAGCAAAGTACATACAATGAGTTACTGTAGGGTATAGACACACATAGGTTGAACATCTGCCTGCATTTACAGTTTACACATATACTCGGAAGCCCCATTTGGCACGGACTACATCTGATCCTGTCTGTACAAAAAACTAAATTTACAGTTCTGCGTAGCTTCACACTATTAAGATGTACTTCAAAAGATTGTATCTTGTAAAAAAAAGTCTGAGCTTTTGTGCCTGTAAATCCAACCTCGCTTTATCCAGGAGTCATCCGGTATTCTGACATGTAATCTTAGATAGGTTGTGTTGCATCACTGTGAGGAAGTGCTTTGTGAAATATACTGTATAGTTTGCCCACTGTATGGAATTTCAATGGATACGCATAAAAAGGCTTTGAAACAAGACAATGAAATCCATTAAATATTGTGCAGAGTAACCCTGGACGTATCTTCTTACTTTAGGGCTTTTAAATGCTTGTCTGACACTGCCGTTATTTGCTATTCATATATAATCAATATCTCCATTAGGCCCCATTTGAAATGTGGCTACAGAGAACAGGCTTGCATTGTTTTTGCTCAGTGTGTTTAAAATAACCCCATCATTAGAGATTAGGTTGACTCCACATGAGAATCATGTCATTCATTAATTCATTGTTACATTTATAGTTGCTACAAAATGCAGAGGCTTAGCTCTGTCCTTGAAATACATTCTGACCTAGAAAGATAACAGCCAATCACATGAGTGAAATAAACTCTTAGATAGAATAATAGAACTATCTTAGACACTGCAGCTATTATAGTCAATGATTTAACCGTTTTGCATTATGAGCCATAGTTATGTACACAAAGACAGATGCACACCCTCTCACTGTCTCACACGCACGCACACGCATACACACACACACACACACACACACACACACACACACACACACACACACACACACACACACACACACACACACACACACACACACACACACACACACACACACACACACATGCATGTACGTGCACATGCACACACAAACCCACATTGAATCTCTCATGCTTCCTTGCAGCTGCCTTATTATGTCTATTATGCGCCGTGTACAGAGCCCGCATTCTTTTTGATGTTTGAGGCTGTGAGCTGGTATGTCAATAAAATTTGACCTTTGCTACAGTTTTTTTTTCACTACCATTTTTTTTACACCACCATGCTCTCCTCTCAACCCTGTCCTCAGGTTCTTATGAAAATACTACCTGCATATCTCCACAGTCCAGATAAGATTAGCCTTAAAACGTTTACGCCATTATATTCAGCCAAAAAAAAGGAAAAGAAAAACAAAACAAAAGAAAAAGAAGACAGCACACGCGGGAAGGTGAGGGAAGTGATTCACCGCAGGATGATGTATGTATGTATGGAGAGAGAGAGAGAAAGAGAGGAAAGGAGAGAGAGAAAAAGAGAGATGAATGATTAATACAGAGAGCCCTACAGTCTCTCTCTGAATGTCATTATGTAAGCAACATTAATGACGCCTGAGAGGACGTGAAATGAATCTAAACTAAGACAGGGGGTAATGAACTGCGTGGTGGGGGGGGGGGGGGGGGGGGGTCTGGCATGGGTGGGGGGTGGTTTGGGCACCACCAGCTTGGCTTTTAATGAATTTGTTGAGACAAGGAGGAAACATATTGTCAGAGTTAAACCGCAAGGCTGGCTTTCCTCTCCGCTGTGAGTCGTGTTAATGTGACAAAATGGGACCCAAACGAAAAAAATAAATAAAATAAATAAAAATGCACAAGAAATCCTGCTGGAAGCAAATCGAGAACAAACACTGGGATGTCGTCATGCGGCTCTTACCATATAAGCCAGGTAACAAGGCGACGAACAAAACAATAGAATTACTCAGCTTGTCCAATATCCCCCTTTTGTTTTACACACTCCAATTTACAGCACTACCCCCAACCCTACCACCCCCCCCCCCCCCCCCCCCCCCCACACCCTCAAGTCGACTGCTCTGTCTAAAAACAAGCGCGCCCCAATTGCGGAGAAAAACTATTCTGGGGCCACTTTGGTTTTATTTGAACGGTAAGGTCGTTATTTTTGTGTTTCAATAACAACGCTGGCCCTGAGCTTGGAACAGAGCGAGAGAGAGAGAGAGAGAGAGAGAGGGAGAGAGAGGGAAGCGGGCATGGCCGTGGTGGTGACTGCACAGTGAAAACAGGGTTTTAGATTACATGGTGATTTAGGAATGTGCTGGGAGCCAAGAGAGGCAGGCAAGCAGGCAGTCAGGCCGTCAGGCATGCAGAGTTACCCCCTCTCATAACCACCATGGGCTTGAAAGGAGCCCGACAACATCTGGACACATTACACTTGGGGCTAGGAAGTGTGTTGTGTGTGTGTGTGTGTGTGTGTGCGGGGGGGGGGGGGGGGGGGTGTATACAGTATGTGTGTTCATTTAGTCAAATATGCACCCGGGGAAAGATTGCAGGTTCGAGTATTGTTATTACAGTAGGTCTATTATACCAATTTCTAAGCTGTGTGTTATACAGGGCCCCAACTAGTATCAAATTAAACATAAGATTGCCTGGTTATGAGAGACTGTATGGCCCTGTACTACACTGTAGTTAAACCTTTAGTAGCACATTAAACAGTTATGTCAATTAAAAGATAGATTATTTAACATTCAATCAGTAAAACAAATAAATATTAAGAAGCACAAACCTTGTGGGCATGCAAATACTGTAGCACACTGGCAGATACTATACATTAAAATCCTCTGTGTTCATTTAACTCTGAGAAGGTAAAATGATACGCTCTCAAGAGTTAAATTAACAATGTGCAGATTTCACTGTATAGTGACTCACATATTTACATAGGCTAGCTAGAATAAGCCTCTTGTAGGACTTGTGAATGACACGCTCAAGATTGTATTATCAAATGCAGTGTAAGTGCCTCATTGTAAAGCTATTGATTCAGCCACGCACTCAGGAAAGGTTGTTAGCTAACTGGGTCCATGCGAGGCACCTTTATTGTTGTGCTCCATACAGTACTACAGTGGATTGTGGTTTCAGTAGCCCTTATATTTAACCACCTTCAGTGATTTATACACTGTGTGGACTATAGTCACAGACTATAATCCCCAGACAAGCCCTGGTTACCTCCCAAATTGGCTGCTAGAGAAGACTGACTTACCAGCCTGTGCCAAATATACAGTATAAGCATTTGGTAGGCAGCTGGTGTCCATTTCTATGTAGAGTAACCTGTGTATGATGGTTCATGCACAGTATAATCCTTTGTTTTAACCACTTGAACCCTAGTCTCGATTTAGTCAATTATACCCGAGTTTGCTAAGTACTTGAACCACTTTTTCCCTCAACACCAATCTCTACATGTTTGCACACCGAGCTTGTAGATCCCCCCCCGTTCGAGTAGTTAATTTAACTCTGAATTTGTCTCTATTTGTACACTCAGAGTTACATTCTGTACCCGTAAGAGTCTATTTTGTTCCATTTGTACACCCTCAGATTTAAGGACTCACTGACTCTTCAAAGTGCCGTTGAGTAATTAAGTGTAAGTCAGCCGTGATATTTCTTTCCCCCAAGTGCTAAGACAACATCATTTAAATCCACTTCCAATAGTTTGTACTCATTCTTACTTATCACAATGAAGCCCTTTTCATTATCACTCTAAATTCATCAACCTGGTGTTATGTAAAGCATAATCAGAACAGTATTAATATTGTAGTGTATGAATAATATATCATTATAGTATGATTACTACATTGATACATTATTCATAGCATTATATGAGCTATAATCCATCTCGACTGAGAGCTGTTTCAATACAAGCAACATTATGAGGCAAAACTTTATGACTAATTGTTCATTTTAAATCAATTAAATATATTTTAATTCAATTTGCGAGTTGTCTTGACTGAAATAACTTTATGTCCAGGTTGGACCTACTGGTGTAGCATTCCCAAATCACAATTATGTCTGTATCCTAAAGCAGAATACTAATTTAATATTTGTGCATTAACCTAAAAGAAAGTATAGCAAGCCCCTATCCATACTCTATAGTAATTCTTGAATTGTTTACTTAACCAATCTATATACTTTGTCATGTGACAAATAGAGAAAATAGCCAATCTACAAGATCACAACGTGTCATTTTCACATGCTGTGAGTCTGTAGATCTGCTATTTACAATTTTCACCTACAATGACATGCCCAATATAGGTACCCTGGCGTCCATATTTTGGGCATAGGCAAATATTTCCCCCCTTGTTTTTCATTGTAAACATTTTTAAAAATTGTGAAATTAGCTGATCTACAAGCAGACAAGCTTTTGAGCTTGTATATCGGATATTGTCATGGACCATTTTGTTGTAGAAGTAAGTAAATAGCTTAAGTGGTTAACTTTCCACCCCAAGTGGCTTTCGTCATTGTGAAGGTTTTAAGTTAAAATGTTCATCATATTCATTATAACAAATGATAGGAATCAGGTAAGCAGTCCCCCCCCCTGTTTCGACACCAAGCTCAATTCCCTCTTTGCAGAAAAGACTGTTGAGTTGTTTCAATTGAATGTGAATTGCCCCCCCCCCTCCCAGCCCTGATTTTCAGCACCAGTGACCACACACAATGGCCCGAGAAAGCTAATCCCAAGAAAGCTAACATGTCCCACTGAGCAATAGTCGTCTATTAGACGTCCGTCTAAAACAGGGTTATAATTGGTCTACTGGTGAAAGTTTTTTAGCGGTCTAGGCTTAGCCTAGACGTTGATTAGCTGTTTTTTAAACGTCTATTTATAGACCGTCTATATTATAGACGTCATTTCAACGTCTATAATATAGACGGTCTATAAATAGACGTTTAAAAAACAGCTAATCAACGTCTAGGCTAAGCCTAGACCGCTAAAAAACTTTCACCAGTAGACCAATTATAACCCTGTTTTAGCCTACCCCTTAGACGTATTTTAGACGTCTAATAGACCAAAAAATGCTCAGTGGGGTCTAAGTCCAGGAATCGGAGATTCAAAACATCATTAATGCCAACCAGGTCATGGGGGGGGGGGGTTATTTTTTAACGTATCTGTGATAAGCTTTGAACAACACATTTCTGTTGCGTGCTAATCACAAGACATGCAGATATTCTGCATTGGTAATTATGTCTTTTAAAAGTAACATAAATGTAAGTGTTAAAATGTGACCCTGCAGTTTCATTTCATTGCGAGCCAGCCAGAGTAGCTCTCACAACAGAAAAGGTTGGTTGTAGCCTGCAAAGGTTGGCCGCCTGCCAAAGTGGCTATAGTGGAAACTAAATGACTTGCCAGCCACAGACAGAATTTACCTGCACTTGGCAGTTAGCTAATTTGGGCTAATATGCACTGAGGTTGAACATTCAAACCCGACAATGCAAATCCAACTTCAGTTCAGTTTCCTCCGTCTTTTTTCCGGAAACCAATATAGCCTCAGGAGAATGATTAAACCCTCTCTTGGCGGTTTGAACTGAGAGAAACAGAGAGTTTGTTTAAAACCAAAGTGGTTATGAAAGACTTAATTAGACATCTGGCATGCGGACTTGGCGGCCATATTTTGCGTTGATTAAAAGCAGTAAATCTGTGTTAGATTGGAATCATGTTTCCACCACGACTGCTGAGTGATTTAGATGTAATTGGAGGAACAGAGGTCAATGGCTTATTTCCAGTGGATAGCAGCTATCTCAGAAAAAAACATCTTAGGAATCTGTCCAGTACAACAAGTCTCTTATTGGTTAGCTATGGCCAGTGGAACACAAGGCCAATGTACATAATGGCACGTTTGTCTTCTGATTTGTCAATTGTCGTCCATTAACATTTTTCTTCATATACTACTTTGTCATGTCTCTAACATTTTCATGATTTACTGTACTCTATGTACACGCCTGCAACATTTCAGCTACAGTGTTGCACCACTCCAAGAGGCAGCGTTCGATTTGCTGGGGGGGATGAGGGGGGAAATCCATACGTCTGCTTTTGATATCCCCCCTCTGGTCATTAAATACATGCATTTCCTTTTGTAGAATTGTAGACTATCTGATGTTTGATATTTATGTTTGATAATACCACAATTTAATAATTCAACGTAAAATGTATGTTAACCACATTAAACCTGTTAAAATAACTGCGATGCAACGCATTGACAGCTTGTAAGAGCAGCTATTTTTGCTATTTGTCATACGAAGAACTATATAAAGAGCTTAAGTGGTTAAGAAATAACACTCAACAACTTTGAGGGTTTGTAAAACCGTGTGGGTGCACGTGTGCGTGCTTGTGTTTGAAAAGATATGGTTAGGGACAACAACCAGTGTTCAGAGTTTTACATACATTAAACTGCCATTCCTGTAGCGGCTTTCAGTGCACAATAATGTCTCCCTAAAATAAAGCAGGCTGGTCCTGGTCTAGCCCCGCAGGGTGCACGCCAAGCACATTAGGCTTTATGGGATGTTTCCAGGCAAATAAAAATAGTCTCACATGTCCTGGTCTGCGCGCTGCATAAGCTGCCCTGGAATTCAGTCAATGCTAGGAAGTGTCAGTGGTGATGAGAACATGTTGGGGAACAGCAGATCAGATAAAACCACTGGTGGAGGAAGAACTACTCAGATGTTGGACTTAAGTCAAAGTAACAATACCACCAGTACAGCATTTTCTGTTTTAGAGCTGGGAAGACAGTGATACCTCTGTTATAGAACAGATACTATAGCATTGACTACTTTCAGAATATAGTGCTTTAACCGTTTAACAAAAAACTTTGTGTTTTAACCAAAACATATCACTTACCCTACCTTTAACTACATATCTACCACCACGCCACCACTATTTTACTTCGGCTATTTCGAAAATAGAAGATCAACAACTCGTCACCTCGCAACGTGTGTAGATCTACTATTTTTGCATAATTCATGTTTTTGGATTAATAATTTGATTATTAATCATCTCAATCTCCAAAGTAGCTAGTAACTTAAAGCTGTCCAAAAAGAAAAAGTACAATAGTTGCCTCTGACATGTAGTGGAAAAAAGTATCACAAAAAGGAAATACTGTACTCCAGTACCTCAAAATTGTACTTGAATAAATTCTTTGTTACTTTCCACCACTGATTAATGCATGCATTATGGATGCAGGATCTTAGTAGCTGTAGCCCTGCGGCACATATGGATACTATTACCTCTCTATTTATGATTATATCGTTGCAGTCGTGTGGAAACCTTGTATGTCCAAAACCATTCCTTTTTTATTATTACTTTAAAAACCATTTATAATAGTGAAAATAGCCGATCTACATGCGAGGCGTTGTGTGCTTGTAGATCTGCTATTTTCACTACTTCAGTGCGACACTGAATGATGAAGTAAGAGTTAATTTATGAAAAAAATAAAGAAAAAAAGATTGAATTATGGAGATACAAGGTTTCTGTCCGACAGCAACAATATCTTAGTAGTTGCCTATAAGCTGAGTGTAGGACAGCTCTTGCATTGTGCTGTTAACACCCCACCTCCACACAGTGATATACTGTCATATATTTCTGCGCTCACTGAAATCTAAACATGGCAACACACTGTGGCCTTTTTTCCCCTTCTTTTCAGAATGGGGTTCCCAGCAACATCTCTCTGCTCTGTGGTCTGGAATGAGGAAATGAAACCTTTCTGCAATATGCCGTTTTTACCAGAAGAGGGCAAGTTATTTTACCGCACGTACGCTCACACACACGCACACACACACGCAGAGGAGCAAACACCTACATATTGACATGTGCATGTATGCATGTAGTGCACACACATATCTGTAGCAAGGGATCAAACATTTCCAGACATCTCTCCCAAACAAAGACCAAGTAGAAGGGGGGAAACACAAAATCAATGTTCTGTTTTATTAAAGACAAAAACAGATATAAGCAACTGTAACGAGAACTAGGTATAAACAACACGGTGCAGAACATATTTTGTGCCAGGGAACCCCATACAAAATTTGTGTTGTTAAAGTGTTTCAAAAATACATGTTTTTCACTTTCTTCTCCCAAGATTGAAAATAGCTGATCTACAATTTCACAACACATTGGGATGTGACACATCGTGAGCTTGTAGATTGGCTATTTTCAGCCAAAGTCAGTATATAGGGTTAAAGTGGTTAAACTGATAGTGACGCTATATTAACTGATTTTGCGGGCGGACTTCCTGCTGGGACCCACTCAAGGACCCCTGGCCTGGAGGTCCCCGGACGCCACTTTCAGAACCACAGGAGAACCAGATACAAACAAGGCTCTGCAGCTAAAACAATTGTGTTGGATGAGAATGTGAGCTGACATGTAAAGTGAGGTAGTTTTTGAAGGGGAAATGGAGCCTATTTCTGTTCCATTTGAAAGTCAAACGGAGCGTTTTAAGCAGGACTGTTGTGCTACCCTGTGCATGCGTCCCCCTGGGTGCAGCGCACTGGATGACGCTGCTGCATATATAGAGTTTCTCAGTCAAACAAAGCAGCCGGAGAATCAGTGTGTGAAGGACTTAATCTGTCTAGGAGCTGCGAGACCAGGAGGATGCGCATGTGTGCACGCACGCACGGACGGACACACGCACACACACACAAGCACACGCTTAGATTCCAATCCAAATTAACATCAGCAATTTTTTTGGCTGCAGTTGGTAAGTTTAACAACCCCATTGTCCATTATGGCAAGTTGCCAACTATTACTTGGAGATCTTCATAATTCCACAAGTCTAGTTGGCTTGTAGAATAGTACAGTATAACCACTACATTTGTATAGCCACTGAGAGCTGTGGATAAAATGCTAGTCTCACTAGATGTGCACACACTAATGCAAACTACACGTACACAAATTATGTTCTCAGCAAAATACTACAGCATGAAAGAATATTAGATAATAACATTTGTGAATTTTGTTTTAGATCTGGCATATGAGATCTATATTTTCTATACATTGAGATCTATACATTTAGTTTGTAAAGTCACACTTGTTTTGTCCCCAAAACAAGTCTCCCCTATAGGGCGGGATGTCAAAACCGGTAGATGATAACCAAGGACCATCAGTTTTCTAGATTTCTATTTCACTTATATACTACAAGAAAGCCGAGCGAGCACCCGTGCCATGCTGTGTGACGGCCATACCGATAATGTGGGAATCAATTATAATCTATTGCACTTGACAACGAAATGAAATGCATCTGTTATGTCGACAACTTTCACATTTAGAAATGTTGATATGGAACACATTTCTAAATCGTCTGAATGAATTAAATGTGAAAAGAATCAAGATTGAGCAACTGCATGGCCTAGTTCTCACCTAAAATGTTATCAGAAACCATGTTCTGATAACACAGACAGCAGGGTGGTGAAACTGCCTGGATCATATATTTGCGTGTGCTGCAAGTCTGCAGATGTCCACACAAGAGAGTTGTTCATCTTGACCAACATTTCCCTGGAATTATTCTGTCATTTTCAGTTTTGGATTCAAGTTTGTCACCTATTTTGGCTCCAGCTCAATTTTAGAGTAGGTAGCTCTAAAGCAATTCTATGGGATACAGTACTTAAAGACGGGGTGCCGTGATTTTCAGTGATTTCTTCCCCCCCTAAAACATAATCATCAGGTATTATGATTATACTAGGAGGAAGATTTTTTTCAAAAAAGTGTACAGAAATTGTTAACATTATGTTTCTATGTGGACACTCCTCCAGTTCATTAAGTATACCTGGTTCTCACCTTAGCACCTCCTCTACCACATAAGCACCACCCACCTGTCCTAGTCCCTCCTCCTCCTCATGCCCACACCTGTTGTGTTATGATAATGAGGGGGAGGGTACCTTTTTACTATGTCACTAAAGGGCTGTTTTTCTATTCGCACGTTTGACCCTCAAGGTTTCAGCCTCCAGGTAGAAACTCAAAATAGTCAGAGAAGACATAAAACACCATAAAAACACCACCAGGGGGCTTAATGACGTTCTATCAACCTTATAGACACATGAAAAATAGAAATAGAAAAAGTGCAAAACCATGGCACCACCTCTTTAAAGAAAGAAAAATAAATCCTGCCAAAACCAGAGCCGAGCATTCAATATTTTATTAAGTCTCCATTCTATTCCACAGCAGTGTTTGGAACATAATGAACTATATAGTCCACTGCCTTGGTTCATAACACCACATGATGTACTTATTGTCACAATACTGTACATCATTTAGAGTTAAAGTTTGAAACACAAAACACTATCAAGACACTCTGATTAACTGGTATCATTTACAAAAAAAGAAAGAAAGAAAAAACATTACAACACTCATTTTTCGACTAATGTGGAAAAATTCGCCTGCAGCCATTCAAATCGAGCATGTGTCTGACATAAATTATTCATGGCATGTTATTAAGTGAAACTGAATAATATTTACAGCATTTGTGAATAAATGATTGAAGACATGACACTTTGTAGCTAGTCTTTGGCAGTGGGCTTTTTCAGATGTTCCAGTTTGGCAGTGTATGTCTCCTCTTGAATTCTCAGCCTCGCACTGAACTCTGCCTGGGAATGACGCACGCGCATGCATATGCACACACACACACACACACACACACACACACACACACACACACACACACACACACACACACACACACACACACACACACACACACACACACACACACACACACACACACACACACACACACAGACACACAGACACACAGACACACACGCGCACACGCAAACGCGCACGCAGATCAGATAATGGCAGAGAGCCATGTGTTTGAGTTGAAGAAGTGTCAGCTTGTATTGTGATGATCACAGCAAAGCATTGCAGTAAATCCCTCAGTGTTAACTTTAACTCCAACGTTGTACACATGGAATTTGTACACTCTCAGAGTCAAATTAACATATCTCATGAAAACCAGCTCCACGAGAGAGAAAAACCTTACGTTTGACCATAAATTATCCCTTTTCCATCATTTCAATCTGTTTACATCCAAATAAATCTATTTTAACATATTGTGAAACCCGGTATAGCCATTAAGTTGAAAATGTTTGACTGAAAACAGGAAGCACCCCCCCCCCATCCCCATGCCATGATTTCGTTATTCCTATTCCTTCTACTGCAACTATCCGTTTTGAGAATCGCTAATTACAACCATATACTTCCCAATATAGGGGCCTTCGAAATATTCTAAATTGTGTACTGCCATGTTTACGGCCTCACAGCAGAGTTCCATTTATTTTCTCTGGGTCACTGTATACTTCTAAATTAAATGGTTCCAATCCACTTATGGCATTCACCCTCAGCTACACTGGCCAATTTTCTGAATGTCGACCTTATAAGGCATGATGAGAGCCACATGCCCAGCGAGACTCCTGGGAAACCTCTGCAACTCAAATATCTTCCTCCCTCTAGCATTGAGAGAGGGGAGGGGGGGTTGTTTTTAAATTGTCTTCCCTATATACTTTGAACTATAGCACAATTTGTTTTTAATGAATAATGTGTTACAAATATAAAATGTATGGTTGTGATTATCTTTAGAAGGAGAAAGTGAGTAAGAGAGAGAGAGAGAGCTGAAAGAGAACAGGCAAAAGATGGATGTTATTAAATATCGTTTACCAGCAAGATGCAATTTGGAACAGCACAGGCAATCTGTGTCAAACTAAAAACAACTCCACTACAAAAAATATCCTGCAGCCTGGGAGACTTAAAAGCGTCCTGTACCGTACTGTACATACATTGGAACATTGAAGGTATTTTATCACACAGTAAAAGAGAAGTGGGACAGCAAGTTGAAATGGAGCCCGACTGATATATGGGTTTGGCCGATATAATTATATAATTATTTGACCTTTTTTTGACAACATTATTATAAGCTATTATAGTTACTAGACCGGTGCCCGCCTACTTGGGAACGGCACGTTGGAAATGCATGCCCCACCCAGTTATGCAATACCCAATGTACCTGTTGTTAGACTACCCGTTGTACCCGTCTGACAGTGTGTGTGTGTGTGTGTGTGTGTGTGTGTGTGTGTGTCTTTTATGCCTGTATGGAGTTCCCTGTCAGGCATGCCCAAATATGGAGTCCAGGCCGGTCTATGATGTCAGTGCTCCGACGTTATTTTAATGACAATGATATCATATGGGAAATATATTTATCAATACATTTGGGAGTTCCGCTAATCCGACCGACTTTCCTCTTGGTGCATCACTCCCTCTGGTGGCGGAACGACAATTTTTAAGTCGATTGTTCCCTTATATGGTCATGCCTATATATGGGCATTTGGGTCGGATTGTCGGTCGGTCGGATGGTTCTCGAGATACGTGAACTACAGATTCATGGACACACGCACAGACGGACAGACAGAGATTTTGCGCATTTATAGTAGGACTAATAAGTATAAAAAACTAAAAGAATGGAAAAATAAAAACTTCTTTAGAAAACTTCTTTTGCACTACAGACTGTACAGTATAATATTTAAAGAAACTATTGAGGTCACCCGACCCTACTACAGTAACAAAAACAGATTGCATTGCATCATTTGCAGAATGAACTTTCTACAGAGTGCATTGTGACAATATAAGCTCATTAAAAGTGTATATGCGCTGTTCGTGCATAATCACATCTGAAAATGAAATGCATTTTAATGCATTATATTGCATTTACTACAATGAATAATGCATCTAGTATGACTGTGAAGTGATATTGCCAGCTACAGTATATAACAACATGAAATCCAACCCCTTGAGGTTGTTTACTTGGATATTTAAATCTTATGATTCTGTGGCATATTAAACTGTATTCTATTGATAAGGCATCGAAATTACTTATTACCATGTCTCATAATGCCCTATAAGCAAGTTATTAGTATTAGCAATTGTTCTACTACTACTACTACTACTATCAGTGGTGTAAAGTAACTAAGTACATGTACTCAAGTACCTATTATTACAAAACATACATTAACCTCTTTAGCCAAAGATTTTTCATACATTTTATACATTTGAAAACATGTGAAATGCGACTTTCTGCATAATGACTGCTTTCTACTTTTGGTACTTTAAGTACATTTTGATACCAATACTTTTGTACTTTTACTGAAGTACATTTTTAATTCTGGACTTTTACACATCTTCTACACTGCAGTATTGATACTTTTACTTTTTAAAAATACGAGTACTTTTTCCTGACTACTACTACAGTATTTCTACTGCTACTACTCTCTCTCTCTCCCCCCTAATGCCACTGTATTCGGTCTCATCCTCCTTCAACATCTCCTGCTTGTGCCTGTGATGCCTCATCATGCTTCATAAGTGATATTGCATATTGTGTTAGCTATCTCTCCATGTTCTTTCAGCAGTCATGTGACATATGCAAGAGCTAAATGAGTGGGAGTAATTGACCCTGTCAGGAACAGGGGGCAGATAGAAATAGCAGTTGTTGGCCTGCTGGGAGACGGCTGATAATCGGTCCCAGTGAACGTGTGTGAGTGTGCGTGCATGCATGCGTGTGTGCGTGTGCGTGTGCGTGTGCGTGTGTGTGTGCGTGTGTGCGTGTGTGTGTGTGTGTGTGTGTGTGTGTGTGTGTGTGTGTGTGTGTGTGTGTGTGCGTGCGTGCGTGCGTGCGTGCGTGCGTGCGTGCGTGCGTGCGTGCGTGCGTGCGTGCGTGTGTGTGTGTGTACTATACTTGTGAAGGCCAGATGTCCGCACAAGTATAGTAGAATTTGAGAAATAGACAGAGTGGACCATTTCCCTGGTCCTTACAAGACAAATGGATGTTTTATGGTTAAAAAAAGATTTTGGGAATTAGGCAAAGAACAAATAGGAAAAGACATTTAGAGGTTAGGTTTAGGGGTTATAGGATTGGAGTTATGCCTGATTTATTCTTAGTTACATGCCAGGGTTGTGCACGGGAAAACAACCAATCTAAAAGCGCTGCGACGCGTAGTGAGGCTTTAGATCTGCTATTTTTCTGCTGTTTATGTGGACATAAATAAATCCGCATGCACACTTGCCCACAGAGGTATTAGTTGCGCACCGGTGTCAAGCACCGAAACTAGCCGATCTACAAGCTCACATGTGAGTTAGTTTCGGCGCATGCAATGTAGAAGTACTCTGTTACAAATAAAAGTCTGGAATTCAAAATGTACTTGAGTAAAAGTACAAAAGTATTGGAATCAAAATGTATTTAAAGTACCAAAAGTAAAAGTACAAAAATGTTTGAAAATAGCCTATGTATAGAATATGGCTAAAGTGATTAATGTTTTATAATATAAAATGTTTAATGATTAATGTTTTATAATATAAAAATATATATCTGAAAATATATATGAAAAGTAAGTACGTTTTCAAATAATTGTAGTGTAGTAAAAGTACAATATTTGCCTCTGAGATGTAGTGGAGTAGAAGTAAAAGTATTGGAAATTAGAAATACTCCAGTAAAGTACAAATACCTCAACATTGTACTTAAATACAGTACTTAATGTACTTAGTTACTTTCCACCACTGGACACTGGCGCACAACAAAGTATAGATCAGGCTTACCCACTTGAACCCTAGCGTTCCTATTCTGGGCATGTCATAATAGGAAAACATTCAGCGGAAATAGCAGGTCTAAGCTCACAACACATCACAACATCGCAACAGGTTGTGAGCTTGTACATCTGCTATTTTTGGTGAAGACATATGGTGGTGTACAGGGAAAAAGGGGAACGGTCCTAGTATAGAGCTCTGGGGGACCCCGGTCAACTAAATATATAGGGATAAAGTTGTTAAGGATCAGTGTATGTGCTTGTGTTTGAACCTTTTTGAGCAGTGGATGGATGGTTTCACATTACAAGACAGTTATTCACTTATTAAGAGCAACATAACCCTCACTCTGCAGCTGTTCAGGACTTTATCAGTCCTTTCTTATTCATTCTCTCTCTCTGTCTGTCTCTCTCTCTTTCTCTCTCTGTCTGTCTCACTCCCCTGTTTTGTCTTCGACATTTCCCATCAATGTCTTTATATTAAATCCACCCCTCTCTCTCTCTCTTTTCCCCCTCTACAGCATCTCTGGGAATAACAATCTCTCTCTATTTGGTTTATCTCCCCTTTTATTTCTGTCTTTCCTTGTTATTAGATATCCCTGCAGGCTTATTAAAAGCCCAATAAATACCAGTCATGCTTTGAAAACAACATGATCCCTTATAAGAGCCAATCCCAACCAACTCCATGAGAGAGATATACCAAACGCGGACGACTTGTGAGGACAAGCAGTGAAAAACAGAGCTATAAGGTTACTTACTATTAGGATTGGTGTGTGTGTGTGTGTGTGTGTGTGTGTGTGTGTGTGCGCGCCTGTGGAGCGGATCTGTCATGCACTGACAGGAGGCTGCCTATACCGGCAGCTATGACACTTTATAATATCACCCTTCCTGCGGGGCGTAATGATTGTAATTACATGTAATTGAGTTTTTAGTTTTTATTGAGTGTTGTGTACTACTTAATACTATCATAAAGACTCTTCAGGCTTCTATATCCCCACAGGTCCCACCTCAGAAACACTTTACTACCCATACCCAGAGCTCTTAAAGACACAAGCAGTGATCCAAAAGGAATCAAATGGGTAGCCCCCCAGCCCCACCACCACCACCCTCAGAAAAGAAAAGAAAAGACCAATTGAAATGTGTTTGTGTTCTCTAGAGCAGTTTGTATTCTCTAGAGCAGTGGTTCTCAAACTTTTTTTGGCTTCAGTATCTGCTTTCCCTGACATCTGAAGCCAAGTACCCCCTTTTAACCGATTTCAACATTTTTGCTTATAAAACTGCAAGAGAAAACTATAGCTACCATTTGATGCTATGAATCATACAGAACTATATTTTGATTCATGAAGTTCCATATAGCATATTGTTCCATCTACAAGCCAAACCTCTTAAGAATGTGTGTGAATATAACCCCAACTTATATTTTCCAAACCAACTAGTACTGGATTGTGTCTTTAAAAACTGCAATCTGAAGTGAAACTTATTTGAATCAATAAATGTAATTTTAACCAATCTCTATCTATGGTAGTAGTAACTATAACTATAACACATCTGCTGTGGCTGGAGGTGTTCATCCTACTCTTCCATTGAGAGTAGGGTCACCTACTGGTTGATAAGTAGTACTGCTTGAAGCTCACAATTACAATATCTCCTGTTGCCCAGTGTGGGTATTGCCCAAAGTGATAGAAATTTGGTCTCTCTTGTGGGAGACCAGGGTTCGAATCCCAAGTGGGACATAAGGGGCAATTTTAAAATAGTTCAACTAGCCGATCTACTTCGACACGTTGTGAGCTTGTAGATTGGCTATTTGAACTATTTGAAAATGCTTTTCAAAATAGTAAAAAACGGCCAAGAAGTTTAGGGATAAGGGGTAAGGCGGCGCCCAAGATAGGGCCCAAGGAGTCTTTTATGGTAGAGGAGTACCTGTAGGCGTCCCAACATGTCTTTGGTCACCTCTGCCAGCACCTCCTTCACCTCCTGGGTGGAATACGCAACAGCACTCTCCTCCTGCTTGTCCTCCACATCACTTCCAGTGTGTTGGTACACATTCTGTTGTGTCTCTCCTATCTCTTCCTGGTTCGCCTATAGGGCAAAAACTCACAGGTGAATATCTGTTTTGGTGAATAAAATGTTTATACTGTTACTGTTACTGTGTGGTATGTTCTTCATAAAACTGCAAGTTGAAGGGAAACACTCGTTCCTCCATTTCATGTCATGTGATGGGTGCTTTCTTTAAAACAAATATGCCATGGGGTGTCCCAGTGGAATCGGAGCCCATAACCCCTCAGTGTGAGGGCTATCCTATACACAGGACATATTTGCATTGCCACGCACATTAGAGAAAGTCAGAAATGTATTAAATGATGGATTTAGGCAGGTCAGTCTCTAGGTGTCCAGTGCACCAGACAATAAGCTGACTGGATGCCTTTTGCATTGCATGTTGTAATGGTGAGTAATAAATAGAAGTTGAGGTCAGACTCTGACCATCAGAGCTGTACTGTGATGCTGACAACATATTGTTCCAAAGGCAGACAGTGCCCACCAGTGGCCAGCTGAGAAATAGCTCATTCTGTTTAAACTTTTGACATATATTTTGATCCAAAATTAACATTAAAATACAAATAATTCAATGTATTATTCCAGTATGTTATGGAATTTATATTTTCATTTTAAAAGATTAAAATATTTGCCCAACTGGTTTGAAGAAAACCATAATATTATGCTTCCATAATCCATTCATCCATGCAACTTTGTATTTATTTATCCATTAATTCCAACACCCATTCACTCTGACTATCCATCCATACATTCAGATGAGCAAATCCATCATCATTAACATCTAAACCCTTTCACCCAGTGGTGAGCTGTGGATTTTTGAACTATGGGTACTCTATTTTATGACGTCACGTGCGCGCGCACGTGCACGCGCACGGGCACGTGTGTGCGCAAGCATGTGCACATAGCCACTCAGCTCAGTGCTAGTTGAAATACTGTATTCAACATGATTATTAATGTATTTATATTTCTTATTATTTTGTTGCATTGTTAATTTGTTGTTTTTATTTTTGTTTCAATTAATTAATTATTTTATTTTCCTTTTGATTTATATAAAAGCCCTTTACATAGATTCACCCACACATAAGTACTTAAAATAATCAGTCAACTTGTCTTTACTTTAATTACTTTTTTTAAGACTTACATTGCTTTCAAAACAGTGTTTTTTAAAACAAGTTAAAAAAAAAATACCCTTTTGCTACTCACCAAAACAAAGACGGTGTTATGGAGTTCAAAGCCTACTTTACTAAATGGGAACACTGTGAGCCCCCACCTCATGTCTAAAATACACTTTTTGGCCAGAAAAGAAAATATTTCACCGGAATTAAAACCTGTTTTTGGTTGCTCCACGTGCCCTCTACAGATCTGGTCAATGGAATTTTCCTATTGACCAGATTCTTCCTTCAGGTGAAATATTTTCTTTTCTGGCCAAAAAGTGTATTTTATACGTGAGGTGGGGGCTCAGAGTGTTCCCACTTAATAGAATAGGCTTTCAACTCCATTAAACCGTCTTTGTTTTGGTGAGTACCAAAAGCGTTTTTTTTAATTTTACTACAGACGAGAGGCTGCGCTACCGCGGTGCGAGGGGAAAGAATCTAAAGTACCATAGCGTTAAGGAGAACTCCTTCTAACGCTATGGACCAGAGCTAGATAAGGATACCTTTGTGAGTGTCTGGTAGGCTACCAGCTCTTGTTATGCAAAGCAGCCAGGTTGAGGCCATTGTTTAAGGTGTTAAAAACGGCTCGCCCCTGAAGGTGCGTTGTTGTATTAATGATTGACTTCTCGCGGGCGGCTGACGTGTGTGCTCGCGAGTGCATGTGGAGCTGCTCGTGCATGTGCACGTGCGAGTCCCCAGCCCCCACAGTGTCAGAACTAAGGGTACGCCGTACCCCCCCGTACCCCCTACAGCTCAACCCTGCTTTCACCAATATATTAAGTAATCATTCATTTTGCATGTTATGTGTGTTCTATCCATCCAAATATAAACGTATTTCATCCATCCATCACCTGTTCACATTCTTCGATAGGAGGCGGTGCCAGATGGTGGAAATAGAGGTCAGCTGACATGCCTTCCTCCAATGGAGCGCCAGCATCCTCACTACTAATCATATCAATAGTCCTCTGGAACTCAGAGAGTACAACATACACTTTTAAACACTCACATAAACACACACACACACACACACACACACACACACACACACACACACACACACACACACACACACACACACACACACACACACACACACACACACACACACACACACACACACACACACACACACACACACACACACGCACAACACATTAGCACTGTTTCTCAATGACTGGTTCGGGGGCCCACAAAGACTCATACGGGTCTGTAACACTGAGAGTGTGCAAATATAAATAATGTAAATATTTGTAATATTTGGGACCCTCAATCTACACTGTAAATTTCTCAGTGTTCATTTAACTCTGAGAGTGTACAAATGGAACGAAATGGACCCATAAGGGTCCATTTGGTTCCATTTGTACAATCCTGGTGGTCCCCGGACCCAACGTTGAGAAACAGTTTATGAGCTTAGCTGACTCACCTCCATGCCAATCAGGATTTCCTCTCTGGGTTTAGTGAAAAGAAACTCATACAGCCTGTAGTTCTGAAAAAGACTAAAAATAAATGAGGTTTTGCTATTATAGTGTTTGTGTGATATAGACTAGACAAATATGCCATTCTCAAACTGCACACATGCTAGCCTATAGTGTTAGTGCTATAGTGTTAGCCTATAGCAGCTCAGAAATCAAATAATTTGATGACCCACTTTTCAGGCTTGCAGTCAGTATCTCACCTTTGCTCATGATTTTATTTGAGTTGTGCCTCTTTTGGTGTTGTATATTGTATTGTATTAGCCTATGTTCTTTGTTGAATGTGTGTTAGAACAACCTAGATTTGTTTTGATTAATTCACAAGCTATTCGACGTTCAACAAGCTAGCCTGACAATTCAGCACAACCATAAAGTAAGCCAAATAACTTCAAGGATAACACACTGGAATTGTCTTTTATTTACAGGGGGTCTAGGTGGCTTCCAGAAACAAAGTAGAAGGAAGCCGCAACAATGCTTATTACCTGTTTTTGAGGTAGTCTGTGAGTGCAATGGCTTGTTCTACGTCCAGCAGTGGATTGATATCGCCCTCTGAGACAGCGTGCTGTCGTGCTGCTTCCAACGCCTTGGCAAACTCATCCCAGTTATCAACAAAAGACATGTGCTTCTCTGGAATGACAATTCAGCACACATTTCTAAAGGAAGCATAATTTGACTTTGACCTTGGAGTGGACCTTTATAGTTAGTTTAATCACTTAACAAATGAAAACATTTTCTGTCTGACTATTTTTTTAATCTGACACCTTGCCTGCTTGTGTTCCTGACTGTACAGCATCACTCTCTCTCTGTGTCCTGTCTCTCTGTCCCACAATCTGTCTCACAATCGATATGCCGAACCTGCCTGCACGGCTTCCCTGTCTGTCGTCTCTGTGTCAGCCGGTCTCACTTACTTACCTCTCATGTTGTCCAGCATCATTTGCAGCACAGCCATAGTGAAGGACAGCTGTGTAGGGCTGAAGTTGGCTTCTTTGGCCCACCAGAATCCAGAAACATAGTAGTCCAGCAGAGCAGCTTCTTTCATACAGGTCCGCTGGTTCCTAAAGTTTAAGATGTCCTCAAATTGCCTGATAGTGGACACACACAAGATCAGATTCAATGTGGAGATCGGTTTGTCATGTTGTTCTTGCTGAGGAAAAAATCTGATACAATCAATATCGTTGCTGTCTGGCAGCCAGAAACCTCCTATCTCCATATTTAAACTTTTTGTGTTGTTTTTGTAAATGAATGCCCTACTTGATCATACTACAGTACAGTGTCATACAAAAGTATGAAAAGAAGCAGATCCACAAGCTCAAAACGTGGTTTTGAGCTTTCATGTCGCTTTCATCTGCTACTTTTGCTATTTTTGAATTTGAATCCTGAAGAAAAAAAAAGTGTTGGACATATGAGGTTTCCACCCGACAGAGACGATATGGGTTGGGTTGAAATAAGCTTTTGGGATTGTACTGTTAATTGACATTGCAAGTCCAACACTACCCATCATAGGTAGCTCTAGCAATGAGCTCTTTGTATTCTAATATTTGAGCTCCTGCCTCCTGCAGAAAATCATTTATGTTGCATAGGCCAGTGGTTCTCAAACCTTTTCATGTCAAGGACCCCCAAATTGACACTTATTAGCCCGCGGACCCCCATTTCAAAAGATATGCCAGGGACCCCCATAAGCGAAGATTTTTTACGGCTCTAGCAGTGATTCTCAACCATTTTAATTTCAAGGACCCCCAGTTTGACATGCATTAGGGCTACAGACCCCCATTTAATGGCATTTCACATCACTTGGACCGCAATTTATATTGTAAAATGTATGTGTACAAATGGAACCAAATGGACCCTAACGGGTCCATTTGGTTCCATTTGTACACTCTCAGAGTTAAAGACCCAAGGGTCCATTTGGTGCCTAATCTATCATTTAGCTGGGGACCCCCTGGAACTCCCTCTAGGACCCCTGGGGGTCCCCAGACCCCACTTTGAGAACCAATGGCATAGGCTACAGTAAACTGGAGACAAGTTAGGCTACTGCTCATTGACTTACAACTGACTAATCATTTAGTGAGTGACCCACTCTGATCTTGATCTTGAGCAACTTACGCCTGAACATCCTCCACCGTCATCTGCAACAGTTGGCTGATTTGTGTGGGGGGTACATTCCATTGGAGAAATAATAGTATGTGACTGCAGTCTTCTTCCTTGTTTAAAGCACAAACACAATCACCTGTAGTGTGTGTGTGCAGTGCAGTGTAGTAGGCTACAAGAATTCATAAACTGAGACAAAAACGAACGTTTAAACTATGGCATCAATATATCAATGTTGAAGTTTTAATTGCCTTTGCAAACAGTTGCTTGATGTGTAGAAAGTTTATATCACCTACTTTGCGCTGTTCTTTCTTTTCGTGTTTTTTCGCTCGTGCGGACATGTTGCTCCTAGCGTTACCTTGGCAACATCATCACTGGAGTTAATGCTTAGCTGGAGTTCTTCATTCCCAATCCCAACAAACAAAAACATAACCCCTTTAGCACATGATTGCGTAGGCAGCTATACTATGCGTAAATTCAAGGATAAAGAGTCTTAAAATTAGATAAAAAGGCCCCAGAGAGGACATTCACCTTTTGTTTTCCTTTTTTTTTCTCGTCGGTGCATTAGTTTCCCAGCAGTTGCCTAACAACAAACCAACCAATCACAGAGCAGATGTCCCTCTGGGCTATGGGGTCTTGACATGTCGCGCTCTTGTTCATCTTTGATTGATTGATGATTTAGAAGTTTGCAGGAAAAAAAGCACATGATAGTACAGTTCAATACAAGCTATTTTCAACGTGAACGCATGTTTCATTCATTAATAGGCTATTTCTGGTGGTGATTGGTTGGTATCACCACTGACCTGGCTGCCACAGTGACCACATTGTTGAACCGGGCCGGTTGAGACTTCAGAGGCGTGCCCAAACTTTTTTCTTCCCTGTAAAACAGAATGAGCGCCAGAAATTTAATGTGACCCACCGGCAGCTGCGTTTCGAGTGGTCACTCATTGTAATTCGTATCAATTAATAATACATATGATCGTGCAGTTTTTTAGTGCGGTGGTCACGCGGTGTTTCTTTATTCTGGTGTCATTACTAGGGGTGACTGGAGTGGTATGGGTGAAGAAAAACAGGCTTTATTGGCTTCTGACCATCCTCTTCTTACCCCAGGTGGCTGAGATGATCCTCACACTGAAGAGGAGGAAGGGGAAGGATTACAAATGGTAGGCTACACATTTTATTTACAAGACCCATTACTTGTCAATGAATGTAGGCTACTAACCCCTGGCATGTTAGGCTACTCCACTACAAGTGAAAGTTGCTCAGTAAAAAAAATAAACATCTGAACTTCAGATAAAACAGGTGAGCAGTTTCTAAAGAACAGAATAATAAATTGAAACTGATTAGATGAAATCTATCCTTAACTGATTCATTGGGGAAAGTAAGCGAATGAAAGTGAAATGATTATACTAAGAGGTATGATTGTCTTAAATTCATTATTGGGGAAAAAGAGGCTGTGCTGTTCATTTATAATACGTGATGAGTTATAATGGGCTTTAGTGCCTGATTATCGTCACTAATAAGCTGCTTATTTTTCTCTTTGTGAAGGACTTGATGAAATAACCTTTAGTAGTCAATTTCAATGAAGAACAGGACAAAATAATATAATGTTATGGGAGATTCAAATCAATGACTATGAAAATAGTTTGTGATTTCATTCAGAATTTGATTAAGTGATTGCCCACTTAACAGCCAATCTTTATCTCTAATCAGTAGCCCTCAGTCCTTTACATGGAATACATTTAATATAAATTATATTTATAACTTTGAACTTGAATTACGATACTCTTGAGAGAAAGGCAAAAAGAGGAATCCTGCACACTGTTTTCACTTATAAATAAATGTATTAGAGGTAGGCTACAATGTAGCTGGTAAAAAAAAATGTTTTTAAGTACAACATCATGACAACAAAAATATTATTCAATAGGTCAGTAGATGAAGAACAACGTATTATGAAAGTTAATAATAATAGGGTTAGGTCTAACCCTAAGCCAGGTTATGATTAGGGTCTGACCTAAAAATACATCAGTTGGACGTCACACAAAATCAGTGAACAATCAAATAGGCCTACTATTGGTCAGGACAGAAAATACTAAAACTACAGTAGAGTAGAACAATGTATCAAATGTATCGAAAATACACAGAATGATAGCACCTTCAATATCACAACATCACATTTAATAATAGTTCTTCATTTAAAACTTTGGGGGCTTGAGTGTTGAGGGTAAAATTCCAATACGCCTCCCTTCTCTTTAGAAGGAGGTCATGGTCCACCTATAGGTGGCAACGAGACCGCCTCAATACCAACAAAGCGCAGGGAGGAAATATCATGTTTCTTATCGTAAAATCATTTTAACAATAGAAAATGTGTGATGATTCCGGCTGCAGTCTGATAGTGATAGTTCCAGATCAGACTGCAGACTGATCCGGACTATCACACATTTTTCAATTCCCCCCACTCTTTGTTAACAAACGTGGGAGAAATCTAAAAGATCTTCTGATCCAATACACCTAGAGGTGGTGACCATGACCTTCTAAAATCCTTTTAACGTGGAAAAAATGCCACCTTTACCTACCTGTATGAGCCGTTCCTCTCCATGGTAACAGATTGGCGTGGTGCCCTGATTGGTCCTCACCCCTCTGAGATCTCTCTCACACACACACACGCACACGCGCACACATGCGCACACAGTTTGTTGAAGGTTTTGCTGTTTGTCCCATTCCCCTGTAGGTTCTCTCCAGCTATCTTCCTGTTTCTCATCAGCATCATTCCATCACTATGGATTATACAACTACATCATGAAGAAAACAAATCCAGTGACACAAGTGTAACACTTATTATTCTATTCTATTCTATTCTATTCTATTATGTTCTGTTCTGAGTTTTTATGGCTGTTATATACAGCATTATCTAGTCTACATACTGTAGTATAATTAGTCAGGATTTTGCTGCATATGTATATTATTCAATGCTGTTATTACTCTGTTACAGTACTGTGCCTCTCTCATTTCTCTCTCTCTCTGTCTCTCTCTCTCCTCTCTAGTGTAATGATCTTAGTTCACATGATAACATTGTGGACCTACTCAATCAACAGAAGGCCAATGGCAGCGAGGTAAGTTCAAATCCAGTGATCTGGCTCATAGTTTCTTCATCTGTTTCAGTCCACTTCAGTAAATTAGTAAGAAAACACACAGAAGTCATTTGCTAAGTATTCAAAACATGTTAATGAAAATGCATGAAAATGCTCTCAAGCCCCAATATTTCATTCCCAAACCTAACCACCACCATAAATCACTTGACCCAAAAATGACATGAATCAAATGAAGTGAATCCACATTAGGCCTCACACCATTCTCAACCAAAGTGAATTTCAAAACATTCATTCAAACACAGGATTTGTTTTTAAAGACTAAGGCAAAGGTAGTGTTTTCTCCCCCAAAATAGATATGTCATATGCAGGGATAGAAGACCTCTTCAGTTCCACTGAGGTCTTGAAACCCATGGTCAGTTATTCAGATTTATTTTTCACAGTTCAGCTTTTCCATGCCTGCTCTCGTCTAGACAGTGGGGCTCTTTTCCTGCAATGTGTTTGTAATGCCGGTTCACCTCAAAGGGCCTGTTGTAAGTCTGTGGGTGTGTTTTCCCCTCATAACTACAAGCGTATTCACAGAGCTTACTGCGTTTTAATGAAACAGCCCGCCCTCAATAAAAACAATTACAAGCTGAGAAGAACACACTGTGTCACACAAACTTTTATTCAAAATAAGCCTACACTTCTTGGAAAGATATTTTATATCAAATGAGAATATTTTGTTGCCCTATATTCATGGTTGTCGACACACATTTAGAAAGTCCTTTGAGTTGATCACAGGTAGATTTATAGCTGTGATACAATTTGCAGTTTTTCTCACGTTACATCTTCCCCTTTGGAGGCTGCATTTCTGCAAGAGAGGAACAGCTCAGCTGTGCATCAGTGAAAGTTAAACTGAAACTCATATAGAGTGTGAAAGTTGGATTGAAGTTCTATGCACGCACGCACGCACGCACGCACGCACGCACGCACGCACGCACACACACACACACACACACACACACACACACACACACACACACACACACACACACACACACACACGTGTTCACATATTCACATATCGTCTTTGCTTTACCACAAATGCTAAGAATGCTATTTTGATAGTATGTAGGTTTGAGGTTTACCTGGTATCCTAACTTCTTTGAAGCCCCAAATTGTTTTTTGACTAGTGTTCATGCCCTTTACTCTCATCTAACACTTGAATAAGCGAGTCGCCAAAATGCCAAACACATGCAGGAAGGGAAAAACACATCACTTCACCTCCAGAAATGGTCAATTCACCCATACGAAGCATGCCTCATGCCAACGTGCCTGCCCTAAAATAGGGTTCTATGCCCCCCCCCCCCCTTTCAAGACTGACAAGCCTGACATGGTCACACTGGTAGACAGATTGTGACTGATTGTTGACTTAGAGGAAACAAGATACGTTAAATAAATAACACTAAGTGGTAGTCTTATCAGCTATCTGCATGCGTTTCTGTGTTACTGTGTCATTTACCGGCACGTACTCCACTTCGCAGGAAAAGCCAGTGCAAGCAAAGATGGAATTTCTCTCTAAGCCATCATCCAGAGTTTTACAGGGTTACAGATGCAATGAAACAGCATTTGGAGATTATATCCTGTCACAATATAATTCAGATTAGAACATTTAGATTTTTCCCTAGCACACTTTCCATAATTTTACAGAACCATTAAGTCACACTACAGTGCAGATGTTCATTAAAGGCCATTGCACACAGGATGCGATTATTGCGATTATTGCGATTATTAGGTTGGCTCAGACAGGGTGCGTTTTTTCCGTGCGAATAATCGCATCCTGTGTGCAATGGCCTTAACTTTCAAGATGCTTCATTGTGTCTTTATTGCTAAACCATACTCAGTTTCCTTGCATTCCATTGTACATTCTAACTTCCACAATAATGTATGACTAGATTCTGGTCTTGCACCAGATGTTGTTGGTTTCTATTCATCTTGATCATAATAAGCCCACTGTCCTAAACCAGGATCATACTCTTACACCAAATCTAATTATCACAGTTGATATTCTAACCACTTAAGCCCTATTTTTGATTTACAAATACAAATGCTAACACTTTTTGGCCTACAATAACATGGCCATAATACAGTAGGGATGCCAGGTTGAAAGTGGTTAATATACCTGATCCAATGTATTGATTTATTTTCGACCTCACCATTATGTTCTCCCTCAGGGAGTGAACCCATTCTCCTCAGTGTGTGCCAATGCATGGATCCTGGGCCTGCATCAGATGCTGCTGTTCTTACTGATCCTGGGCAAATGGCTACTGCCCAGCGACGGAGAGCTGTCCAGAGACCAGCTGTCCCAGCTGCTGCTCATCTTCGTCGGCACCGCATCCGACATCCTGGAGTTCAAATCCGAAACCATCTCTGACGTCAAGTAAGGAAGGAAGCAAAGGGAAGGATGGGAGAATGGATGAATAAATGGATGGATGGATGGATGAGTGAGTGAATTAATAGATGGACATGCTGGATGTCATACTTCCCAATACTGGTGTGACATCAGGTGGGAAAATGGGAATGGATAAAGTGAGAAAGCATGTCTGGCTTAACATTAGAGGAGAATGGAAGGAAAAGGGGGAATGGTGTGAATTAGGAGATGGATGGATGGATGATGATGAAACAAATAAAGTGAAATTTGTCTTGTGTGTGTGTGTGTGTGTGCGTGTGTGTGTGTGTGTGCGTGCGCGTGTCTGTGTAGGGACAACAGCTTGACCGTGGTGTACATTGTCATGGCAGTATGGACTTGGTCTATGCTGCAGTTCCCACTGCATCTCTCAGGTACAGTCCAATGAGATCAAAGTGCTTATGTTATGACAGTTCGTCATGGCCCCGCAGAAAACCCTTTGAAACCATGCATCTCCATTTTGATCCAACAGTACTGTTGGGTGATCGTTCAGGTGATCAGTCAGAGGCTAGTGGCTCCCCTGTCTTCTCCCGCCTCAGAAACGACCTATGGAGCATCCTAGAGGCTCTGTTCATCCAGGACGGGCCCTTCCTGGTGGTCCGGCTCACCGTCATGGTGTACTTCAAGGTGGTCCACCAGATGCTCATCTTCTACACGTTCAAGAACCTCCTGGTGGTCACTCTCAACCTCTACCGTCTCCTCATCCTCATCTGTGATAAAAGGACTTCTTGAATTTGTTTGCTGTCACATTTTAACCTCTTGAACCCCAGCAATGCGAAACGTTGTGAGGTAGATCGGCTATTTGTTTAAGAGATTTGGTCCAAGTACAGAGCCAACTCAGGTCTAGTTTACTAAGTACAGGTTTTAAGTGGTTAATATGTTTTCTTTTTTACAATTGCTGTTCTTTTCACTGATTTATTTTAGATTATAACTACATACAATAAGGTAGCTGACAACCTTTATAAAAGTTTATAAAATGTATAAACGTATAGGGAGCTAGAAGGAGATTACTGTCTTGATTAAGGACACTTGAACAAGACACATGGCTGCTGATGGACTGAAATAGGAATTTCGCCAATTTATCTCAGGCACAATGACAGCGGATGAGTTCTTGTATGCATCCTACTACAGTATATGTTCATATATATATATATAGTCTATTGGCTTTTTATTTTGTATGATTTATAGGGCTTTCAATACAGTGCATTTTTTCATTTATGTTCTAGAGAAGTATATCAGTAGTCAGTATGTCATAGTCAGAGAGAGACGCATAGATTTTTACAGCATGGTGCTGAAGGGGCCAGCCCCACAAAAGCAGACAAATCACAGTGAACCACACAGCTCAACTGACGCTGCTGTGGCAATCGCCTCACATTAGCACAACATCGGTTCTTTATTCACAAACTGCACACTTGATATTCATTCATAGCTACAGATTGCACAGAGAAGCCATGCCATTATTAGACATTCATTTTATTCACACTGTTGTGGAAACTTGTAATATAATCATTTCACTGCCTGCAATATTACCGTGTGACAAAGTGCCACAGCAGTATTATACTGTACATGCATGATATGACAGTAAAACACCTTGAACGCGGTAAGTAGCCTACTGGTCGCTGATGGTAGGTGTGGCTCCACCTCAGCAATGCATCTCCCTGGGGTCTAGTTAAAGGGGTTAAGCGCCCTAGTTGTTTGGCTCATATCAACAATACTTACTTTTCTGGGGGGAAATAAAAGTTCTGCAGTAGGTCAAGGTCAGTAGAAGGGCAAAGTAACGGAGGTCCTCTTAATCTCCGTTACGTTACAGGACTTTGGGATATGTTCATGTATATGTCAGGGGACACAGTTATACATGGTATATATTGCACATGACAAATAAGTAGGAGACAAGTAATGGATTATAAAATATAGTCCTTATTATCTATTTGCATGTGTGTGTGTTCCAGACATCGGGGGAGGGGTCACCTGTGAAAGACAAACAGCAGAGTTAGAATAGTTATGCTATGGGCTCTAAGAATTTAAATGTTATTGCCATGTTTCTCACAATTTACCTGCCCTTTCCTGTCTCCTACTCCCAGGGTGCAGGATTAGAAGAGTCCCCGGGGAAACAACAGCTGCTTTTATAGTTCCGGGAGGGTTCCATCAGATAGAATTGTGCCAGGGGTGGGGAAAATGTTATATAGTTATGTTTGTGGGTTATTGTGGGGTTTGGGGATGGTAGTTAATTTAGATTAGTTAAGTGATGTCATATTGTGGTTTTCATAGTAGGTATATTGCTGGGTTTGGTATGTGGGGGGGTTTTATGGGAAATTATTATGATAGAGCAACCCTGTAGTTGGTAGCACCTGAGGGTGGGGGGGTATAAAAAGCTGCTTTCTATGCCAGTCTGTAAGTAGGGCTGGTCAGAGTAACATCTGGCCAGAGGACATGATTTTATTGTTAGGATGTATATTATGGACACTAACTCTTTTTGGATTAAAGGCCCACCAAGTGGCATTTCATATATTTCCTGCTTCTGCCTCCTCACTTCGGGTCATGACCGCTCGGTCAATCTAACAGGCAAGTTGCTGCTTTTGTATTTGTTTCTATGCTGACCAAAATGTAATGTTCCTGTGTGATTCAAAGTTTCACATAGAAAACATATATAGTCAAAGGCATATTGATGCAACTGTCATATAGTAGAACTTTTGAAACCATTTGAATAAACATTCTGTTAAAGGCATAAGCAGCATTTCATTATCTAATTTATTACTGTTATTCAAGAGTTCAAATAAAGATTTGTATTTGAAGATGAAAAAAATATGTATATTTGGCACTTTGTTAACCCATTGCAGCTCAGTATATTACAATTATTATTTTGCAAATAACACAAAATGTCATTAAACTTTTTATTGCCTCAAAATGCATTTAAATTCAAGATAGCATACTACGTGATGCTACATTTGCAAATTTGATGTAATACTGTAAATTAGCACCTTTGACTGGAGACCCCCTATTGCACATGATGGGATTAGAAATTTCCTTTGTCACATATCCCACTGAGACACACAAACAGGTTTGTATTTTACTTAAATGTTCAATGTGCACTATCTATCTCACAGGGTACAGCCAAAGAACGACAGTCAGTCAGTGTCTTGCTCATGGACTTCAAATGAAAAACATGAGCTCTTGGTAACAGGAAGGATTCTAAACCACCAGGCTTCCCTAATTATTTTGTGCACAGCCTTGAAGGACATGCAGCTTGGTAGTGCAACAGAGTTTGTTTAGGGCCGTGACAGAAACATAAAAGTGTTTCCAGAGAATCACTAATGACTAGAAGAGGATGTTTACTGCGATATGCTTGTTGAAGCAAGTTCCAATGAAGTTGATGTCCTTGGGGTGGTGTGTGTGTGTGTGTGTGTGTGTGTGTGTGTGTGTGTGTGTGTGTGTGTGTGTGTGTGTGAGAGGTGGGGGGATATTTTAGGCAGGATTTAGTCTCTTCTTTGCATTAAGAGAAAGACATCTTATACAGCATTCTATACCGTATCTATAGCCCATACTGAGTCATGGCACAAGGGCATAAATGTCTTACAAATAGCTCAGAAATGCATAACAGTTTCATATTTACACTGTAGTATTCGCTGATAAGCTGGCATTTTCTTAGTAGAGAGGATGACAAACACCAGAGTCTCTGGAGGATTGTGTGACTCTGTCTGTCTGTATAATTACAAGCATTTGATTTGACTGCAGATTTGTTCTCGGAGGAAATGTTTCCTCTAATCTTTCTGTATTGTCAGTCTGTCTACAATAATTAGGCTACTTTCTCTCTTTCTCTTTCTTTCTGTCTGGCTTCTCTGGAGCTTTGCTTCTCACACACACACACACACGCGCGCACGCGCACGTGCACGCGCACGCGCACACACACACACACACACACATATGCTAAATACCACGTCTGGGTCAAATTTGCAAATAGGCTAATGCTTTGAATTTGTTTTAAGCCACTTGTAACACCTGACATTTACAGCATCAAAACAAAAGACACAGAGGCAAACTGTAAAAGAAAATAAAAAAAGAAGAAAAAAATGAGCTAAATAGGCCTATAGATGATGTGCGACCAAAGATGACTTTGGTTGAATAACAACAAAATCATGCATTAGCTAATCACTGAAATTCTAATTCAATTCAACTTGCTGTTTTGGCATGGAATAGTCTATAGGCTATAGACTATAGCCTATTTTTATTTGATTCTTCAAGATTAGGCCTACATATTGATGGAGTTGATATTCAATGGTGTAGTGTAACTAAGTGGTGTGGTGTACTGTACTTAAGTACAATTTTGAGGTATTTTACCTTACTGAAGTATTTCAAATTTTCTGTACTTTTACTTCTACTCCATTACATCTCAGAGGTAAATATTGTACTTTTACTCCACTACAATTATTTGAAAACTTTACTAGATTTTGATCATCATTATTACAAAACATACATGATCTACTTCAGCCCTATATAGCCTACATTTCAGCCATTTGAAAATAGCCACAATCTACAAATATGCGTCGCTTAGATCTGCTATTTTCTAAAGATTGTTATACATTTGAAAACTTGTGAAATGCTATACCTACCAATACTTTTGTGCTTTTACTCAAGTAAATTTTGAATTCCAGACTTTTACTTGGAAAATAGTATTTCTACATTGCAGTATTGATACTTTTACTTAAGTAAAACATTTGAGTACTTTTCCCACCACTGTTGATATTGTTGTTATTGTTCCCTCACCTCCGTCCAGTTTCATGTGTGAAGACAACCCGCTGTTGCTATGCGACGTTTGTTTGCCATAGCAACGCAGCAACCTGCAAGCCAGAAGCTTGCTTTTGAATCATCCTCCTGAAAAACGTCTCAGAAAACGCTGGAAATTAAATATATAGGTTTTGTTTTTAATCATGGCGGATGATGCTCGGGGAATCCCCCAACTGGAGCTGGAGGCTGTAATTGGGTTCAATGGTAAGTTTTAAAGATAACTTAAGAAGGCTAAACGTTTCCAACACAGTAGGCTATTGCTCGCAAGCTAGCAAGCAGTTGTGTAAAGTAATTCAGTACATTTACTTACTGTCTGTATTTAAGTAAAAGTTTTAGGTATTTTTTTACTTTACTGGAGTATTTCCAATTTTCTGTAGCCTACTTTTACTTCTACTCCACTACATCTCAGAGGCAAATATTGTACTTTTACTCCACTACAATGATTTGAAAACTTGAGTTAGTTACTTTGTAGATTTTGATTAATATTACAAAACATAAATTAACCACTGAAAATAGCCGATCTACAAGCTCACAATGGTGAGCTTGTAGATCTGCTATTTTCAAAAGATTTTTAGACATTCTGCATAAAGAGCATACTTTTGGTATATATTTAGATGCCAATACTTTTGTACTTTTACTCAAGTAGGCCTACATTTTTAATAACAGACTTTCACAGAGTAGGCCTATATGTCTACATTGCAGTATTGATACTTTTACTTTTGTTAAAAATGTAATACTTTTTCCACCACTGATTGTAAAACTCCACACTTTATTGTTGGATCATGCAGGACACGTGTTTTCTGGCCTGAAGGTCCACCCAGACAGAGAGCACCTGATATATCCTCTGGGATGCACGGTCATACTGAGACGGATCACAGATGGGAAACAGGCCTTCTTGCATGGACACACCAACAACGTGTCCTGCATCTCAGTGTCCAAAAGTGGACGCTTCATCGCCTCTGGACAGGTTACCTTCATGGGCTTCAAGGTGAGAGATTTGGCCAGATTTGGCTCAAACAAGGGGTTAAATTTGTTCTATTGCTATGCCTATGCCACCAAAATGTGGAATGCCCTATACCAAGAGTCATAAAAAAGTGTGACTCCTTACTCTCCTTCAAAACCGCTCTAAAAGAGCACTTACAGGTGTCTGCAATTTGGAACTGGCCTCTGTAAAAAGTCCAAGCTTATCGAGATGATCAAAGATGTGAAGTTATAATATATATATATATATAAATGATCTCTGAGGTTTTAATTAATCTCATTTTAGAATATTTGTTTTACTTTTCCCTTTTTAAATATTTGTATTTGACTGCACTCTCTCTACCTTAAACTGTATTGTTTAGTATTTTTCTAATTGATATTTCCTATATTTTGAATTCTAGGCTGACATAATCATCTGGGACTTTACAAAGCGAGCAATCCATGCCCGGATGCAGCTCCATAAAGCCAAGGTGGAGTCTCTGTCCTTCTCTCCCAGCGATAAGTACCTGGTGTCACTTGGAGGTCAGGATGATGGCAGGTAAACATGACTTATGATTATACTTTCCCTCTTTATTCATCAAATACTGACTGAGAAGCTCAAAAACATGGGGTGGGACCCTCAGGAGGGTTCCAAATGGACCCTTACAGGTCTGTAACTCTGAGAGTTATGGGGATCCTTGAAATTTAAAAGATAGAGAACCACTGGAACTAGACAAGAGGACTTGCTGGTATGCCTACAAATACTTGGAATGCTGCCCTCTAGTGGAAACACATCAGAAGTACTGTAATAGTAGTAATGATAATACAAGTAGTAGGAATAGGAGTAGTAGTTGCTGTTTGTCATATTGTATACTGATGTTTTCAGCATTGCGGTGTGGAACGTGGAGACCAAGGAGGCCATCTGTGGGAGCCCCGCTTCACCTCGTGTCGCCGGTCACTGCCTCACCACAAAGTACTCCAACACTAACGACAGGGTCTTTGTCACAGCTGGAGAGTGAGTAAATATGTACATAAAAATAAATAAAATGTGCACGCTCAGCTTGTTGACCCGCTATTTTAGCTATTTAGGCACTATATTTCCTGTTGTCCTATAATCCTATATCGTTGCATAATGCAAATGTGGTGGTTGTGTCCGTTTGATGTTATTCTGTTTCTTTGTGTTGCAGTGGCACAGTGCGAGTGTGGGAGCTGGACGTGAATAACAGAAAGGTCAGACCCACAGACTGCCAGTTGGGCCTGCTGAAAAGGATTGTCAAATGTATAGAGGTGAGAGATTGGTGTCCAATCCAAGGCATTTATTACCCTATCTTATTCACTGCATGGCTACTCTGAAGGGCTGTTGCCACTTTGGCTGTAGAAAGTACCTATTATGCTGGGTTTCCACTGGCCCCACACCACACCATACCGCCTACTTGCGCCGCCGTTTCCACTACAAGGACCTGGGCTTAGTGGTGTCAAAGGGGTCTGAAATGGGTGCCTATTTTGGCACCACTCGAGAGTAGGTAATGACTGATCACTCATTGACATTGTATTTAGACCAGGATCATAGTTGTAATACATTATAATAGATTATATTGTATTATAATCACAGTTATAATCTATTATGGTGTATTATAATTATCATAGTTGTAATACATTATAATGATTTATATTGTATTATAATCACAGTTATAAGGGTCCATTTGGTTCTTACCGATAGCTGGAGTACTCCTGCACAGGTGATTTGCATTTACATACATTACATTAGGCAAGAAGCAATGACCTCCACCTATGCCCTTACATTACAAAGGAGTTGAGACCTGAGTGTACGCATACCTGTGGATTTGAGAGTGGGTAGCCTACTGGTACTGTAGTGTAGTGTAATGGAAATGGCAGATATTTTGATGCAGTGTGGTGTAGTGTGGTATGGTGCTAAAGCTCCAGTCAAAATCCAGAAAAATCCAGGAAATTGGGGAGCTCATAACGACCTATAGTACTGCACCCTCAATGATGTGACACAATATGTTTGTTGCTTGAGCTGAATACTCAGTAATTCTGTGGCTCTTGCCTTTCTTTGCCCAGATCTCGGAGGACAATCAGTTCTTCTACTGCGGTACGACCAGCGGAGACGTCATGAAATTTAACCTGGACACCAGCCGTCTGAATGGCTGCTGGCCCGTTAAACACAAGTATAGCCAGGTAGGACAAAGACCACAAATTGTGACTGCTGCACACAGTGGTTGTTCTTATTTGATTGAAGTCAATGTTGCATCTTAGTCTTTGTCTAATTTTAATCATTATTGTCTCCACCAGGCCGAAGGCATGGCCGAGACTATGTTTTGCACCCTAGCTGTCCCACTTTCTTTATGTATTAGTATTCAGTATACAGACCACTGTGTGTGCACAGGACCACCTGCAGCCTTTCTAGATTCTATCTTTAAAACCTTATGCTTGTGTCTCTCATTGTGTAGGGCGTGAATGTCCTGAAATTACTGCGGTCTGGGAACATTCTTGTAGGCTCTGGAGCCGGCCTCCTTTCTCTGTGCTCTGGAGCTAACTTCAAAACACTCAAGTGAGTCCTGCAACCTAACCTGGCATACTTACAGGCATACCATTTCCCCTCATATAATACTGTGTGTATATATAAAACATATACGGTTTACTGTATGAACTACAAGCACACCAGTGTTTAACCCAATAATGGCAGAAAATGTTTACTTGGCTTATAATGAGGGAAAATCAACACTAACCACCAGCCAACTGCTGGTAGAGTTTGACTTTGACTGAGAGACAGCGAGATCCGAAACCAGATGCTTTGACTTGTACGCTAGATATTAAGGTAGTGTGATCATACACTCTGGTGGAATAAAAGGAATTTGTTTCCTTCGCTGTTTGCAATATATTACTAATCCACTTTTCCTTTTCTCATCAACCTGTGCCAGACAAGCCCAGCTGGAGGGAGCGGTGACCTCCATCGCTGTGAGAGGAGAGGGGCAGCAGTTGTTTATTGGGACAGAGTCTGCTCAGGTCTACCGTCTCACATACGATGACTTCAAGGCTGAACTCATCTCTTCCAGCCACAGAAGTGCTGTCAGGGACGTGGACATCCTTTTGTGAGTGGAACACAGAGCCTTAGAGAACTGAATTAGTCCAGTACTCAACTTTCCTCACTAGGGGAGGGCAGTGTTCATGTTCTGATCAGTCCAGGTTTCTAATTGAGCAATACTCTCTCTTGCTTGTATCTTCCAGTGGAACGTCAGAGATGTTTGCGACTTGTTCCCATGAAGACATCCGGGTGTGGCACACAAGCAGTTACAAGGAGCTGCTGCGCATCACCGTGCCCAACATGACATGTAATGCCCTGCACATCATGAGGGATGGAACCAGCATAGTCAGTGGTGAGACAGCCCCCTTTCAAATTCTCTGTGAGTCACCTCCTCTGTCAAGGAGGTTATGGCTTCGCCCCTGTCAGTCCGTTTTTCTGTCTCTTTGTTTGTCTGTTTATCCGTCTATCTGTCTGTTTGCAGTTATGAACGGGTTTGCACAGAAAGGTTGGTTCTTCTGGCCCACAGAAGAACTTATTGGCCGATTGGCCAAAAGGGGACAGACCTGTCACAAAAATGCATATCACTTCAGAACAGATTATTATATCACCACAATACTTTTTCAAATTGTGGTCACACTGTTTTGTTGTCAACCTCCAGTGCCAGTGGCCACTGACACTGAGTGTTGGTACCTCATGTGCAGAATAATGTATTCAGAAGTTCTATTGTCTCCAGAAGCACCAGAACATCATACAGAGAGGTCTATGCTCTTCTGAGTACATTTATCTATTCATATAGTTTTCAACTGTTGTAGAGTGGTAGATTTCTTTTTCAATACAATAAATATTTTCCTTGAGGAACAAAATTACAGTTGACAAAGCAACACAAAATGAATCAAATCCATAACGAGGGCCCTGACTGTCTCTGTGTGCTCCCAGCGTGGAACGATGGCAACATCAGGGTGTTTGCTCCGGAGAGTGGCCGGATCATGCTAGTCATCCACAACGCACACAGCATGGGTGTGACGGCCATCGCAGCCACCAGGGACTGCAAGAGGATCATCAGCGGTGGGGGAGAGGGACAGGTCAGTAGGTGTCATACGTTCACCACTTCGAGATCCCTCGTTTTAATTCGCCATGATATGGGACTAGACTCAGTGTCAACGTTTTAAAAAGTTAAATATTACATTATGAAACATTTCAAAAAGTCACCCATGACCTTCCTCTGATCAGAACACAGCGCTATGGAAAGGTTCAGTCCAGTGTGATTTAAAGAATCTTTATTAAAGAGATACACAAGCACAAATTGGGAGAAAGCTTTCCTTCCCTTAAAGAGGTTGCATCTAGCGATTCTTATGATAGTCATGTAAAATACACCCTGACTGGGTGGACAGGGCACTCTAGAAATAATTTGATTGATTCAAACATTATTCTATTATCTTGTTAGAGGCGCAACAGCTGCTTGGAAATGACAGAATGCAGAATGCTGTGATTTGCCCATCAGAATCTTCAACAAACAACAAAACTGTTTTATAATCTGTTCTAATTATTCCCGACCACTTGTGCGGTCGAGGGACTAAATGTGAATAAGACCTGTTAGTTTTGAGCAAGATCTTAATGATAGGATGGACTGTGATAACTGATAAAGTGATATCTTAACCACTTAAGCCACAGTAACAACTTGACAAACAAGATCAATATTTCAAAAAAGCAGATCTCCTCTTATGAGTAGCAATATACAGTAGCAACATTATCAAAATTAAGCAATATGTTACAAAATAGAATCAATCAATCAATCAATAAAACATATTTCAAATGAATATGACTTATAGAATATAATTATGCGTTGAGTAGAATAAAAACACAAATGCTGAATATAGGCTTTCATTTTTAATAAAAGTGAAAGTGAACGTCATTGTTCCTTTGTGCTGCAGGTGCGCGTGTGGGAGCTTCTGCAGGGCCGCCACCGGCTGCAGGAGACCATGAAGGAGCACAAGGCTGCCGTCAACTCCATTAAGATCAAGAGCGACGACACGGAGTGCGTCACGGCCAGCTCTGACGGCGCCTGCATCATTTGGGACTTAGTGTGAGCATCCAAATGCACACACGCATGCACGTGGAAGCGTACATCAGCGTGCGCACACACATGCACGCACGCACACACATTTATTTTTATTTTTATCTGTTAATGTTTAGTAAAATATAAACAAATACTGTCTTTTGACTTGTGTTTTTTTGGCTTGTGTTTTGCCAACACATGCACAACTTTGTCCTACTATAACTCCTGTCTCGTTGTCTACTGTCCTTCCCTGTTCCCTGTGTCTCCTACCACAGACGGTTTGTGAGGAATCAGATGGTGCTGGCCAACACGCTGTTCAGATGCGTGTGCTATCACCCAGAAGAATTCCAGATCATCACCAGCGGCACAGACAGGAAGGTACGATTCAGAACCAGATTCGATCTAGAAAGATTTCAGGGCTTTTGAAACTGCTCGAGCACACTGAGGTGACAGGGCCCTGCTGAGAAGAAAAAAGATGTGCCTAGATCTGCTATTATCACTATTTATTGTATGACAAAATGAACCCGAGCAGTCATAACAGGTGAATTCCTGTGAAAATAGGCAAACATTCTATGAAAACATCAGATCTATAATATCTGCTATTTTCAGCAAATATTTAGCAGGAAAAAAGCATGGTATAGAATAGAGACGGCATCCGGGAGCAGTATGGGTTAGCGCCCCAGCCTGTGTCTTCCGTGAGGAAGAAGCCCAACAAATCCACGGTGAGGCCTTTAGAGGGCCATTCAAGCAAGCCGCAAGTGGAGCCTGCAGTACCACCACGGCCCAAGAAACCATCACGGCAGACTGAAATGTTTGGAGCGGGGGAGTCTGGTGCAACGCTCAGGTCCTGGACCTGGTGAGACGGAGGAGGAGCCCGGCCAGGAGGCCATCCACAGAGCCTAGTCCCTCCACTTGCCAGGGCCTCTCCTCTCCCCCAGTCCCGGCAGAGTAGTTCCGGAGAAGCGGATTGAGTGGCCCTGTCTTACCCTAAGATGACTGACCATGGGTAGCTACTGGGACTTAAGTCGGGGCTTGATCAACCCCGCCTGGGTCACCTGGGCGAGGGTGTATGTTGCGAGACCCGAAACCCCCCGTTGACCCCAACACTGATGATACGTCCCAGGAGCATCCATGTGATGTTTTTTCGTTATAGAAGCCCGGGGGACCCTGGTCAGCAAAGTATTTTGGGGTGGTTAAGTGGTTAACCTGGGACAACATGTAAGCCTTTATTTGAATGATCGTTCTTGTCCACTCATTTCAGGGTTACAGCTGGAAGTTGTTTTGTCTTGTACATAACAAGAAAAGGAACTTGCTTGATGCGTGGTATTGATACGCAATAATTAACTTCAACCAACAATTTCCTTTTGAGAGGCTCCGTACATCGTCAGCTGCAAACCTCCAGGGACAATAACTGTCATTCAGAGCAGCAAACTGTGTATATGTATGACAAGTTGACAGAATCTATGACCATAGGCCTACTCATTTGCATAGAGGCATAATAAGCACACAAAATGCAATAATGTCCTGGTTTGGGGATACAGATGAATGACAGAAACTCACCTAAATAGAAACCAATTAGGAAATAGAATAACAGCATAATAATACTCAGGCATCGTTGTTTAAAGCTTTAGTAAGATAGATTATAGAAATGTTCACAACTGTGACAAACATTGATGATGATTGTGCTCTCTTAATTCTGAGAGAGGGTACCTCTTAATTCTATTGCAAAGAAAGCAAAAGTGCCTAGTGGTTAAGACACATACCATATAGGCTCTAAAGCAGCCTGACAGAAAGTTGCAGGTTCAATTCCAGAGCCTGACAGCCTTTGCTGCGTGTCACGCCCCGTCTCTCTCTCTCGTTTCGTAATAATCTACACTATACTATCAAAATAAAGGCAGAAAAGCCCAAAAAAATTGCTTTAAAAAAAAGAAAAGATTGTGTGCCTCAAGCAGTAAAACATGGAGACTAATTACAACAACACAACAAATGTGTTGAACTCAAATAAACTTCAAATAATGCATGCCATGCCTTTTGCTACGTCTGTATGAATATTGTTATGTATTCTGTACTGTCTATTATATGTATTTTTCATCAACATATCAACTCCAAGGCCAATCTGAGTCACTAAGTGATATATTGAATGTGTTCAACTACACTGTACAAACCTAAGTGTTATTTTAAGTCATTGAGTTAAATTAAGTGTCAGGACTTTGTGGTTTTAATGTAGTATGTTATTTCTCTCTGCTCAGATTGGTTACTGGGAGGTGTATGACGGCTCGGCCATCAGAGAACTTGAGGGCTCCCAGTCTGGAGCCATCAATGGAATGCACATCTCAGAAGATGGGAAGCATTTTGTCACAGGTATGGCCAATAACATCATCAATCGTTCTTGTTGACAACTAATAATTAACGTTCTCACTCACTCGCTCAAAACGTGATTGCATAAATATATATGAAACTAGAAAAGTGCGCTCCTTGGAGCACAGATCTACGCCACGCCGGGTTGGCTACCCAGGGCCAGAAATTGTGCAAGTCAATCATGGCCAATCGGAATGGAACATGAAAAATCTAGCACAGAAAGTTTATATTTAATCAAGTACATTTGCTGTTGTCACTCCTAGAACGACAATCAACCAATAGTAAGGAGTTCTATGATTCTAGACAAGTGACATTACAATCAGCCAATAGTAAGGAGTACAAGGACCAGATCCTAGATAAGTGACATTCGAGTAACTGTCGCACCCCTAATGTAATGTTTCTTGTCTCCTCTTCCTCCGCCACGTCCAGGTGGAGACGACCAGCTGGTGAAGGTGTGGAACTACATGGATGGCGAGGTAACCCATGTGGGCGTGGGCCACAGCGGCAGCATCACCAGTGTCAAGATCTGCACCAACAACCGCACGCTGGTCACCACCAGTGCTGACGGGGCCATTCTCAGGTGGAGGTTCCCCCACCCAGTCTCTCCCTAGAAACACCGTCCCAAGCTCAGGAGGATCTACACTACAATCGTCATACTCAAACCCTCAGCCTAACGTCCCCAAAATAAATGTAAATCTGTCCCATTCTGACCAGAGGTTCTTGTCATTGTTTAACTGCACCTACATTTTGTAGCGTGAAAGATTGAAACTGTAATTTCTAAGCTAGAAAGAAGAAATTGACAGAGTCATCACAAATGCATGTCCTATTTCGATGATGTAATGCCTTATTGTGCCCACAGGGAGGCAGTATGATACACTAAAAGAACTGTGACTTGATGATTCTGAAAGGACTGTTAAGTAGCAGTCAACATTAGCCAAAGTAGGCCTAAATAAGAGATTTGATGGAGATTGAAGACCATTGTTTTAAGCAAGGTACAAGGTGAAACTTTGGACTTTTGAAAGTATTAAAAATGTATATATTTTATTGAATATTCCAAATTGCTTTGGCTTTCAACAACTGTCAGAACTGCAGCTCAAATTGAGCCTCATTTCTCAGCATTGCTTTGCGGTTGAGGGCAGGACAGTTCCAATACAAGGCAGTGATGATGCAACCAGTCAGGAGGCTCTCAGTGGTGCCTCCGCAGAAGGCCCGTAGGACCTTGGGGCCTCATGTCAAACTTCTTTAGTCACCTAAGGTGAAAGGAGGAGGAGACAGTTATGCACACAACCATGCACATGTAAGAAAGCATACACGCACACACACTCACATACGCACGCACACACACACACCACAAGATACAGGGGATTTCACATTGAAAAGGTGTGAATTTACGGGGGGCATTTTCTCTTCCTCAAACTCTGGCTTGGTCACGAGTGTGAGGCAGTCTAAAGCATAAGTTTGAATTCATTTCATCGTGCATAGTAGTTACTGTGATGAAAAAAGAAATACTATAAATATCGATAAAATACTTTAAACAGTATAACAATGTAATACTAGCAAAAATAGTCATGTTTACAGTACTTATTGTTACCATCTTGTGAGCGATGTACAATACTTTTATGAATATTGTACTGTACTTGCAAAATCTCACAGCCGGCACTAACGGTTAAGTTTAAATGGTTTAAAACTTAAAATGGGGTATTTTCCTATCCTGCCTTGGTAACTGAAACCAGCCTTGACTAAAATTAGCCCATTCTATATTTCCCTCGAAAAAATGCACCGAACTACATATCCTGTTCACACCAGCATTCACAGTAAATTGTCTTGGTGGTCTGTCAAAGGCAGTGGTATGGCCAACCACAACTGCGTACATCTGAGAGCTATGTGGCTTTTCTTGTTGTTCGCAAAGCATTGACATGGAAACTATACCACATATTGTAGCTCTCATGCAAGATGACAAAAGAACAAACATATTGTACTAACATAGGGAAGTAAGATGTTTAGCAAATGATATACTGTAATGTCTAGTGCCTGAATTTATTTTAGTATTTAATTTTATTGTAATGCGAGCCAAATCTCTCTAATGGAACAATATTGAATTTAATTGATCCAAATCAATTTGACTTGGAAAAATGGCAACCTGACCTAAGCAACCAGCAGCAGAACACCTTTCCTACACTTACTGTAGGCGTAGAGAGAGTTACTTGAGCAGTCACACCACTTTCTTAGTCCTGGGTTCAGATGAATAGAAGGTCTGCTTTGAAGTAGTTCTGCCTGCATGCACCCTGAGTATGGTGCTTTTTTTACTGTCAAACTGATGTGAAGAGGAACAATCTGTATGGGCCTGCATCAAGAATATGAATACCCCCCCTTACCTTTCTCTGTGTTTCTATCTCTTCAGGGGCAAAGTGGAAGATTATACAATGCTTTGTTTTCAACTGTTGTGCACAAACATCAGTAGTATTACAAAGTTATAAAACATTTGCATGGCAAAAAAGAACCCGAAAACCTACCACTTCCATACAGAATGGGAGGAAGCCCCCCCCCCCCCCCCCCCCCCCGCTGCTATTCCAAAGCCCCCTCAGGTACATTTTTCAACTATTTTCAGCAATGAGATGATACTGTTTTTGGTGGGTAGATCTTGTTGAGCTGGTTATCTTAAAAGTAGTTCTCAAGTCAAAAAAGTGTGGGCACCCCTGGTTTATTGTATACCGGTCAGCAGTTTATATTTGAGCCTGATGTTCTTACCCAAGGCAACTTACGAGTGCAATTATACTAACACACCAGTACAAAGTGCAAAAGGAACAGGAAAAGGACATACATCCTTTGGCGGAGGATCCCTTAACTCCATTAGTTTTTCTTATTTCTCTCACACACAATGTATTTCATATATTGTTGTCTGTATCTTTCTTTTTTGTGGGTGTGCAAATGATGAAATCAAATCAAATGGATCCTGGGCTGGCCAGGTTTGACAGGAAGTGCATCTTTCATGTTCCTCCCAGTCACATGATGTATTTTCCACTTAGTAAACCTTGATCACCAGACTAAACCTTTCATTTGAGGCCGCTTTCTGTCAAAACACAATGGCTGGCAAATTGTTTGTTCTGCTTCTTCTTACAACAGTGTGTAAGTACATCTTCTATTTTAATATTCCGTAATACCCATATTTAGATAAGAATGGTTCACTTAGCAGACACATATATACTGCATTTTATGTGTATTATTAAAAAGCTAGAAGAAATAATTTCTAACCAGTCTAGTTGACACTAGAGGATTTGAATTTGGTTGTGTTATTTGTCTGTTTTGTGTTATTTGCTTTACCTTGTAATTTAAAAAATATAATATTTAACTGTGTGTTTTCTCTCTTTTTTGTCTTTGCTTTGTCTGGGAACTACCATTGCCCTCTGTTCTTCAGCCATGGCTCAGGTTCCTCAGCAGATCCCTTTGAGAATCGTAAAAGTCAATGAAACCACCACTTTACGATGCCTGGGAACTAATTTAGATTTTCTTTACTGGTTTAAGCAAAGTCTGGGACGTATGCGCCAACAAATATCTTCGTCAAACTATGACAAAACAGAACTACAGGGACAGTTTAACAACTCCCGTTTCATCGTGAAGACAAGCACTGCTGACTTCACACTAACCATCAGAAATATCAACAAAGACGATGAAGCAACATACTTCTGTGTAATATCAACAAAATATACTACGAATTATGAAGAAGGCACATATTTGGTTGTAAAAGGTACGGTCTCTAGATATTCTATGCCTTCTTACATCTTTACCACTTATAAATTGCTATTGCATACATTCTTCAGGCCTATTGTATCTTGTCTGCCAAAGGCAAATTCTGTATTCTATTCTATTCACAGAATATGACCATGAGAGGTCCATCGCCCAGGCTTTGGTGCCAGTGTCCGGGCCGGTTCCACTCGGAAACCTGGTGAACCTCCAGTGCTGGGTTGTCTCTGAGAGTAGAGAAAACGGTGCTCAGTGTACTGGTGGACACAATGTGTTCTGGTTCCGAAATGAGTCCCATCCTGGCATGGTTTCAGTTCCCTGGAACAGGAGTAGTGGATGTGTAACTGAAGCTGGTTTAGACCCTCAGAGATGTGTCTACAGTCTCTACAAGGACAGTGTCCTCTCCTCTGATGCTGGGATGTACTACTGTGCTGTGGCTGCATGTGGGGAGATACTCTTTGGCAAAGGAGCTAAGCTGGAGATAAGTAGGATATGCATTTATTTTCAACACAAATTATACAAATCTATACTATAATTCACGTCTTTATCTCTCCATCTCCCCTCTCCCTATCCCTATCCCTCTCAACCTCTCTCCCTCTATCTGTCTGATGTATCTCTGTATAATTATGGGCAATTACATTTTTCATTTTGATGGTAAAATGTAACATTGTTTTGTTTTTACGTGCATGTTTGATGATGATGCTAGTCCAGTAACCAATCTATTATTATATGGTATTGCACTATATTCACATTGTGTAGTTGTTATATGAGGTTATGCTTTTAGTCAGTCATTAACAGTTCTGATTTATTCATTCTTTATTGTCTCTGATTCCAGGTCAGAAGTTGGATCCACTTGTCATTGTTCTGGTTGTACTGGTGTTTCTATTGGTGTGCTGTATGATCCTGATTGTCGTTCTTATTTACACCAGAAATCAACATTCTCAAGGTAAAATAGGCCCATTACATAATATGCATTATATTCCATTATCATGTGTTTATGTTTCTTATGACTTGTTATTAATGAAAGGGAGGTGGGCTGTATTTGAATACTGTACATTGAAACGGGGGAGACAGCATGCAGGAGGCAAAGCAGAGATAACTCTAGCGCAATTCAGTTTAAAGCCTAATTTATTCTTTGTTGTGAGATAATGTCGCTCACCAAAGTTTTTGCAAGCAAGACAGCCTGGATGGGCAAAGTATAGCTCCAAAAATAAGGAATTAACTATTTAATGGCCATATTTATTTTTTTATTTGATCCTTTATTCATACAGGTAAAGTCCCATAAATGATTAAAAAAAATGGAATGTAGCCATTAAAATCATCATACAGGTAATGATGCCCCATTGAGATCAAAATCTAGGCACTCAGGTGGCGCAGAGGTAAAGTATCTGTCTACCACTGTTGATTCGAGGGGTTCAAATTCAAGGAATCCACCTCGGTGCATCCAGCTTGGATGAGTGCTGTACGAACAGCAGGAGAGGCGATCTTTTCACTGTGCTATAGTGATTCCTATGGCTGGGGCGGCACCTTTCAGTGGGGGGTGTTCAACTGGAGGAGAAGGATGGAGGCAGGTGAGCCAGACTCACCTGCCTAGAGTCTAGAGTGGATACGGAAACAGTGCATGCATGTAGCCTATATGCGAGTGCAAATGACCGGACACGTTAACTTAATCTCACATCACCACGCTTTCCGCACAGTACAGTATGTGTGTAAAGTCTGGTTTCTATTAACTGCTCAGTGCTCAGATCCTGTCTAAAGCCCGCCTGATGTGACTCTTAACACACAATGGGATATTTTAAGACCCGCTGTGTCCCGAGCGTGGCACAATGGCCTGATCAGTTGTTGAGGAGATAACAATGTATTAGTCCATCTGGCTAGATGTTTTCAGGCTCATAGACACATTTTCTGAAGCCGCATGTATCCCTGCACATGGAGAGCAATCAAGACAGCAAAGTTCCTGTGTTATGTGCCACCTTATTAATTAAGTTGCATTTAGATGTTTGTTGGTATTTATTCACATATTGGCCTCATTATTGCTGTTCAAAAAACGATGTTGTTGGAAATTGCTTTATGTGCCTTGCAATTGTTTCCAGAGGCTCCAAGTTTTCCTACTTTAATTGTGGCCTGCATTTGCATTTGCAGGTTGCAAAAGTCATATTGTTACTCAGCTTTATGGCAATTAATCGTTTTGGGCTGGTCTTTTGTGGATTGGGCAGTTTTTAGACTGTGGTTGGGCCGGAAATGGTCTATCCGTTCTGGCAACACCGGAGCCAGTAGGGTACAATAACAGTTTGAACACAGAAAAGTGTGGGGAGTGTTAATGGCTACCCAAATATATGGTCCTTAGAATGTTGTTCTCAACTGTCTTTTCAATGAGACCCACATTTGTGTATTGACCAGAGTCACCAGACACTTTATATGAAATGATTCAATATTCCTATTATATTAAAGTTGTCACAACTCACAGCACTTTTGTCCTTGCCCTGTAATCTGTTTTTAACTGCTGTACTGTTTTGACGACTGAATTTCCCCAGAGGTATCAATAAAGGTCTCATTTTAACTCGCAGATTGAGAAACACTGCCTTATAAAGCTTATAGTTTTATCTGATGTTAATTCCATGCTTTTACTTGTAGGAGCAGTGAACACTTCCTCTCATCTTGGACATGACCAGACAGCTGTCCATCGGCCAAATGAAATGGTAAGTATTTTTCAAGGAACCAAATCCAGTGTACAGACTAGTAACTATTTGGTCCAACTATTATGGACCAAACATTAATATTCACTATACCTCTAAGCTGTCAAGTGTTTCTTCTAGCTACCTCCACATATGTATAACCATATCCAATATTAGATTTTGTCCCACCCAGTAGTTCAGAAACTTATACCTACAGGTATCCCAACAGTCAACGGCTTCATAGTTTTTGTTTATAATGTGCTCTTCTCCCTGCCTGTGAGCTTTCACAGGCATCGTAGGGTTGTGGTCATCAAGGTCTTGTGTCAGTCAAGAATCAATACTGTTTTATTTATCTTTGTTGATTCAAATGTAATTGCGTGAAATCATGATGATCGAATCATGATCGACTAAAGTGATTTTGGCCTTGGTCTCTGATTCTTTTCTCCAGGATGGTGATGATGAAGTGAACTATGCAGCATTGGATTTCCCTGCGAGGAAAGCTAAAGGAAAGAAAAAGATGAAGAAGAGAGAGTTGAACTCTGAGAGTATATACTCTGCTGTGAGAGTAGACTGTCAGTGAAATGCTGCAACATCGTCAACGGTCAAATCTAAGATTAGATAAAATTAGAGCCACAATATAGGGTACCATACATGCCGTGTTTCTATAGCTTTTTTCTTTGTTTTCCTTCTTTTTCCAATCCACCTCCAATCCACCATTTTATGTTGATTTATGCTGAAATGGAAAATTGTAATCTTATAATTGTGATCCTTGTGATATTTTGTAAAATCCAACTGCACAGTTGACCCTTGCCTCTATCTATTAAAAAATAAGAATAAATGACTCAGTGTTGGAGATACTTTCTTTATACTGTAGGCTAGGGTTATACAGTCAGGTTTGTTTCTTTTTAAGTTTCAGTCTGAAAAGTCGTCTCAACCTGGTCTCAACCAATCAGAAAGTCCCATCCCTTCAGGCTATGGGATGTTGTAATCTGATTCACTGTAGCCATGTGCAACAGGGCTAGTGTTTGTTTACAATGGAGAGAGAGAGAGAGAGGGCCAGTGAAGCAGGTTTGCGATTATGTGGCTTATTTCTAACCTATAATGTTTTCATATACATATTTTAGTGTGCTGATCAAGTTTTAAATAATACACCGTCAGGATGTCATCTTGAATGAGATACAAAACAGAGCAGCTGTATTTGAAGGAATGTGCAGCTATGGGAATCACATGTGAAAGAAATCAAGATTAATTTATTCATGTAAGTGTATCGATGTCATCACGCAGCACGTTTTCGTTCACAGGAAGTAATTAAGATTGGCTTTTTATGGACTTTTGATATAAAATACACAAAAAAATATTTATTCAACAAAAACAATTGGCATCCATTGTTAGACACGTCCATATGATGACCACAGATATGCTCTAAAAGTGTGAAAAACGTATTTTTCATTTTAATCTTCATGAGATCAAACATCAAACATACTTGATAGCATCCGAATCAGGTGCTGTCAGGGGTGTTCAAAGTTAGTTAGACCCAAAGTCAAGGGCAGACATTGGAAGACAGTACTCCAGTACCCACACAAATATATTAGCAGAACACACAACATGAACAGGCTTCATAATCAAGCTACAGGAATAGACAATCAAACTAATGACATGGAAACAGTCAGGTGGGTGAACTGAAGGATAATCCACACAGGGATTGGTTGGGGGAAAACAGGACACAGGTGAGACAAATTTACAATAATCAGGTGGAGAGACAAGACAAGAAAGAAACAATACTTCAAAAATAGTGTACAAGACACAAAAATACATACTTCAACACAAGGTACAGAAATTCGTATCCTGACACATACAAGTTAACATAGCACACATTATTAATTGTTGACATATCATATAAAAGAGAACAAGACAATGTAATGTAGTCTGGGAAAGAGATGAGCAGAGATTAGTGAATGAGAGAGAGAGAATCACTGTATTTTCCCTTTCAACGTAAAATTCTCTGTTTGCAGGTTTACATTCATTCTATAAGTATAAGGTGTAGTTCCTAAACCAGTAACATCTCATTTTATAGCGCTAATTCTCTAATTTCAGATAAAAAAAAAAAAAAAGATGCATGCAAACTTTTTTTTTTTTTTTTTTTTTTTACAAATCTCTTTATTATTTTTCTCAGACAGGTTAAAATACAGACATTTTAGGCGGTTGAACAAAGAGGTCTGAATTTTTTGACAAAAAACTACAAACAAACACAGCACGTTATAACAAACAATAAAATTAGTACAGTAATTAGCATACATAATAGGGGTCATGAAAATAATAAGAATTAAAAAATAAACAGACAAGACAGACAATAATCAAGACACTCAATCATACCAGGGATGGGTGGGGGGGTTCTCTGCACAGAGCGCTGATTATTTTCGTAGTATGGGCGCCGATGAGGTCTGGTAAGGGTTACTAATTTATTTATTTTTTAATTATTTTTGAGAAACGTTAAAAAGAGTCATTGAGGGAGAGTCTGGTCTAGTCTCTCCTCAAGGGAGACACTAATTTGCGGGTTCTTCCACCATAGTTAGGGTGTCAATGTGGTCTAGAACGGGTTGCCAAATTTTGTGAAGAGCCGTTAAGGGAGAACCTGATCCTCTGCATGCAAACATTTTCAATAATCACTACATTGAACCAGCTTGACATCAAGAGGATCTTGGACTTAATGGGGCCAGCGTGTGAAGTCAGTAGTCTATGAACAATAATGTAATGATGAATAGTGTCTCTTTTCAAATAGACTGTTTGAAACCAGACCAGTTCATCGTTGCACCATCTGTGGTCACTTCCTGCTGCATTATATCGTCCTCATGTTTAATGATCAACCACTATTGACACCAGTGATGGACTGCGATCAAAAACAGCCCTGGCATTTGCAACAGACTGGCCCTGTTTTCAAGCCCAACACCAACTCCACCAAAATGTTAAAGTAATACTAGGTAACGTTTTCAGTAAAACTAAAGTTAAATTGTATATCTTTTGTGAGTGGCAAATGTTTCACAACACCCACTCCAAGAATTTCACCCCCGAAAGCCTTTTATTTATATATTTTCTATTGAACGCCGTCGAGCATGACGTTCCCTCGAAAATGACGTAATCTGGCCGGAAATGGAAGCGGAAATCCACGGGGTTCCTGTTTGGCCAGGAACTACCGCGCCGGTTTCCTGTTTGGCCAGGAACTACCGCGCTAATAGCAAAAGGAAACTCAAGCTGATTTTAAGAGATTGTATGATTTGAAGAACGAAAAAAAACAGAAAAAGAAAACACAGCTCACGGTAACTAAAGCTCCACTGGCTAAGAGAAACGATCCGGTAACTAAAGCTCCACTGGCTAAGAGAAACGATCCACAGATCGTATAAAACAATTAAAAGAACGCTTTTTGAAACACTTCCGTCTTCCGGTGAAAACGAATGGAATTCTGGGTAACAGAGGATAAACGAACGGCCTGCAGTGACGGTAATGACCAGCAGAGGCTGCTAAAAGTCGTTTTTTGGAAATTTGCACAGAACAACTTTAACATAACAAGACCAACAGAATGATTGGCCAAAATAATGTACATACGGTATGACTGTTGATTAACTGATGTTTCAGGGCCATGGACAGCGCCACTGTTGCTTCAGGACCATGGACAGCGCTGCTTGTTGTGTGTACATCCCATGCAGCATGATCTCAGGAGCCACGTAGAAACGGCATGGCTCCAATGTGGACCTCAGACTTCACGTGGCACGCCTGTGACATCAATCATCTATGATGCCAGTCTATGATGTAATTATGACTCCAAATTTGGGCAAGGCTTCACGCATCTGCATGGCCATGTAGCGATACAATGTCTTGTTTTCTTTTATATGAAATAACAATAAATAATGTACTATGTTAATTTATGTTTGTTTGTTCTCATTAGGATTACCAAACCTGACTGTAGTCAGCCTATAAAGAAAGTATCTTATACACTGAAAGTTATCATATTCATATTCTGACAGAGACAAGGAGAGAGACAGGGGGGTCAGCCTTTTATGTATTTATTATTTTAGCAGATAGAAGAAGGAGTCAACTGTGTACTTTATTTTTACAAAATGTCAAAAGTATCATAGAATATTTAAGTTTAAATCCAAATAAAACTAGAAAAAGTGCTCCTCGGTGCACCAATCTTAGCCAATCAGGATGGAATATGAAAAATCTGAAAGAACTGTTTCGTTTAATGAAAATAGAGATACTGTGCAATGAGTTGGATTATGGACCAAATCTGTAGGAGTAATACGAAAAAAAAATGTTTTGCAAAAAACAACCCCCTGGTGGCGCTATAACAGGCCGATCTGAAAATTCCGGGCAGAGGTTCTGCTCTGGCATCCAGGGAGTGTGTGTGCACAGTTTGGCTGCCATTGGCCCAACGGTGCCGGAGATTAGCTGTACTGTAAAGTACCATCTCGTCTCATGTAATCTTATATGAGATGACGATGTTGAAGCGTTTCACTGCCAGTCTACTCTCACAGCAGAGTATATACTCTCAGAGTTCAACTCTCTCTTCTTCATCTTTTTCTTTCCTTTAGCTTTCCTCGCAGGGAAATCCAATGCTGCATAGTTCGCTTCTTCTTCAACAGCATCATCACCACCCTGGAGAAAATAATTATGGTACCAGAGATCAGGTCTGTGGCCGCAATATCACTTTAGTCGAGTCAGAATTGTGACTAAAGTCATGCATTTGAATCAGCAAAAACAGATGCAGTATTGATACTTGACTGAAACATAACAAATACCACAGAGCTCTGAACTCAAGACCTTGATGACCCCAACCCTATGATGCCAGAGAAAGCTCACAGGAATAAGAACACATTGTAAAGAACATACAGCTATCCCATCAGTGCATTGATTAGATCCAGTGTAAACCTAAATGGAGGAGTGGTGTCAGGGTAGACTTATTGTGGATGAATTATATGTCAGATCACTGGGAAGAATTGATGAGATGGAGGCACTGGGATGGCAGAAATCCCTGTTGAGTCTTGGAGGTGTCGTGATGGTAATTCACTGAAACCTCTAGGATGACGGGTGCGTACTTGATGCCCCCAGTTTACTACAGCTCACCAATGCCCCTTTTGCTATTCTGCTTTACAGACTATATGGTATTACTTCCTGTCTCTGAATATAAGATCAAGGTTGACGTCAAAATCTTCTCAGTTGTAACACTAGGTCATATAACAAGTTCTCCAAAATGGCATGTATAGTTTTAATTACATTTAATATGATAATATGAGATGAAATAAAAGATCTCTCCTTGATTCTATTTTAACACATCCACCCATGTGGGGCCATTAGATATCAGAGGACATGCAGATTACACTACATAAATCCAATGAATATTAATGTTTGGTCCATACAATTATGTGATCAGTTAAACTCATATTGCTAAACACTATTTACTAATCTGTATGTTGGATTTGGTTACTTGAAAAATACTTACCAGTTCAAAGCTTGACTGATGGACAGCTGACTTGTCATGCCCAAGATGAGACACAGGGTTTTGTGTTCCTACAAGTAAAAGCATAGAATAAGTATAGAAACACTGCCTTTTATTTATATATATATATATATATATATATATATATATATATATATATATATATATATATATATATATATATATATATATATATATATATATATAATGATTATTATCATTATATTCAGTACAGTACACATTGCATGTCAAGGTTTAAATATTTACCCAAATAAATAGTTAAATCCTTATTTTTGGACCTATAATTTCCCCTTCCTGGCCTTAAGCCTTCGGTTGAATAACTGTGTCTCTCAGTTTTAATAATAAAACGAGTGGAACACTGATGAGAAACACATAATAAACATATAATGATGGATTAAAAGATCTATTTTACCGTGGCAATGTTCACAAGCACTCTGATTCCTGGTGTAAATCAGAACAACAATCACGATCACACAGCATGCCAGTAGTAACCCCAGTACAATGACAAGTGGATCCAACTTCTGACCTGGAATCATAGAGAACACAAATAAAATGAAATAATAAAAAATGGCATCCTATCCATTTAAATGCAGTCACAATTGTCATAATTGACTACAGTACACTTTGTTATTCTAAAGCTTAAACCTGACAACCACTAGCCCTGTGTTTAAAAAAAAAACCTGATATACAATAAATAAATGTGCTGGTGTACGGTAGTGTCAAAAAGCCAGAAAGCGATCGTTTCTATAAAACACAATTGTAAAATATGTTGAAAATAAATGCATATCCTACTTATCTCCAGCTTAGCTCCTTTGCCAAAGAGTATCTCCCCACATGCAGCCACAGCACAGTAGTACATCCCAGCATCAGAGGAGAGGACACTGTCCTTGTAGAGACTGTAGACACATCTCAGTGGATCTGAACCAGTCTCGCTTTTACATCCTCTGCTCCTGTTCCAGGGAGATGAAACCATGCCAGGATGGGACTCATTTCGGAACCAGAACACATTGTGTCCTCCAGCACACTGGGCTCCATCATCTCTACTCCCAGAGAGAACCCAGCACTGGAGGTTCACCGGGTCTCCAAGTTGGACCGGCCCAGACACCGGTTCCAAAGTCTGGTGAATGGACCTCTCATGGTTAGACTCTGTGGATAGAATATAATTTAGATTTCAGAGTGAAAATCTACTTTTGGTTGACAAGATACAATAGGCTATGTATGTAATCATAACAGTCACGCCAACCGTGCAATTCATGACAGCTAAGTGCTATATCAGAGAGAAGAAGATGATCATAGAGGCTGAATGCGACATACTGTACCATTTACGATCAAATATGTGCCTTCTTGATATTCTATAGTAAATGTTGTTCCGGCTCCACAGAAGTATGTTGCTTCATCATCTTTGTTGATATTCTTGATGGTTAGATTAAAGTCAGCAGTGCTTATGTTCACGATGAAACGTGAGTTGTTAAACCGTGACTCTAGTTTTGGTTTGTTGTAGGTTGAAGAAGAAACTAGTTGGTGCGTACGCCCCAGACTTTGCTTAAACCAGTAAAGAAATCTTGTTTCTTCATTTCGTAGGCATCGTAAAGTGATGGTTTCATCGATTTGGACGAATCTCAAAGGGATCTGGTGGGGAACCCTTGTGGCTGAAGAACAGAGGACAAATGGCAGTCCCCATACAGAAATAATACAAAAAAGGGGAGAAAACAAATAGAATAAACAATTTGAATAATAATAATAATAATAATAATAATAATAATAATAAGTGTAATAATAATAATAATAATAATAATAATAATATGATAAAGGCCAAAAGGTCGACAAATAATACAACAACGATATAAAAATCCTTTCTGGTGTAAAAAGCATTTCTTGATAGAAATATTTTTTTGTAGCTTTTTACTAATTATTTTAAATAATGTTATCTAACGGTTTACTGTATAGTAAAGTAGGAGATGTACTTACACACTGTTGTAAGGAGAAAAAGCAGAACAAACAATTTGTCAGTCATTGTGTTTTGACGGAAAGCTACCTCAAATGAAAGGTTTAGTCTGATGATCAAGGTTTACCAGAGTGGAAAATGCATCATGTGACTGTCTGGAACATGAAAAAATGCACTTCCTGTAAAGCTTGGCCAGCCCAGGATCCATTTGATTTGATATTTGCAAAAATAAAAAAAACGTAAAATACAGGATAATTGTGCAGAAGAGGGGGGAAAAACACATATGCACATATCCTCCCCAAATGATGTATACAATTAACAAACAGTGATTATAGCAATGAAGAAAAGAAAAACAAAAAGAGGTATTTCACTTTAAAACACTTCTGGGGTCATTTTAACATCTACATTTTGTGTGCACCCCCAGAGTTAAGTTGCTTGAGCCAATATTTCATATTCATTTGATCAGACATGCTCCCTTCTTATATACGTTAAATACATTGAACTGTGTGTGTGTGTGTGTGTGTGTGTGTGTGTGTGTGTGTGTGTGTGTGTGTGTGTGTGTGTGTGTGTGTGTGTGTGTGTGTGTGTGTGTGTGTGTGTGTGTGTGTGTGTGTGTGAGATCGATTTTTGCAAAAAAGAAATTGCTACTATTCCTACAGATTTTGTCAAACAGTAAATACACCTCAAGACGTATCTGTCTATTCCATTCCAATTGGCTGCAAATTTTGCGGGCCCTGGGCAACACTTTTCTAGTTAATTTTCATTTTTGTGTGCAATATGCACGTGTGCATATTGTGTTAGTGTTAGTGTTAGTGTAAGTGCATGTGCGTGCGTGCACATGTGTGAATGTACTGTATGAACATGTGATCAATGGACGTGATAGGGAGAGAGAATGACAGAGAAGGGGAGCTGACCCTCACACGTGAATGCTCTGGTAATTTTGTGACTCCCATATTTTGACCCTAGCGTGGGTGTATTTACAGTATGAATTAACTTGTTGTTAGCGAATGAGAATGAAGTGAGATGGAATGAGGTGAGCATGGAGATCCTATGCCTGCATGCCTGCTATCGCGATGCTCGATTTTTGCCAAAGAGATTTGGTGAAGTCGGAATAATTGGTCCAAGTACAGAGACAACTCAGGTCCAGTTTACTGACCTGAGTTGATCTACAAGCTCACAATGCATCATGTTGTGAGCTTGTAGATCTGATCTTATTGGCTAAGATTCCCCCCAGGATACAGTAGTTCAGGTGGTTAAACACAAAACTGAGGCTAATGTACTGTGGTGCTGCTGGGTGTAGAGGTGTGGGTAATGAGGGCACGACAAGGTTTCCTCAGTTTAGCAGACTTTACTGTTGTAACTGCACTCAGGTCACAACACACAGTGTCCTCTGTTTTTATTATGGTCATTAAGGCACTCTAGCTCCGGCACAGAACGGGGAGACTTGTCCATCCCTGCAGTGAGCTTGAGTTGTTAACAACTAACTTAAGGAAGTGCCCACCTCTCTTTATAACTTCCCAAGTGGAACGTCCCACAGCCAATGAGAGCGCGAACAGAACATGCACATCCAACCAAACTATGGGGCAACTCAAATATTCAGGCAACACAGTCCCATGTCACACACATCACAGCAGTCTGTCACAGAACAAGGTGTCACAGGGCTGTATGCACGCAGGTTTACCTACCATGTCAAAGCAGACCTTCAATTCAATTGAACCCAGGAAATAAGGAAGAGGTGTGACTTCTCAAGTGACACGCTCCCTACACCTTACTAGTGTAGGAAGTAGTGATGCGCGGGTCGGGTTTTTTCATGACCCGCCCCGCCCCGCCCCGCGACGGAACCCAACCCGCCTCAACCCGCCCCGCGAACCCATATATAAATCTATGGATTAACCCGCCCCGCGACCCGCGATTTTTTATTTATTCTGTAAAATCATGGTTAGAAAATAATCCCCAAGTGTATTCAAACTGTTTTATTGTTATTATTCTTATTCTTATTAGGAATAAAGACAAAACAAGAGCATGTGATTTTTTATTTTTTTTTGCGTGTGAGAGCGGCTGACCCGCTCACCCGCAGCCCGCATAAAATTCTCCGAAATTCTGACTTGACCCACCCGCGCCGCGGGTTGACCCGCGGGTCCCGCGGGTTACGGGTCAACCCGCGCATCACTAGTAGGAAGGGTACATCCAATCTAAGCCAATTTATATTTTTATTCAATTACATTCTATATTGTTCCATTGGTGAAATTTGGCTTGCAGATAAGCATTATACATATACATACTGTACATACTGTACCTACACAGTATACATATATATATATATATATATATATAGATATAGATATAGATATAGAGAGAGAGAGAGAGAGAAGTATAAGCATATTACTCTATGCTAAACATTTTGCTGCTTTAATTGTTTCCATGTCAATGCTTTGCAAACAATAAGAAAAGCCACAGATGTAGGTGGTGGTCGGCCATATATGCCTTTGACAGACCACAGAGACGGTTTGCTGTTTTACAGGATATGCATTGCGGGTGCGTTTGGAGAGGCCTAGAAAGGGCTAATTTTAGTCAGGTGCGGTTATAGCTGACAGCTTTAGGTTCTGTTTCCATGGCAGGACAGGAAAAGACCCCGTTTGAAGTTTTAAACGATTTAAACGTAACTGTTAGTGCCTTATTTGAAGTGGGCTGAGAAACGTTTTGAGCACAATACAGTATTCATAAAAGTATTATACTTTGGTACAGTAAGTCACTCACAAGAGGCCAAACCCATAAATTCAAACCTTTTAGTGTGAACGGTGCTCAGGTTCCCCTGTGTCTTGTGGTTTGTCTGGTCTCTGTGTGTGTGTGCGTGTGTGCGTGAGCAAGTATGCATACAGGCCCCCGTTAAAATGTGTGTGAACGAAAGTATGTGTACTGTGTGTATTCATTATGTTCAAACAGAAGTGTGCACCCACGAACTATGGGGAAGAAAGGGAGTTCCACTGCGCATCAAGCTAGGTTTTATGCGGGTCTGAACCATCACAGGAGCAGGACACATACTGTATAACAAAATATCAAAGTCTCTGAAGCTGCTTGGACGAATTGATGCCTTTATTATTTAGAATGACAACGTTTCAATGTCAAGAATACGTCTTCCTCAGGTCATGACCTGACGCTTTACATTTTGGTCTATAACACTTTAACCATAGTCGTACAATCAAAAATATTTCCCCCTGGAATACATCATGACGCAACTCCCCATATAGTATATATAATATAATATTGTTTTTGCTACTTGTCGACGTACAGATTCTGTCCAACATTCACACAAATTATCATTGAGGTCATGAAAGCCACAGTGGCGGCTCTGGGTGGTGAGCCCACTCAGCTCCCGGTGACCATGACAGCTACAGGACCAACAGCGGTGACTGGCGCAACAATAACAGCAGCTTTGGCCGATCCCGATAACAGCAAAGAAGGGAGTATAGGGACCGTTCCTCCTTTGCAACAGTGATCCTGATTCTCACAACCAACCAAAAGAGGCACCAGCCTGCCATGACAAACGTGAGAAAAGCCTTGAGTCTGGACAACATCAACCCCCGGGTGCTGCGCTGAGCAGCTAGCAGCTCTGCTCCCGGACCTTGTTAACCTCTCCCTGAGGCTACGGAGCGTGCCTCTAACCTGAAAAACATTCTGCATTGTCTCAGTGCCAAAGAAGGGATTCCCGACGCCGACGGTCCTTAACAACTACAGGATCTGTCATCGCATGTCATGAATAGATTTGAGTGACTGGTCCTGCAGAACCAGGAGCTGCAGGTGAGGAACTACCATAATCCTCTGCAGTTTGTGTACCAGGAGAACATTGGGGTAGCAGATGATATCATCTACCTGTTAGCCTACACTAGGGGTGCCCACACTTATTTGACTTGAGAACTAGTTTTTTTTTTAAATGACCAGCTCAATAAGATCTACCAACAAATATTATCCCATTGCTGAAAATACTTTGAAAATGTACCGGTGGGGGCTTTGGCGTTACATATAAGACAAACACACTTGGAATGGGAAATAGAGGGATAAAAATGAAATTGGTATTTTTTTTATTATATAACTTTGTAATTCTACTGACGTTTGCATGCAACACTACAAACAAACAAACAAGGTTTGCCTACTATAGAAGCTGTGAGGTCAGTGAGCTGACAGGCCCTTCTTGACGTCAATCAATAAGGTCACCTTAATTCAATTGGCAGATGGCAAAAATACTTTAATATTTTAATTTCTTTATTTTTTTAGGGGGGAATAAAGGCGTGTCATGTGGTCTACCTGCACAACTTTTGTGATCTACTGGTATATCGCAATCTACCTTTTGGGCACCCCTGGCCTACACCCTTCTGAACCCAGGGGACAACACCGTAAGAATGATGGTCTTTGACTTTTCCAGCGCCTTCCAAACCGTCCAACCACACCGGCTACCAGAGAAGCTCTCTGTAGATGCAGGTGGGCCATGAATTGGTGGCCTGCATCACAGCACCACTATCTCACCAGCAGACGTCAGACTGCAGGGTTGCCTGTCAGATGTGCTGGTAAGCAACACAGGTGCTCCTACGGGTATTGTACTGTCACCCTTTATACAGCCGACAGCTGCTTCAACTCCAAAACACGTTGCCTCCCAAAGTTCTCAGACGACACTATCATTGTCAGCTGTATTATAAATGACAACACAGATGAACACAATGCTGTGATGGAGCTTTATGAGGTGGAGCAAATCTCCACCTTTGATCTGTTTCTATCTCTTCCAGAAGTGAAGTAGAACATAGCTTACTGTAAACAGACAACAGACCGTTTATAAATTATATGGAGCAGCAAAAAGTGTGTTGAAGTAAATTGAAGCAAACAATAAGGTCACATATTGCCCAATCCCGACCTTTGACTTGAAATGAGTTTGACACTCCTGCTCTCTAGAGCATTTTTCTTACAGTAGGTCTTGTGGATCTGCGATTGTCCAGACATTGTCAGAATTTGCTATTGATTTTCCCTCATAGGTGTCCAAATCTCAGTGACATCAGATCCAGGATTTTTATTACAGATGCAAGGGTAGACTGTGCAGTTAGATATTTTACAAAATGTTACGAAGGTTCACAAATTATTACATAGCCTACGCTCCATTTCAGTATAAATCAACATAAAACGTAACCTCTCTGAGTCAAGCTGCATTGCAAAAAGATAGTAAACATAGAAAAAAGTTATAGAAACAAACATGTGGCCTTGTTTATTTCTGTAGACGAATCCACAGAGCGCTGCGGTGTCAGACTCCTGCTGCAGTGTGCATTCTGACACCGCAGTTATGATTGCACCAGGGAGCGCTCTGTGGATTCGTCTCTATAGCCTTTCTCTTCTTTATATATCTTTTTGCATTCCGTCTCTTTAGTCTTTATTGCCTCGGAGAGGTTACATTTTATGTTGATTTATACGGAAATGTAGGCTATTTTTTAAATCTCTTTAATATATATTTTGTGATCTTTTGTGACATTTTGTAAAAAGAAGCTACACAGCTAACCCCTGCTTATAGGTAAACGATTATAAAAATACAAATAAAATAGATAACTGAACTCTCTCCCTCTCTCTGTCAAAATTTGAATATGATAACGTTCAATGATGGAGATACTTATTCTTAGGCAATTCTTATTGTTTGTCATGTTGCAAATCATACAGAATAAAAGAGAAGAGACATGCACTGTAGCCCTACATGGGCACTCAAGTTGCTTTGGTATAAGCTGAACAAGGCCCATTTAATATCATTATGTGCTTATATTCTGATACTGTTTCTTTTACAATTCAACACATTACTGCAAATTACTATAATATGGACATCATGGGCAATAATGGAATAATATATACAATAATATACAGCTCAGCATGCAAGGGTGCCTAACATATAATCACAGTATCGCCTGCCCCCTATACAGTCCACTTTCAGATGCCGGCCTCTTCGACGTAGGACCAGAGACGAGGGCATGGCTACATGACATTGATCTGGCTCACAATACACAAAGAAGAAGAGTGGTAATATCACATCCTGTATCATACCATAAGGTATATTATTGCTATTGTATACTATTGTACACTTTTGAACAGTGTAATCTGAACTAATGTAATGTATTCTAATCTAATCTTACATGTGACAGCTGACTATGTTGCAACGTTTCACTGCCAGTCTACTCTCACAGCAGAGTATATACTCTCAGAGTTCAACTCTCTCTTCTTCATCTTTTTCTTTCCTTTAGCTTTCCTCGCAGGGAAATCCAATGCTGCATAGTTCGCATCTTCTTCAACAGCATCATCACCATCCTGGAGAAAATAATTATGATACCAGAGATAAGGGCTGTGGCCAAAATAACTTTTGTCGAGTCAGAGTCGTGATTAAATCATGCAATTACATTTGTAATTGACTGAAACCTCTGGGATGATGGGTGCCTATACTTGATGCACCCAGAGACAGTTTACCACAACTCACCAACGTCCCTTTTTCTATGACACATTATAGATTATGCAGTATTACAGTAGATACACTTCCTGTCTTTGAATATAAGCTCAAAGTTAACTTAAAAGTTTTGTCACTTGTAGCACTAGGCAACATATCAAGTTTTCCAAGTTAACATGTATAGTTTTATAAGTACAAGTATTCTGATATGGGTTACAACAGGTACTCTGATTACGGGTACAATGGGTATTGCATAGTCGGAAGGACATGCTCCTAACGAGCATCATTCTCAGCAGGCAACGTTCCCAACGGGCATCAACCTAGTATTCAATAATTACCAGTTCAGTTGACTGATGGACAGCTGACTGGTCATGTCCAAGATGAGATGCAGTGATCAGTGTTCCTATAAGTAAAAGCATGGAATTAACATCAAGTAAAATGATAAGCTTTCTAAAGTAGTGTTTCTGAACCTGCGAGGTGTGACTCAAAATGTGTCGCAACTTTGATAAAGGAGTATTGTCTCATTTCATATACAGCTACCAATGCTTTCTGTCGTGGTCAATACAACATTTTGGGTCCCAGTTGAGAACAACATTCTAAGGACCTGGTTATACAATATATCGTTTTACTATGTGATTTGTCACACTAGCAGGCATGAAGTTACAGTTCTTGATTTATATTTGTTTTGTTTTTTATCTATAATTTATAATATTAGTTATCTATTCTTTATGTCTATAGTTTATAATGAACTACATTTCTCATGGAGATACTGTAGTATGTATAATTTGCAAAGAAAAAGTGTGGACAAATAAATATACAGCAATACACATTTCTTAACAGCTATTTATAACAAAACACATAATGATATGGATTATAATGCATTATGTAATGGTTCTATTTACCTTGGCAATGTACTACTCTGGTGTAGTAAATAAGAACGACAATCACGATCACACAGCACACCAATAGTAACCCCAGTACAACCAGGACAATGACAAGTGGATCCGACTTCTCACCTGGAATCAGAGACAAAAAAAATTATCTAAACTGTTAATGAATGAAAATATATCCTTATACTACACAAATTGAATAAAGTATAATACCATAGATGATCTAAAACAATACAATACGAACTCAATAACCTGACTTTAATTGTGTATAATAATTATTGATGACCTGATGAAGACCCTCAGCAGTCAAAACGTTGTGTAACCTATTTAATACATTTTCTACTGGGAGCTACCAGTGTGCGGACTACCGTTCGTTTTCTCTAATGTATGTATTTTTGTTCAGCACCTGAAAAGTTTTTTTGGGGATGTGCGTGCTTCCTTCTGGACTCTGTTTAATAATTATTGCCTAATGGGATACTGTGGCTTTTTAATATTTAAAACATTTTCTTATTAAAATAAAATATTAAAGGTTTTAGTCAAACTAATTAATTAAATTAAAATTAAACCACTAGGTGATAGGTAGCGATGTCTATCTATACCTTCCGAAGAAACACAGAGAAAATACAATTGTTTTTTTTGCCCACCATTGACGGTAATATGGGAATATAGAGCGCCCCCCTTTTTTTCAAAAACATAATTAACACCTTCATTAAATGAAAATGAGCATGCAGAAATATTAAAAACAAAATACTGTATATACGATACAAAGATACTAGTGAACTGCGCAGTTAAAACCAAAAAGCCAGGTTTATCACATGGCTCTCCTAACGGACTTATACAATATCATTCCAATGTGTGCATTCAAAGGAAGAGAGAGAGAGAGAGCGAGAGAGAGAGAGAGAGAGAGAAAAAGAAAAACATGTCCTAATGTTATGTAATCGCTTCTATTAACAAATTGTAAAAATGGGGTTGAAAATAAATGCATATCCTACTTATCTCCAGCTTAGCTCCTTTGCCAAAGAGTATCTCTCCACATGTAGCCACAGCACAGTAGTACATCCCAGCATCAGAGGAGAGGACACTGTCCTTGTAGAGACTGTAGACACATCTCTGTGGACCTGAAGAACCAGCTTCTGTTTTACATTCCCCACTCCTGTCCCAGGGAGATGAAACCATGCCAGGGTGGGACTCATTTCGGAACCAGAACACATTGTGTCCTCCAGTACACACGTCACCTTCTTCTCTACTCTGAGAGAGAACTGAGCATTTGAGGGTCACCGGCTCTCCTAGAAGGACCAACCCGGACACTGATTCCAAAGTCTGGTTGATGGACCTCTTATGGTCAGATTCTGTGAAAAGAATTGTGATTTTAAAGTGAAAATGTACCTTTGGCTAATAAGATACAATAGGCCTCTGTATGCAGCCATAACAGTTCAAATCTTCATATTATGTCATGGCAAATAAGTGCTAAAGATGTACAGTAAGAATATTCAGATACATTGTACATTCAGTGCATAGAGACTGTGACATACAGTACTGTACCGTTTACAACCAAATAAGTGCCGTTGTCATATTCCATAATATATGATGATCCAATTCCACAGAAGTATGCTGCTTCATCATCTTTGTTGATATTTCTGATGGTTAGAGTGAATTCAGCATCGCTTTTATTCACAATGTAACGTGGGTTGTTAAACTGTCCCAGCATGTCTGTTTTGCCAAATGTTGAAAAAGAAACTTGTTGGAGCATATGTCCCAGGCTTTGCTTATACCAGTAAAGAAATTCCGATCTTTTAAGTCCTTGGCATTGTAAAGTGACGGTTCCATTGATTTTGACAAATGTCAAAGGGATCTGCTGGGACACCTGAATCATGACTAAATAACAGATGGAAACGGTAGAGAGAAAAAAAACAGAATTACCAGTTAAATGTAAAAAAGAGAAGAAAAAAAGGCTAAAGCAAAGAAGAATAATAGACTAATAATACAAGGATGAAATGAAAATCACCAGACAATTTGGTGTCAAAAACATTTCTTGTTTTTTATAGCTTTTTATACATAAAATGCGGTGGAGTATACAGGTATGTCTTAAGAAGTCAAATATTATTATCTAAATATGGGTCTTACAGTATAACAAAATAGATGTACTTACACACTGTTTGAAGAAGACGCAGAACAAACGATTTGTCAGTCATTGTGTTTTGACAGAAAGCTGCCTCAAATGAAAGGTTTAGTCTGATGAGCAAGGTTTACTAAGTGGAAAATGCATCATGTGACTGTCTGGAACATGAAAGATGCACTTCCTGTACGTCAAACGGTTGATTCGATTATATGTACGAAAGAAAAAAAAGAATACAAATACAATACAATGCATAAAATACAGGACAATTTCGGGGAAAAAAACTAAACAAAAACATCCAGGCTTGCAAAGGGTGTATATACAATCAACAAATAGGCCTATAGTAATTATACAAACAAAGAAAAACAATGCAAAAACAGTCTCACGTAGCCAGGCGACCAGTGATCTCTTGTACTGATACTGTACGTCAGGTCACAGGTGACATCTAAATTCAGTTAATGGTCAAGAACTGGATGGAAATTTTAAAGACTTGGCCAGCATACTTGGGACCAATGTAAGTCGGGAATGACACACGGTGGAAATGCATGCCATATCTGGTTATGCAAACCTATTGTACTCGTTGTACTCATTGTCAGAGTATCCAGTGCCGTATCCATTATCATGATCTGTGTTCATGATCAGATGATGCCAGCAAAGGGATCTCCACATACTCTATGGGTGTAAATCAATCATATAACTACAATTGCAGCTACACAAACGTGACGCAAAGCTTGGCTGATCCGTGGGTTGGGTTTGCCAACCAGGGAAGCTAATTCTAGTATCTATGGACACAGACAGGCTGACACGCAGACAGAGACAGATACAGACATTCAAGAATTTTGGTTAGGCATGCCTTCATATGGGATGGTATCAGCCGGTATCAGAAAGTATTTTACATCTGTTAAAAGAAGTACAATAGATGTTTAGCACCTTGTCATGCTGCTGTGTTTCCGGCACAGCATAAACATGTGGCGCTCCCTTTGAATACAATTCAAAACATGCACTGCGCTCAGGAAAAAAAAAGCCCCTTACTGTGTTTCTTTTGCACTTGTCTTAAAGCTTGTAATGTCTTGTGTAAAAGGACTTTGAATTACTTTGCTGTTGAAATGGCTGTCTACAGCAAGGGACAGAGCCTGAGTGAGTAGAAGGCTAATGAGGATGTTCTATCAGTCTGTCGTAGCCATCATCCTGTTCTATGCTGTGGTACGCTGGGAGGTGGCATCAAAGCCTGGGAGCTGCATAAGCTCAATAAGATCATCAAGAAGGCGGATCTGGATAACCCCTCCCATCCACTCTATGGCGAGCTGCAGAAGAGGACGAGGGTGAGCACCTTCAGCCAGAGGCTCACTCTACCTAGAGGAAGAAATGCCACTTGAACATTTTCACATCAGCCTCATGGTGGCGCTATAACAGGCCGATTCGCGTTTTTACCTGTAAACTGCACTGAGCTGCGTGAAACTTTGTACGTGCACTCCCTAGAGGCCAAAGGAAAAACCTTTGCCCTGCATTTTTCACATCTGCCTTTTATAGTGCCAGCAGGAGGCTGACTTTTGTAAAACACATTTTTTACTATTACTCCTTCAGATTCTGTCCAAAAATCAAATCGGTACACAATATCTCTATAGTCATGTGATCACGACAGATGTATCCGATATTTAATTCTCCATCCTAATTGGCTAACTTTGGCTTCCAAAGTTTGCAGGATAAGTCCGTTTTGAACAAAATGCCTCAAATCATGAACGCAGCGTGCGATTTCCGTGAAATTTTGCATGCACATCCCCACTAGGAAATGCCACCCTTTTCACATTGGCCTGTTATAGAGCCACCAGCAGGTCTAATTTAAGCAAAACACATTTTTGGAACAAAATCCCTGAATGCAGTGTCTGATTGCCGTGAAAGGCCTAAGAAGAAAGGGCACTCTTTTCATATTGGCCTATTGTAGCGCCACCAGGAAGCCACAATAACTTACCTGACCTGGCGGAGACCTGTGCTCCGAGTTTTACTTTTCTAGTTGAATTTGTTTTGATGTTTGATAATTTTATTCTTATTTATTACGTAACTTAAAATTCTGCATAGCTTTTTGCACAAAGAATTATGTGGTATTGTTTCCATGTCAATGCCTTGCAAACAACAAGAAAAGTCACTTATAGCAGCTCTCTTGTAGGTGGTGGTTGGTGGTCACTGCCTCTGACAAACCACTGTTTACTCAAAAAATGCATTCAGCTTACAGTTTTTCACGATTGTTTTCACACGTTTCACAAGGCAGTAGCAGATTTCTCAATACTGCTCACACAAAACTGAAAACTATTCACACAAAATGCTAAACCTGTCACTCCCTTTGCAAGAAGACTCTTGCCATCAAATCTCTTAACTCTGTTCACAAAATAGAACTCGTGTTTTCATTTGGTACACACAGCCATATTTTCAAATGACACACACATACCATTCATTGAGTACACACAACTAAGCATGTGCTGCACACTACCAAACATTTACAGCACACTGCAGGGCAAAATTGAAAACACAATCATAGAAATGGAACACACCATATGAATGACATTGACAATTTCTTTTGTAAAATGACTCAGTGTAGGCCTACTTTTTTCATAGTGAAACATAAAACAAAACCGAAATATGCAGCCAAAAAAGTTAGGCATCATGCCTCCGGTTCATGTCTGGCCAGAGGGCCATCCACATCATAGGCAATGTTCTCCCTGTCCAAGCAGCGTTGGAAGAAACGCCTCGAGTGGCGCATGAAGCCCTGACAGACCTCAACAGTGACTAGGGCTGCAATCGATTTTCACGATTTTTGTATAATGACATTTTTCGATTTTGAATTGGAAAAAAACATATTTTACTAATCGAGAATCATTTGTTTTGAAAAAATCGGAAAAGAATCGGAATCGTGACCCCAACAATCGGAATCGAATCGAATTGTGAGATAGCAGAAGATTCACACCCTAACAGTGACGTCGCCACAAGCCTCCTCCATGGCCTGGAGAAGTGGGACCCGGCTCTTTGGGTTCCGTTCATTTACCTTCCACCTCCAAGCTCAAAAGAACTCCTCGGGATTCAGTAAAGGAGAATAAGGTCGAAGGTACAGAACGGAAAAATGTGGGTGGTCCTGGAACCAGTCACGCACTGGAGCAGCCCGGTGGTGCAAATTGCTCACCAGACCTGAAAGTGTTGAGTTTTTAACACTTGTGTGTTACAGTTGATACTACTGAGATTTCAGATGAGAAGTGTGTTCAACAATAGAACATTGTGTGTAGTGTTTCGACAACAAGTTGATGTGCAATTGAGCTCATAGTGTTTTGTAGGTTGAAGCTTTGAGATTTCACATGAGAAGTGTGTGCAACAACTGAACATTGTGTGTAGTGTTTAGACTACAAGATGGATGTGCAATTGACATAAGAGTGTAAAGAGGGAAAATCAGAGTCTAATGCAGAAAAGAGAGTGACAGGTTTAGCATTTTGTGTGAATAGTTTTCAGTTTTGTGTGAGCAGTATTGACTGCCTTGTGAAACGCCTTGTGAAACGTGTGAAAACAATCGTGAAAAACTGTAATGTTCATATCAACAGGATGTGTAGCTTGGGTGCATTTTGAGAGGCCCCGAACAGGCTAGTTTTAGTCAGCGGTGGTTATACATATACATTACAGAAACTACTAAGCATGAGATGAGATGAACTGAACTGAAATTAAATAAATGAAAACTAACTGCTCTAGCCTGTCTCTCACCCCTGACAAAGCTATGAAAGAGGCAGAGAAAATGGCTTTCGTAAATTCTCACATTTGAGTGTGAATGATGCAGCTTCACCTGTCTCGCGTGTGTGTGTGTGTGTGTGTGTGTGTGTGTGTGTGTGTGTGTGTGTGTGTGTGTGTGTGTGTGTGTGTGTGTGTGTGTGTGTGTGTGTGTGTGTGTGTGTGTGTGTGTGTGTGTGTGTGTGCGTGCGTACGTACGTGTGTGTGTGTGTGTGTGTGTGTGTGTGTGTGTGTGTGTGTGTGTGTGTGTGTGTGTGTGTGTGTGTGTGTGTGTGTGTGTGTGTGTGTGTGTGTGTGTGTGTGTGTGTGTGTGTGTGTGTGTGTGTGTGTGTGTGAGAGAGAATGGAAGAGAACAATTTCACTAAGAACTATAGGGGGCACCACGCATGCTACAATGTATAGTACAGTATTCATAAAAGTATCATTACTTAGTAGTTGATCTGATGATACATACAGCATGTGATTTTTTTTATTGATGTAGAGAAGCCAATCATTCATTTTGTCATCCCTTTTTGAACCAATTTAGTCGTTAAGTCAAATTAATTGCTCCCCACAGATTTCTCCATCCTATACCTCAACACCCCCCAGCCCCAGCCCGTAGTAGTAGTACATGCAGCGACAAATATCACCCTCCCCCCAGCTTCCCTCCCCCCTAACACAGGCTAATTGTGATCCTATAGACATAGGCCAAACCAGATGCACTGCGGTGGATTTGAACCCTTAGACAAGACTGTCGACAGGTACTTTACCCCTGCTCCACACAAGCACAACATTTTCATTAGCTACTATGAAATTAAATTAAATTGATGAAAACTACTGCTCTAGCCTGCCTCACACTCCTGAGAGAGAATGGCCCCTGTAAATTCACACCTTTGAGTCTGAACGATGCTCAGCTTCCCGTGTGTCTTGTGGTTTGTAAGTGCTTGTGTGCGTACGTGTGCGCGCGTGTGTGTGTGTGTGTGTGTGTGTGTGTGTGTGTGTGTGTGTGTGTGTGTGTGTGTGTGTGTGTGTGTGTGTGTGTGTGTGTGTGTGTGTGTGTGTGTGTGTGCATAGTCTGTATGAATGTGTGTGCATGTGTTTGTGCATGCATACTGTACATGCATGCTGTTGATTAAATGTTTTGCGCAAATGAGTCTGTATGTGCGTACTTATTCAAACAAATTCTATGTTCATGCACAACGGCATTGTGCACCCACACTGTAGACTAGAGAGTGTGTGTGCGTACCTAGACTATCTTGCATGTACATGGTTGTGTGTGTAACTCCTAAGTTTGTCTTAAAACTGAACAAAAACACAATTATGGAATAGCAATATAGAATATAGCATGAATATTATGCAACCTATGCAATCGTATTCAGACAAAGGATGCAGTCGCTAAAAAGTTATGAATAATGCTTATTCCAGACAAAGGTCATTTATCATGATTTTTCACTCAATCTAATCTTACTATTAAACACACAATATGTGCCTCGGTTCTAATCACTTAATTACATTCTAGGGACCAGTGGTCCACTACATAAATAACATTAGGGTGTACATGTACATGTACAAATGTGTATTTACTGTAAATGTGACTGACTGTACTGTCAAAGATCAAAGAAATGGAATTTGAAAAAGATACTTTGTCTACTGGGAGAATTTTGACACCAATTGGTCCAGCGGTGTCCGAGATTTGCACACAGCCACAAACACGCACGAACGCACAGACAGACACACTGGACACACTGGACACACTGGACACACACACACACACACACACACACACACACACACACACACACACACACACACACACACACACACACACACACACACACACACACACACACACACACACACACACACACACACACACACACACAAACTACTCAAAATGGTGGACAATCCGAGGGCTGAGCTTATGGGTCACAGTGACAGATTTGTTCTTTGTGAATAGAGGCATATGCGTAAGTAAGTTTCATGGTTGTAGGCCAAACGATGACATATGCCTGTTCAAAGTTTGCATTGTTAATCTATTGCTATAGCACCTCCCTTTGGCCAATTGGAGTACGATTCAGCGCTGTTTGGCATGACCCTCTGCTAGGTTTCATAAAAATGTGATTCTGCATTTATGTACAGTAGTTAGGTTTGCAGGAGTGGCCTGTTTTGAACAAAATGACAGTCATAACAAACCTGCAAATCTATAGCTCTTTCAAGTTACCCAAACTCAACCAGTCAGACAGCCAACCAAACAAGCTGTGATGAACTTCAGACAAAAATAGCAGTGAGAACATGAAAGGTTGTCAGTCAAAAGAAAACTGTTTATTGATCAAACTATTTACAAAAATAAGTAAAGAAAATGTAACACAATCAATACAAATCATTATTGATGTAGCTATAATGTCACATCTGAGCGGAAGAAAAATCTATTTTACTCTTACGTACCTGTACAAAAGACATAATAAAGACAACCCGTAACCTAGTATGTAGGGAAGTGCGTGTGAGTGGAAAATAAAGACCAGTTTAAGGATAAATCAAACAAAGCCAGGAGCACATGTGGGAGCAGAGTGACTAAATAGTCTCTCCAGAATAGCCAACCAGGTGAAGCTCCTCCCACTAACGACCTCCACGCTGCTGTCTCTTCCTGAAAGGAGACGAGAGCACAACCAGTAAGTAACAATAGGAGCATCACACAACCAACACAACAACCAATCAATGAAGTGGTGATTATGATTCATACTTATGAGGTTGTACTGTAGATGGTGTTATGACACCATATGTATCCTGATCCATAGTGGCTACTTGGAGACTCTGATAGGTGGGGTCTGGACCTGTGGTGTGTGGACCTCCACGCTGATGCCTCTTCCTGGAAGGAGACGAGAACACAAGCAGTAGGACAGTAGGAGCAGAAAGAGAGGCATCTTTCAACAAACACAACAATCAATAAAATGGTGATTATGAGGTCATACTTAGGAGGTTGTACTGTAGATGATGGCGTGATGACATCATATGTATCGTGATCCATAGTGGCTGGTTGGAGACTCTGATAGGTGGGGTCTGGACCTGTGGTCTGACAAATGAGAGGGACCGGGGAATGTTTCTTTGGTCAAATACGTTTGTCCTATGTTTTTAACCCATCCTAACTGTCAGCAGGGGGAAACTATGGAACAGTGTCCTGGGAATAGTTATTGGTTCAGTACACTCACTGACGAGCTAGACTTCAGCCAGTGTGTGTGCGTGTGTGTGTGTGTGTGTGTGTGTGTGTGTGTGTGTGTGTGTGTGCGTGCGTGCGTGCGTGCGTGCGTGCGTGCGTGCGTGCGTGCGTGCGTGCGTGCGTGCGTGCGTGGGCCGGTAGATAGATAGATCACAGATCGATAGATCGATGCCTTTAGTGATCCCGCAGGGGAATATCAGAATCATATTTCTTGTACACTGAAAGCAGGGCAGGCCAAGGACTTCAATTCACGAATACTTTTCAAAATGGTCAATATCAACTATATAGGTCTATTTTATTTAAAAAAAAATCATGCATGAAGTCAATGAACACAAATGTACCATTCGGATATTCTTATTTTCAATGCATCTTTCAAGAAGTTAAATATCTCTCAATTGATATTACTTTAATAGATCCACCTGTATGAAGCCATTAGACAGTGATACCAATAAAGACATGTGGACGTAGAAGGATTATTAATTTTTGGTCCATAAATGATGTGATATCAGTTAAAGTCATATTACCAAACATGGTCACTACATTCTGTTGCTTGGAAAATAATTACCGGATCACTTGACTGATTGACAGCTGTCTGGTCATGTCCACGATGTGATGAAGTGTTCAGTGTTCCTACAATATAAAAGCATGGAATTGAAATCAAGTAAACCTAGCATTTACTTACGTTAAAAAGCGTTTCCAAGGCAGAAGTTCTAGACCTGTGAGTCAGGACCCAAAAATGTGTTGCAACTTTATCATAGGAATATTGTGTAATGTCATGTAATAGATCATGTCATGATCAATACAAATTGTTCGGTCCCAGTGCGAGAACAACATCCTAAGGAGACTAGAGACTTAGACAGATATCATTTTAACTGTGCGATCTGTTGCTCAACCTGGCATGAAGAGACGAATGAAGACGCATGAAGAGGTTTAGCTGCAATACATTGCTATTATTATCTTTTAAAGCCAGAAACAAGCTTGTATAGTGAACACAATTCTTCATAGTATGGAGAATAGAGCAATTTCCAAAGCTGGAGAGGCGGAAAGAATAATCTGGATCAAAAAATAAATGAATGATAGAAACATTTTTATAGTTTAGAGTGAATCAACAGTGATGAAACACATATAATAAACACATAATGATGGATTATATTTATGGAATGAACCTATTTTACCTAGTTCTCTGGTGCAAAGAAGCACACAGCACACCAACAGTAACCCCTGCACAACCACTATAATGACAAGTGGATCCAACTTCTGACCTGGAATCAGAGACAAAATAAAATATATTCTTACAACTTATGCTATAATAACTATACTATATGAATATAATGTAATATCATAATAGATTATAATAACATTTGAATTCAATTGCGGGCAATCATAATGTTTGCTTTTTCAATTTGAGCAAACGTTAACGTAAAAAACTATTAACATTTTACCATTAAAAAAAAAGAGCATATCCTACTTATCTCCAGCTTAGCTCCTTTGCCAAAGAGTATCTCTCCACATGCAGCCACAGCACAGTAGTACATCCCAGCATCAGAGGAAAGGACACTGTCCTTGGAGAGACTGTAGACACATCTCTGTGGAGCTGAACCAGTTTCACATTTCCTACTCCTGTCCCAGGGAGATGAAACCATACCAGGATGGGACTCACTTTGGAACCAGTACACGTTGTGTCCTCCTGTACACTGGGCACCGTCTTCTCTAGTCCCAGAGAGAACCCAGCACTGGAGGGTCACCGGGTCTCCAAGTGGGACCGGCCCAGACACCAGTACCAAAGTCTGGTTGATGGACCTCTCATGGTCATGTTCTGTGAATAGAATAGAATTTAGATTTTAGAATGAAAATGAACCTTTGGCTGACAAGATAAAATAGGCTATATGCAATCACAGCAGTTCATAGTCATGTCAGCACTGCAGTACAATTCATGGTAGATAAGTGCTACTGTATATCAGAAGAAGATCATCATCGAGACTGAATGTATACTGTACCATTTACAACCAAATATGTGCCCTTTTCATATTTCATGGTAAATGTTGTTCCGACTGCACAGAAATATGTTGCTTCATCATCTTTGTTGATATTCTTGATGGTTAGACTGATGTCAGCAGTGCTTATATTCACGATGAAACGTGAGTTTTTGAACGGTCCTTGTAGTTCTATTGTGTCATAGGTTGAAGTAGAAAGTAGTTGGAGTGCATGTCCCAGACTTTGCTTAAACCATTCAAGCCGTATTGTTGTTACATTTCGTGGGCATCGTAAAGTGATGGTTTCGTTGATTTGGACAAATTTCAAAGGTATCTGCTGGGTAACCCGAATCATGGCTGAAGAGCCAATCCAGTCTCCATGCTTAAACGTTCGTATTGTACGATTTCGCAATGTTCGAAAACGTCAGTATTGAACGAAATATCGATACATTTCGTTAGTATGGAACGTTTCATTGGTCTGCTTTCTGAGGACCAGACGTCTGTATCGAACGTCTGGACAATGCGACGTAAATACATCCCGAATCAAACAATAATAATTATAAATATAGCTGCAAGCAGCGATAATACGGGGACAGTGAATAGAGAGGGAGAGAGACATGGAAACGGAATAGATTGAAGAGAGAGAGAGTGACATGGAAACAATAGATTGATGAGAGAGAGAGATGGAAACATAATGGTTTGATTGGACATCTCAACCTACTGCCATTAACAGGATTCGAACTCTCAACCTTCAGACTAATAGGCTGCAACACTACCTATAGTGCTATAGCTTTGTCCAGGCTGATATTATCTGTTGAAGATCATAAACTCTTGCCTTCTTTCATGAACCAAGCCCCTGTTTCACTAACACTAAGATCACTCGTTCACAAACCATTTACCAATGAAGAAATTGTACATCTCCTCAGAACCAAAACGAGTGAAAGTAGCCGATCTACAAGCTCACAAACCATGAAAAGTTGTGAGATTGTAGATCAGCTATTTTCAGAATGAAGTATGTCATACGTTGAAAAAACGTACTCTCAAATAAGCATGTCAGGTTATCTTTACCATTTGCACATGTATTCATTGATACAGTCATGTTGTTTGCAATTCAACTTAAATTAAGTCTGCATCAAGTCAGGCTTGAACTGGCGACCTTGAGATTGTGAGGCATTCATTTAAGGGAGACGCCATTGGCCCAACAGACAAGTAACTGTGAAAAAGGAGATCACACAGATGATACAGTTTCACGCAAATAGCTGAAAATCCTGGGTTTAAGTGTTTTTCAAACTGCTCAAAATTGCGGAAAATCTAAGGGCGGACCTTACTGGTCAAAAAGATAGATGTGTTCCTCATGAGTCAAGGCACAAGTGTAAGCAAGTTTCACGACTTTCGGCCAAACGAGGCATGACTTATGCCTGTTTAAAGTCTGCCTTTTCAAAAAATTGCTATAGCGCCCCCTTTTGGCCAATTGGAGTAAGATTGGTTTCAGTGATATTTGGAATGACCCTGTACATATCTGCAAAGTTTCAAAGAAATGTGAGTCTGCATGTATGTTTTAGGCACAGATGAATAATTTTCATAAAACTGTAATAGTTAAAATCTATCTCCTCCTGGGATTTTTTAGCAATCTGCACGAAACGTTTACCACTTGAACTTTGGACCTCTGCCTACAAAAATTTCCAACGGATTTTCCATAAGTGAAAAAATGCAGAAGTTAGGAGCCAATGACTGTTTTTCATATAATTCAAAATGGTGGGCGATCTAAAGGTCAGAGGTCAAAAGTCAGACCACGAAAGTTGTCGGGCATGAAGAGACGCATGTGTGTATCGAAGTTTCATGGTTGTAGGTCAAACAGGGCATGAGTTGTACCTGTTCAAAGTTGGCACTTTCAATTGAGTGCTATAGCGCCACCCTTTGACGAATGAGTGTGAGAATTATTTCTTGGTAGTTTTTCATGAGCATCTACCATATGGCCGAGTTTCGTAAAAAGCGTATGCACGGTTAAGCCAGAACTGGCAAAAACAAGTATTTTTCAAACTGCTCAAAATTGCGGACAATCTAAGGGCGGAGCTTAATGGTCAAATCGATACGTGTATTCCTCATGAGTCAAGGCACATGTGTAAGCAAGTTTCACGACTTTCGGCCAAACGAGGCATGACTTATGCCTGTTTAAAGTCTGCCTTTTCAAAAAATTGCTATAGCGCCCCCTTTTGGCCAATTGGAGTAAGATTGGTTTCAGTGATATTTGGAATGACCCTGTACATTTCTGCAAAGTTTCAAAGAAATGTGAGTCTGCATGTATGTTTTAGGCACAGATGAATAATTTTCATAAAACTGTAATAGTTAAAATCTATCTCCTCCTGGGATTTTTGAGCAATCTGCACGAAACGTTTAGCACTTGAACTTTGGACCACTGCCTACAAAAATTTCCAACGGATTTTCCATAAGTGAAAAAATGCAGAAGTTAGGAGCCAATGACTGTTTTTCATATAATTCAAAATGGTGGGAGATCTAAAGGTCAGAGGTCAAAAGTCAGAGTGTGAAAGTTGTTCAGCATGAGGAGACGCATATGTTTATCCAAGTTTCATGGCTGTAGGTCTAACAGGGCATGAGTTGTACCTGTTCAAAGTTGGCATTTTCAATTGAGTGCTATAGCGCCACCTTTGGACGAAAGATTGTGAGAATTATTTTTTGATCGTTTTTCATGACCATCTACCATATGGCCGAGTTTCGTAAAAAGCGACAGCACGGTTCAGCCAGAACTGCGAAAAGTGGCAGAAGAAGTAGAAGAAGAAGAAGAAGAAGAAGAAGAAGAAGAAGAAGTGACAGAATACTGCCAATAACAATACGTGTACAGAGCAGAGCTCTGTCCCCGTAATAATAATAACTAGCACTAATTCATTGTTTTTTCCTGTGTGTATCAACATGTGTTTCTTAAGATTAGCATTTTGACTAAAGCTTTTGTCACAAACTGTACACTTAAAGGTTTTTTTCCGCTGGTATGATTCCTCATAAGTCCAAGTCATTTCCTGGTATAATAATCCACAGGTGTGTTCAGGAAGAGCCAGAAAAGTCTGCAACCAGCTGTAGTGGGGCGGCGTAGCACGACAATCGTTCCCTTTTGTGATTAAACCGCCAAATTTGGTGGTTGATTGATACATTGGGAACAAAACTGGATATTGGGCCATCGCAAATTCTCACCCTGGTGGGCGTGGCAGCCATTTTTCAAAATGGCCACCAGCGGTTGATCAAATCTTCCTAATTTTTGTCCTACTAGGCCGAAATGTTGCTCAAGTATGTGAGTATGAAGGTGTGTGGGTGTGTTCATGCTAATTGTCTAAAAGGGGGCGTTGCAATGGGAGTGGCTTAGATAACAGCAATATTTTGGGAGAATTGTTCAAATGGTGATACAAGCGGGAAATTTGGTACAAATCATCTTTGGAGATCACGCTTCGATTTAGGAAACCAGGCCACTCTTAACCTTTTTTCAAGATGGCCGCCAATTTTTTTTTTTGCATTTTTGCATATCTTTGCCTATTATCATTTGAAGTCAATCACCAGATCACCTAATAGCACTCCCATAGTATGTTTTTGAACATTTTCAAACAGGAGTTACCATTTATTTGTAAGTCACTCCTAATGAGAATCGTAGCATCCTCAATTCTGCCACCTCCACCTCCTGTCTTTTCGTCAGTGCCACCGTTTCCAAGCCGTACAGCATCATGGCTGGTACCCCTCCTGTCTTATACATCTTCCCTCTCACTGGTATACTTCTGTTAAAAACAAGTAAGACGCGCGAACGCTGGAAGCGAACCCAGCTCGAAAATATTGTGTATTTACGGGTGTGTGTGTGTGTGTGTGTGTGTGTGTGTGTGTGTGTGTGTGTGTGTGTGTGTGTGTGTGTGTGTTGACTGTAGCTGCACTCTGGCGCACTCTGTCGGCCGCACCCAGGCAGTGCACTGCACACAGACAGACAGACACACAAGCCGAGCAGACTTTCATAGTAAGCTCCACTTCCGCGTTCGCAATAACTCCTGACACTTTCCTCCATCTGTTTCCTCAAAGTGCTCCTTCCGTCTTCTCAACACACTGTCTTTGGTTGCTAGAACATTTCCATCCATCCTTTATCACCTTAACCTGTTGCTCATCCTTCCCATCTCAGTGCCTCTGTCTAGTCAAAATGTGCAGGTCCTTTTCTCCCTCCTTGGTGTCCAACCTTTCATACAACTACTCATACTCTTTTCCTTAACCCTCACCACCTTTCTCTCTGCCTTACCCCTCATCTCTTTGTACTCCTCCCTACTTTCTCTCTGGCTGCCTTTCTTATCTCCTCCCTGAGCTCCACACAGCATTGTTCTTCTTCTTCATCTTCACACCTAACACCAGCTCCTAGTACTCAAGCCATACTCAAGCCATGTTTGAGTACTGCAGGCTCCAAGGGCCCAGCTTCCTGCTTTGAAATAGAGTCTAAATAGGAAGTAAAAGTTCATATGAATGGCCAGTAGGTTCGCTGTTTTACCCCTGCTGATGTCAGAAAGATTTTCTCTCCATTCAAGTGGGTGGGTTTTTGTCGCTAGTTTAAAGTCTTCTTTCAATCACCATGATATGCGTTTTGGGACATTTATTTTTATTTATTTGTAAATTGATGATAAAGTAGGGTATGCTGTAGGAGGGGCGGGATGATTTGATTGACAAGCTACCCAACCAATAGCATTCTTTCCGGTTGCGCAGGATATGACGCGATATAGAAAGATAGCGGATTTGAAATTCCTGAACAATCGGCTTCATTTACGGTCTGTAGAAACCAATGGCGTCACTTTGTCCAAACATTTTTACAGTCTATGTGCTACTCATACGCTGGCACCGTCACTGTAAATGGTAACTCCTGTCGTGCTAATAGGTGATTTGGTAATTGACCCCAAGTAATAGGTAAAGATATGCAGAAATGAAAATACAGTCTTTTGGTGGCCATCTTGAAAATAAATGGCTGCCATCTTTGATTTATGAGTTGCCCGGTTTCCTAAATAGAAGCGTGATCTCCAAAGATGATTTGTACCAAATTTCCCGCTTGTATCACCATTTGAACAATTCTCCCAAAATATTGCTGTTATCTAAGCCACTCCCATTGCAACGCCCCCTTTTAGACAATTAGCATGAACACACCCACACACCTTCATACTCACATACTTGAGCAACATTTCGGCCTAGTAGGACAAAAACTAGAAAGATTTGATCAACCGCTGGTGGCCATTTTGAAAAATGGCTGCCACGCCCACCAGCGTGAGAATTTGTGATGGCCCAATATCCAGTTTTGTTCCCAATATATCAATCAACACTTCTGCCAAATTTGGCGCTTTAATCACAAAAGGGAACGATTTGGCTGATATATCGTGCCACGCCGCCCCACTACTGGGCAGTACCTTCTGTTGTCAGGCTGCTGAAAAGGGCTCATGCTTCATTCAGCATTCTGACAGCAGCCGGGTTAAAACTATTCCAGAACCTGGTGGTGGAACTCTTGATACTGCGATAGGTCCCCTTGCCCGGTCGCGGTCGTTGTAGGGTTCTGAACAGTCTGTGACTTGGGTGGTACTTGTCCTTGATGATGCGCTTGGCTTTGACCACGCACCGCTTCTTGTACAGATCCTGAAGCGCTGGGAGCTCGCTTCCCATTATTCGCTCTGCCGATCGCACTACTCGCTGTAGGTTAATCTTCTCTCGGGCAGTGCAGTTCCCGTACCAGGCCGTGATGCAGCCTGTTAGGACGCCTTCAACCGAACTGTTGTAGTACAGCTTGAGGATGCGCTGTCCTACTCCAAGCTTATTCAGGCGGCGGAGCCAGTACAGTCTCTGCTGAGCCTGGTCAGTTTAATTTGTGAATTTTGTTTGAATGCCCAAAAGCTTGCTTTGAGTAATTTCCCTTAAACGTGTCTCATAAAACAATGAAAATAGGATGTTTTTAATCATAGCTGATGATGCTCAGAGCATCCCCACCTGGTGTGGGAGGCTGTATTTGCATGGGTTCAATGGAAAGGTTCAAAAGAAAAACTTGAATCTGTTCTTTTTTAGTTCCCAACATTGTTAGGACCAAGCGTGCAAGTGGTCTGACTGTGTTCTCCGCTTATTGCCTCATAATGATTATGATCATCATAATTACTACTGAGGTACTGGGAACAAAAAACAGCTGATCCCTGCTTCTATATGTAAAAAGACCTCCGGGGAGGTCCACCAGGCTCACCGGCCGGCCCTGCATACCCACACTTAAGCACCCCTCGGCGGGCGATAAGTCGGGGAGGTCCCTGCGGTCCATGGGCAGGTCACCGGGCCGCCACGGCGGGGCGGTGACCTGCAGCGCCCGGGGTTCTGTTGCCGAGGTTGTGATATTTCTCAAACCCTATCGTGAACACTCGGCCGTTGCCAAACAAACCACACTCCGTCAAGTCCTTGCCGATGCATGCGCTGAGTTTGATTCGTCGGTGCCATATATGCGTATGACCATATATGGACACAGCCGTCGGATCTGTGGATCTGGACAACCGGATCTCCATGTATGCCTATATACAGTGTGGGCGTATCGGGTTTGTTTATAGTTATGTCTGAGTCATAGTCACATGCCTATATATATGGGCGTATCGGGTTTGTTTATGGTTATGTCTAAGTCATACTGATGTGGCCGTGGTTGGCCGGCCGGTATTAGCCAAATTTAATGTAGGATATGGGGGAACTTTGATTTACAGAATAATGTCAATGCATCTGCAAGATACAGTATCTTTGCACCAGTAGGTGTTATCATAAAATTGGTTACCTGTAAAATGTTCAGCTCACACCAGAACAACTTGAATGACCATGTAGGGCTGCAGTGTCTCTTCTCTTCTCTGTATGATTTGCAACTCATCAAACAATAACAGTAAATAATGTATGTCATGTTAATTTGTTCTCAAAAGGATTGCCAAACCTGCCTGTAGTGTCAACCTATAAGTATTTCCATCACTGAAATTTACCATATTCATACTGTGAAAGAGAGGGAGAGACAAGGGTTGACTTATTTTTATTGTTTTTTTTTTCATTAACTTTTTACATATAGAAGCAGGGATCAGCTGTGCAGCTTGTTTTTACAAAATGTAGCAAAATATCCCAAATTACAAGATAGCCTACCTCCATTTTAGTATAAATCAACATCAATTGTAACCTCTCTAAGTCACTAAAAAGTTGGATTGCAAAAACATAGTAAAACTATGGGAGCACAGTTCTCCGCCAGGTCAGGAAGGTTATTGTGGGCCAGCAATATTTGGAATTCACCAATCAGGATGGAATATAAAAAAAAGACACAATCTTGTAGGAGTAATATAAAAAAGAAAAAGGTTACAAAAATCGGCCTCCTGGTGGCGCTATAATAGGACAATGTTAAAAGGGTGGCATTTGTTCTTCAACCTAGTGTAAATCTGCATGCAAAGTTCCACAGCAATCGGACGCTGCGTTCATGATTTGCGTCATTTTGATGAAAATGGGCCACTCCTGCAAACTTTAGATGTCAGTGTTAGCCAATGAGCATGGAATATAAAAAATCAAACAGATCCATCTTGATCACATGACTATAGAGATCATGTGTACCGATGTGCGTGATGTTTGGATAAAATCTGAAGGCTTAATCTAAAAAAGAATGTTTTACATAAGTCGGCCTGCTGGTGGTGCTATAAAAGGAAAAAGTGAAAACAATTCCCTTGGCCTCTGGGGAGCGTGCATGCAAAGTTTGATGCAGATCGGTGCAGTTATGGTGACACACTCAAATCGGCCTGTTATAGCGCCACCATGGGGCTGATTTGAAAATGTTCAAGTGGCATTTCTTCCTCTGCCTAGTGGGAATGTGCATGTGAAATGTTACGGAAATGGCAAGCTGTGTTCATGATTTGAAAATGATGCATTTTGTTCAAAACGGAGCAATCCTGCAAACTTTGGAAGCCAACCTTAGCCAATCAGAAGGGAATATGGAGAATCGGACAGATCCTTGGTGATCGCATGACTATAGAGATACTGTGTACCGATTTGTATGACGTTTGGATAACATCTGTAGGCGTAATGTCAAAAAATACGTTTTGCACAAATCGGCCTCCTGGTGGCGCTATAACAGGCCCATGTGAAAAAGTTGGGGCATAGGTTCTGAATAGGCATCAAGGGAGTGTGTGTGCACAGTTTCACAGCGACCGGGCCAACGGTGCCGGAGATTAGTTGGTAACGGACGGACAGTACACACGGACGGACAGGGTGCAAAACATACTATCTCGCCATGCCTTTTGGCCTGGCGGAGACAAAAAAGAAGAAAAAATATAAAAGCTATAGAAATAAACAAGGCCATACATGTGGGCATACTCTATGTGACTGATTGTGAATGATAACCTGATCTGTGCTGTATGCACTTTAAAATCAATATTGGTATTGGTGAACAAGTGTCATTTGAACTAATGTAATGTAATGTAATCTTAGATGTGACAGCTAACCGTGTTGAAGCACTTCACTGCCAGTCTAATCTCACAGCAGAGTATATACTCTCAGAGTTCAACTCTCTCTCTCTCTTCATCTTTTTCTTTCCTTTAGCTTTCCTTTCAGGGAAATCCAATGCTGCATAGTTCACTTCTTCTTCAACAGCATCATCACCATCCTGGAGAAAAGAATTATGGAACCAGAGATCAGGCTGTGGCCTAATCTAAATCACTTTAGTCGAGTCAGAGTCGTGACTAAATCATAATAATCAAAACAGCATTGATTCTTGACACCAAACACACCAAAGACAACAGAGCTCTGGACTCAATTCCTTGACAACCACAACCCTACGATGTCTGAGAGACCTCACAGTCAGGGAGAAGAACACATCGTAAAGCACAAGTACTGTATGCAGCTTTTGACTCTGTTGTACCTGAGGTGAGTTTCTGAACTGTTGGGTGGAGCCGTTGTAAGAAAACCATCCCATCAGTGCATTGATGAATATCAATTATGAGAAAACTGGGTGATATGATAAATCCAGTGTAAACCTAAACGGAGGAGTGGTGTCAGGGTAGGCTTAGTGTGGATTAATTATATGTCAGATCACTGGTAAGAATGGGTGAGGAGCAGGTGGTGGCACTGGGTTGACAGAATAATTACCCGTCAAGCCTTGTGGAGGTAATTCACTGAAACCTTTGGGATGACGGGTGCTATACTTGATGCACCCAGAGCCGGCTTACTACAACTCACCAAGGTCCCTTTTTATGACACATTATGGTATTACACTTAAATGACAGTTGTTTGTAGCATTAGGCATTAGGCAACATATCAAGTTTTCCAAAATGAAATGTATAGTTTTATAAGTACAAGTGTTCTGGTAACGGTTACAACGGGTACTCTGACTACGGGTACAACGAGTGAAATGGGCATTGTGTCGGAGGGGCGGCATACGTTCCTAGCGGGCATCATAATCAACAGCATCGTTCCCAACAGGCATCAGCCTAGTATTCAATAATTACCTGTTCCCTTGACTGATGAACAGCTGACTGGTCATGTCCAAGATTAGATGAAGTGATCAGTGTTCCTGCAAGTAAAAACATGGAATTAAAAACAAGTCAAATTATAAGCTTTCTAAAATGTTTCTGAACCTGCGAGTTGTGACCCAAAATGTGTCGCAAATTTGATAGAGGGTCCCAGTTGAGAACAACATTCTAAGGAACTGGTTATACAATATGTCATTTCACTGTGTAATTTATCACACTAGCAGGCGTGAAGTTACATTTCTTGATTTACATTTGTTTTGGTTTTCATCTATAATTTATAATAATTATCTATTCTTTATATGTATAGTTTATAATGAACTAAATGTCTCATAGTATGGAGGTACTTTAGTATGGAGTGATTTGCAAAGATGGGGAAGCAGGCCTGGAAAAAGTGTGTACAGATAAATATACAACAATACACATATCCCTCGCAAAAGATTACTTTTTTTTTCTCAATGAGATTTTACCTGTATAAATAAAGGATGAAAACATTATTTTCATTTTTTTGTTGAATCCTTGTATTTGGAGCTATACTTAACAAAACACATAATGATGTATTATTATGCATCATGTAATCGATCTATTATACCTTGGCAATGTTCACAAGCACTCTTTATATTTCTGGTGTAGTAAATAAGAACGACAATCACGATCACACAGCACACCAATAGTAACCCCAGTACAACCAGGACAATGACAAGTGGATCCGACTTCTCACCTGGAATCAGAGACAAAAAAATTCTTAACTGTTTATGACTCACTGAAAATATATCCTTTTATACTACACAAATGTAATATAGTATAACACCATTTATGATAATAGATTATCTAAAACAATACAATATGAAGTCAATAACCTGACTTTAATTCTGTATAATAAGTATTCCCTAATGGGATACTGTGGCTTTTTAATATTTTAAAACTTTTGTTATTGGACAAATATTAAAACGTTCATGTAAAAAACTAAATAATGTAAAATCTTACCATAAAAATGTTAAAAACAAATTACAATTTCAGTGAAATCGAAAACCACTAATAGGTAGCACTGTCTATCTAAACCTTCCGAAGAAACACAGACAAATACAAATGACTTTTTTGCCCTCCATTCACGGTAATATGGGAATTTAGAGCTTCATAATTTACACCATAATTAACACCAACATTAAATGAAAATGAGCATGCAGAAATATTAAAACAAAAACTGTATATACAATACAAACATACCATAGTGAACTGCACAGTTAAAACCAAAAAGCCTGAAGGTTTACTTATACAATATTATTACAATGTGTGCATTCAAAGGAAGAGAGAGAGAGAGAGAGAGAGAGAGAGAGAGAGAGAGAGAGAGAAAAGAAAAGAAAAACATGTTCTAAAGCTATGTCATCGCTTCTATTAACAAATGCATATCTTACCTATCTCCAGCTTAGATCCTTTGCCAAAGAGTATCTCTCCACATGCAGCCACAGCACAGTAGTACATCCCAGCATCAGAGGAGAGGACACTGTCCTTGGAGAGACTGTAGACACATCTCTGTGGACCTGAACCAGTTTCACATTTCCTACTCCTGTTCCAGGGAGATGAAACCATGCCAGGATGGGACTCATTTCGGAACCAGAACACATTGTGTCCTCCAGTACACTGGGCACTGTCTTCTCTAGTCTCAGAGAGAATCCAGCATTTGAATGTCACCGGGTCTCCGAGCGGGACCGACACCGGTTCCAAAGTTTGGTTGATGGACCTCTCATGGCCAGACTCTGTGAATAGAATAGTGATTTTAGAGTGAACACATACTATGGCTTACAAGATACAATAGGCCTCTGTATGCAGTCATAACAGTTCAAATCTTCATTATGTCCTGGCAAATAAGTGGTAAATATGTACTGTAAGAATATTCAGATACAATTTACATTCAGTACATACAGTAGAGAATGAATGTGACATACAGTACTATACCTTTTACAACTAAATATGTGCCGTTGTCATATTTCATATCATATGATTCTCCTATTCCACAGAAGTATGTTGCCTCATCATCTTTGTTAATATTTCTGATGGTTAGACTGGAGTCAGTAGAGTTTTTATTGACGATGAAACGAGAATTGTTAAACTGCCCAAATAGTTTTGTTGTGACAAAGGTTGTAGAAGAAACTTGTTGGAGCGTATGTCCCAGACTTTGCTTGAACCAGTAAAGAAATCCAGATCCTTTAATTCCCGGGCATCCTATAGTGATGGTTTCATTGATTTTGACAAATTTCAAAGGTACCTGCTGGGGAACCTGAATCATGACTGAAGAAAAGATGGAAATGGTAAAGAAAAACAAGCAGAGACTTAATAGTTAAAAAAGCAAGAAAAAAACGAAACCAAACAAAACAAAAAACAAAGGTAAAACAAAGACCAATAAATATATACATAAAATGTGTTACAAAGTTAAATATTATCTAAATATGGGTCTTACAGTATAACAAAATAGATGTACTTACACACTGTTCTCAGAAGAAGCAGAACAAATAATGTTCCAGTCATTGTGATATGACAGAAAGCTGCCTCAAATGAAACGTTAAGTCTGATGATCAAGGTTTACTAAGTGGAAAATGCATCATGTGACTGTCTAGAACATGAAAGGTACACTTCCTGTACGTCAAACTGTTGGTTATTTGTACAAAAGAAAAAATGTAATAAAAATAAATACAACAATATATAGGCTAAAATACAGGACAATTCGGGGAGGAAAAAACTAACAAAAGAATAAAGTTGGCTTAAAATGACATATTCAATCAACAAGTAGTATGCAAACAAAGAAACATAGTCTCACGACACGTTGCCAGACGATCAGAGATCTCCACCTACTGATACGCCTGGTGCCATAAAAATTCATTGAATGGGCTAAAACTTTGAGGAAATTAAAAAAGATAACTAGGCCAGTGTAACGCCAGTGGGATGTCGGACTTAAGGGCAGTCCCCGGTGGGAATGCATGCCATATCTAGGAATGCAATACCCATTGTACTTGTTGTCTTTGTTGTCAGAGTGTCCAGTGCGGTGGCCATTATCATAGCATTTTATCATAGCATTTTATGATGCCAGCACAGTGATCTCCATATACTGTATGGGTGTAAAACAATCATAAAACTACAACTGGTACAGCTACACAAACGTAACACAAAGCTTGGCTGATCGGTGAAGCCGATGGCGATGGGTTGGGTTTGCTAATCAGGGAAGCCAATACACGTATTCCTTGGACGTAGAGAGACTGACACGCAGACAGAGACAGATACAGACAAAGCAAGGATTTTCGTTTGGGCATTCCTTCATGGGATGGTATCAGCCGGTATCAGAAAATATTTTACATCTGTTAAAAGTACAATAGATGCTCAGTGCCGTGTCATGCTGCTGTGTTTCCGGCACAGCGTAAACATGTGGTGCTCCCTTTGAATACAATTCAAAACATGCACTGCGCTCAGGGGGAAAAAACACCTCGGTGGACACAGCCCCTTGATGTGTTTCTTTTGCACTTTGTCTTAAAGCTTGTGATGTCTTGTGTAAAAGGACTTTGAATTACTTTGCTGTTGAAATGGCACAAGGGACAGAGCCTGAGTGAGAAGTAGGCTAATGAGCATGGTCTATCAGTCTGTGGTAGCCAGCATCCTGTTCTACGCTGTGGTATGCTGGGATGTGGCATCAAAGCCTGGGAGCTGCATAAGCTCAATAAGGCCTGGAGATGGATGGGTTGAAGATAGTTGCAGAAAGGAGGATGAGGGACAAACTCAACTCCATCCTGGATAACCCCTTCCATCCATTCTATGGCGAGCTGCAGAAGAGGGTGGGCACCTTCAGCCAGAGACTCACTCTACCGCAGATGAAAACAGAACAGTAGAGACTTTCCTTTGTGCCAACTGAACATCAGACTGCCTACAACGATTGAGAATTCTCTACCTGAACACAGACACAGAACCATGTGGTTCTGTGTCGGTTGCTCTCGTGTGATTGTGTCCATGTGTGTCTGTGAATGTTGTCTGTGGTAGAAATGTATATGTAGAAGGTTGCTTATTGTTGAGTATAGTGTTTTGTATTGTCTGGTATATACATTTTTTATCACAATATGCTGCTGTAACACCTTAATTTCCCTTCAGGGATCAATAAAGTATATCTCATCTCATCATCTCATCAAAATGTGCTATACAAACAGCCTTACCTTGCCTTGCATCAATACAGTCATGATAATCGCAGCCCATGTACTGTAATGTAAGATGACGATGAAACAGAATTACAGATATTGTGTTTTTTACATGTAAAAAGTGTAACAATCTTATTGTCGTCTGACATAGTGGCACATCCTTGAGTGGTTTGAAAATAAATGATTTTATCAATTTAAAAATTGTATTTCATGGGTTGTTTGCCTCAGTCTGTCAAAAATAAAACATGTTTAATTTCTCTGAGAGGTGACCTCTTAGTCAGTGTTCTTACACTGGCCCTTCCTCCTCATCAGAACTTCTAGGATCACAGATATTCTGTGCACTACGCCTCACAGCATGTACTCACTGTTAGTTTCTTGTAAGTGATAGTGATCTATGAAATTGGGTTAAATCTTATAGTTACACATATGACTGTGAATACACTCCCATTCCCATACATTGTATGCATATCTGCTGCTAATTTGTAGGTCTTTATCTGCACAAGAGACATATTCATCTGTGTCTTTATCACACTTTGTATATTTTATTAGTCTGTCTCTTACACTCATTGTGGCAAGTTTACATACATTAGTCAACTAAAACTCACCAAACGACCAAATGTCACTCTGACTTTAGACAGAGCGCAGACATGCATGCACTCTACGGAACACAGACAGCTAGGCAGAGTGAAACAAAGACACATGCAGTTTCACATTACTGTGTCACTACCAACTATTACAACTAATCAGGGAAAGATATGGAATATACAGAGAGAGAGAGAGAGAGAGAGAGAGAGAGAGAGAGAGAGAGAGAGAGAGAGAGAGGGAGTGGTGCAGTGTGTGTAATACGACACCACACCACACCATATATCTCTCTCACCAGAGAGATAGGGAGAGAGAGAAAGAGACACATACCGTTGCTCTGTTCAAGCCCACGTCTGATTAACACCCACATAGAGTACATTTGTAAACATGACCATGCATGCCTGCACGGCTGTGAAGTTATGGCAAGTACAGTATAAACACTTTAGTCAACTAAAACTGACAACACAATTTAAATGTTACACTGACTTTATATTTCGTGAGCACATGCGTGCACACACAATATAATACAGAGAGAGCCAGAGAGAAACAAAGAGAGAGACACAGCTTGACAATACTGGATCAGAAAGTGCAAGTGTTGGTTGTACCCCTCTTCTAATTGAAGATGTTTTGATGTTTGATAATTGTATTCTTATTTCTTATGTAACTTCAAATTCTGCGAAGCTTCTTGCACTAAAAAGAATTTCATCCAGTCTTTTACACCAGTCAGAAATGTGATGTAATAATATAGTGACGTTGAAGTGTACTGTATATTAGATCTGTCTGTCAGGACTGTATATACATTTTTGTAATATTCTCAAACAAAGTTGAACAGTTTAGCTTTTTGGTCAAAAGTTTGTTGAGATGCTATGAATGGAATGTGTGTTCTATAATTGTACTCGTTGTGTCTGTTTGATTGCAGTAAGTGATGTTCAACTTACTTTTGGGGGTGTAAAAGGCGAGAGAGAGAGAGAGAGAGAGAGAGAGAGGGGGGGAGGGAGGGAGAGTAAGACAGAACTGCAGATCTTATAATAAATGTAGGAAGGGTACGCTGTATTGTGAACACGAATGCAAGAGTACCAATTTTTTTTTTTTTGGAGAGAGAGTAAGCCTATATATTTTGATTTGATTGCAGTCATATTTCCATTAGTGAAATATGTCTTGCAGATAAGCATTACAAAAAAATTATCATTATTATTATTCATGCATAAGACATTACAGCAAATTATATGCTACTGTAAATGTTTTACTTGGAGGTCCCTACTATGTGTGCTGTTTTGTGTTCTTGGAGGTATGTGGTATTGTTTCCATGTCAATGTCTTGCAAACAACAAGAAAAGTCACGTATAGCAGCTCTCTGGTGTAGGTGGTGGTTGGTGGTCACTGCCTTTGACAAACCACTGTTTACTCAAAATTGCATTCGACTTAATGTTCATGTCAACAGGATGTGTAACTTGGGTGTATTTTGAGAGGCTCCGAACGTGCTAATTCTAGTCAGCGGTGGTTATAGCTGATAGCTTTAGTTTCGGTTTCCAGGGCAGGACAGGAAAAGACCCCATTTAAACAGTTTAAACGTAACTGTTAGTGCCTTACATGAAGTGGGCTGTGGAATTTTACAAGTAGCCTACAGTGCTGTATTCATAAAAGTATTGTGCAGGTCGCTCACAAGACGGTAACAATAAATGCAGTGTACAAACTTGACTACTTTTGCTTGTATTATATTTTTACACTGTTTAAAAGTGTGTCATGGACATTTATTTTATGTATTTCATTACAGAAACAACTAAGCATGAGATGAGATGAACTGAACTGAAATGAAATGAAAATAGAAAAGGTACCAACATTCACATTTTCGAGTAAACCGCAGTGGTGGTCTGTCAAAGGCAGTGAGGTGGTTTTCTTTGTTGTTTGAAAGACATTAAAATGGAAACAATACCACAAATTGTAGCTCACCAGCAAGAAGAGAAAATAACACACATATACAAAAATGTAGCAAATAATGATTTTGCCTGAATTAAAGTTTTGCTTTTTATTAATTTTCATTGTAATGCTCATGTCAGCAAGCACAATTTCACCAATGGAACAATAGGCTATTAAATAATATGAGATCGATTTGTAAAAATGGCTGTCAACGATCGACTGTGATCTTGATATAGTATATTGAAATGTTAGTATACTGTACATCAACCAGTCGCTTGATATACTTTACAAAATGTGGTGTAATGTAATGGGAAAATTCTTGACCAATAGACTTCAATAAGATTTGCAGAGCAAAGATTGTAGTGAAACAATTTTTTTAAACAAAAAAAATTACATACTGTAGGCTATTTAATAAATAAAACCCATTTGGAACTCTTAATTAATGTTGACAATACAAAGTACCCTTCCTACACTTACTGTAGATGTAGGGAGACATAAGAGAGAGTCACTTGAGCAGTTACACCTCTGTTAGTTCCTGGGTTCAGATGAATTGATAGTCTTCTTTGAAGTGGTAAGTTCTGCCTGTGTGCCCAAGTATGGTATGGTTTTTAATGTCAAACTGATGGGAAGAGGACATATTGTTATGCACCATGAATCGTCCACAATGGAAACAAGTCCCCAGGACTTTTTTGTGTTATCCTTTTAGCCTAAATGTCCGACTGTACCTCGTGCTATTTATATTTCTGACTAATAAAGTATTCAATCAATCAATGTGTGTGTGTGTGTGTGTGTGTGTGTGTGTGTGTGTGTGTGTGTGCGTGTGCGTGTGCGTGTGCGTGCGTGTGCGTGTGTGTGCGTGTGCGTGTGCATGTGTGTGTGTGTGTGGGGGGGGGTGCGCGTTTGGTGTGCGCGCACGCGCTGTATCCTGTGTCTGTGTATGTGTGAGTGGGAGGGGTAGATGGCTCAGAAAAAAGTGCAAAAGACACCCACACCCCAGACCTACAGGGTGCTATATAAAAAAGAACAATATAATTTGCACACAATTAAATAGCTCCCATTTTCAAAGATTTATTATAAAGTGAGTGAAGTTTCGAGCACCATGGCTTCTGAAGTCTGAAGTCTGAGCAAGAAAACATCACTCACCTTTAAAATAAATCTTTGAAAACGGGCGTGCATATCTTATTGTTCCTACAGGGGTAGATACTAGGACATACATTTGAGAGAGAGAGAGAGAGAGAGAGAGAGAGAGAGAGAGAGAGAGAGAGAGAGAGAGAGAGAGAGAGAGAGAGAGAGAGAATTGATGCAACCTCAACAAAAGCCACGTAAGTGGATATGAAGCTGCATATGTCATATGTAGTCTACTACATAGAATACCCTGCTAATACTGCTATATTATAAATACTTCCCATAGCAACAACAAATACAAGTTCGGTAAAAAATAGCAGATCTACAAGCTCACATGCGTTGCGTTGTGATGGGTTGTGAGCTTGTAGATCGGATATTTTCAGAGATTTGGTGTAGAGGGAAGAAATGAAGTGGACCAGCCCTGAGACCCCGGTCAACTAAGTATATAGGGTTTATGGTGTTAAAAAGCAATGTTTGGCAGAGATCTATGCTCTAGGGAGCACATCTTTCTAGTGCTTGACTTTAGTTCTGTTATGTTGACTTTTTTGTTAAGGGCCCAGATCTATTAAACTTAAAGGGATATTTCACTTTAAAAAATGTTTGGGGTCATTTTACATCTACTCAGGCTTTTGTATTACCGTTCCAATTAGTTTACAGCTATGAAGCAAAAAAGTTTGTGTTGTACCTTACTTTCAAACGTACACATTGTAAGTAAACAACATTACTTCAAATAAAATAAATATATATATATATATTTTTTTTTTACCGTTTTGAAGTATATTCACTCATCAATATGAAGAAACCATGTTAATTTCCGTCAGTATAGACTAGTACCATGCAATTAACAATTATGTTATTTTGTATTATACATGAAGACATATACATCCACACAAATGTACACATGCACAAGCACAAACACACAAACACACGTGCGCGCACGCACGCACACACACACACACACACACACACACACACACACACACACACACACACACACACACACACACACACACACACACACAGTCACAGTTACTGTGGCTAGACAAACACCATTGGGCTGCCTAGAAGAAGGTGAAAGTGGTCAAGGTTGACAGGCAATGTTTCTCTCTTTCATTTATCTATTTCACACAGCAGTAGCTATTAATTCACTGTGAATATACAGTAGGAAGCAGAAAGGTTTATCAGAGTCGTTCATCACAGGAGAGGATGGGTCACGTTTTGCCTTGTGTGATCCTCTGTGAGTATATCAATATCATTAATAAGTCTATTGAGCAAGTATATGAACTATTTCAATGTAGATGTAGTGGCTGTATTTTAAAAAAAACAACGTGTTCAAGTTAACTGCTGAGTTTGTATACAGTAAAAGCATGTCAATAGAATCAGTATTGTAGTTGATTTGATGCTGGATGTCGGATGTTTTTGCCTTGCTGGAAATGTAAAATTTCAGCAATATTTAGATTTACATTATTCTATTTTAACGATAACAACAAAACAGGTGAGCAAAATACGCCATAGTGACAGCATGGGGTCAAAGAAAAATCATCATGGTCATTGGTTGGCCTAAACTGGAAATAAGCTATCTAGCAACACCTTTTTTGTTTTCATGAGCTAATAATGGAGGGTCGACTTCTGCTTTTCTGCTGATAAGCTACACAGTTGTGGTGTTACATCAACACATTTGTGAGTTACGGAATTTGCATCTTATGAATAGCCATGCCCTCTACAATATTCATTTGCTCATGGAGACTTATTTTTTGTTATGTACCAGCTTTTCATCAACTGGGATTTTATATATTGCTCCCTAGATTGTGTGTAGACTGTTCGGTGCTGACTGCTAAATTGGGAGTTGGGATTTGAGAGATTTCTTCGTATAATTAAAAATGGTGGGATATTTAGAGGCGGAACTTATGGGTCCTTGAGGAAAATCTGTTCCTAATGAGGAAACGCATGTGTGTAAAATTGTCATGGCTACAGGTGAAATGGGACATGAGTTATGCCTGTTCAAATGAATTACCGTTCAAATATTTCGTTTTCAATCAATTGCTGTAAAAAGTGAATGGGCGGTGATGCCTGGTTTTACTTAGTTCCTCGCTAACACATAACTTAATATACTGTTGATATGCACAGTAAGGTTATGGTTGAATTAAGGCCAATGCTCAGTTACTCACATCTTTGAATGTCTGTATTTCTCACCTTTACCAACAACAGGGTGTTGTCATATTGTTAAAAAAAAAGAAGGAAATTCCTTGTTGCTACCTGTAGTGTCCCTACTCCCCTTTAAGAGTAACCATGATGACATCACTAGTCAGCGACAGAGAGAGTGATGCTAGATGGCAGAATGTGTGCTCTGTAATGTAACAGTGACCACCAGTAAAGCATTGGAGTCTATTGTAACCTGAACGACATGTGTGGACATTCAGATTATTACATTGGCGACGAGTGATGCAGCTTTCTAGTGCTCAAGAATCCACGGTGATTTTTATTTTATTTTTCCTCTCCCCTGAGAGATGCTCTTGAAGCTAACAGCTAACAACAACAACGAGGCAGCTAACAAGCTAACAGCAGCACAGAAGGGATACGTGAGTCAGCACATTGGATGCCATATTACTGTGTGTGCACAACTAAACTGTGAAGTAGTTTACATTTGCAAATCGAATGGAAATGACACTGATAAGAGGCCAGATCGGCGCTAATGGAAATGACTGGAAGATGCTAACTGTGTGAAGAAAAAAAAACATTTTGAAAAAAACAAACAAACAAAAAACGTTTTTTTTTGTGTGAAAAAAACAAACAAGCACACTCGCAGCTACAATAAAGGCACAAAACATGGCTGCAGAACTACCCTCCTTCCCACCTTTTGACATAAATGCAGACCCTGCTGCTCTGGCAATTACATGGAAAAAATGGATGAGGAGATTTACCACTTTCTTGATTGCAGCTAATGTTGATAACAAACGAAGAAAGAGAGCTATGCTATTGTACTATGCAGGAGACCAAGTGCAGGATATATTTGAGACATTCACTGACAAAGGTGCGGATGATGACTATGACAAAGCTGTCAAACTACTCACAAACTACTTTCGCCCAAGTCACAATGTGGAATATGAAATCTATGTTTTTCGCCAATCAAAGCAAAACTCAGGTGAAACAATTGATGCTTATACCACAAGATTAAGACAGCTTTCCCAGACATGTGAATTTGCTGATGTGGACAAGGAAATAAAGTCCAAAATCATACTCAGTTGCACGTCATCACGCTTAAGAAGGAGGGCACTTAGAGAGGCCGCTTTAACCCTTAAAGGCCTCCTTGACCTCGCCAGGTCATTTGAAACATCTGAAATGCAAGCCGCAAGTATTGAAAACAAAATTGACTGTGCACAAGTCGCAGCAATGTCAATTAGAGATAGCAAGACGTGGGCTACAGCACATCAACGACAGACAGACCGCAGACCAGAGAGAAATGATAAAACACCATGCAGGAACTGTGGAGGCACATTCCCACATCAAGGTGGCCAGTCAGCATGCCCAGCGAGAGGACTCGAATGCAGGGCATGTGGTAAGCTCAATCACTTTGCTCGTTGTTGTCTGTCAAAGCAACACACAGAACAACGTAGCCAACCAGCACAGAAAGAGCCACGTGGACGAAGAGACTATCAACGACCGAGAGTGAAAACAATGCAAACACATGAAGGTGAATCTGTTGATCGCATGATTGCAGCTGATTCAAGCACGGATGATGAATATGTCTATGTCACACAAGCTAAAGATACATCTGAACCACCACCAACAACGCAAATATGGATTGCTGGGAGACCTGTGGATGTCCTGATTGACACTGGTGCCCAAGTTAATCTGCTGGATAGAACCGCTTATGAACAAGCCATGCCAAATATCACTCTTGAACAATGCACCAAGAAGATTTTCCCATATGGCATACAGACACCAATTCCCCTCCTGGGTAAAGCACATGCGGAAGTCTCTGCCAATGGCAAATCCACACCTGCTGTATTCTATACTAGAGTTTCGGGGGGCTACGCCCCCCTCAACCCCAGCCGCGCACGGGGCCCAGCCGTGTGTATATTGGGGGACCCAAATTGCCGGAGTGAAACTGTGGAATTTTTTTTTTGAAAAAGGAAAAAATTTGAAGAAATAATATTTGTTATGTTTCAGGGGGTCCACAGGGGGTCCGCGGACCCCCTGATGGTCCACTGACCCCCTGTGGAGTGTTGGGACGCGCGGGGACACCCCTGGAACATTGCGGACCATTTCGGTGTTTTTTTTTTTTTTCATGAAGGTGGTTGCTTGTTTCTGGCGCAGGCTGTGCAAACCTGGCAACCCAGCGCATGCTGCCGCACGTTTAAGTGGCGTAGCGTCATGAGGGTCAGTGGGGCCGTGGCTCGGTCAGTGAAGACCCTGTAGTGCGGATGATATGTGGCATAGAGGGGCAGATTGTAAATCCACAGAGGAAACATCCGTGGGCTACCATTGGTTCAGCGATGTGTGCGGTCGGCCTGCGGCCCCTCCTCCTCCACCAATGTGCAGTATTGAGAGCCCTGACGTCACAACAATTGGAGCGATGGGCACTGCACTGTGGTTGGTTAGGGTACACCTAGGGCCCAGGTAGAACCCAGTTAAAGCCTGCATGGGCAAACCCAGTTAGGACCCGCCTTGGTCCCACATAAACATGGCTAGTTGGGGCCCACCTAAGGGCCAGGTAGAAGCTACTTATAGCCTGCATGGGCATCGCAGTTGGGACTGAAGTGGATGCCGCTGACATTGCTGACATGGGGTCCATATGGTTTAGCCCACCTTGAAACCATATGGGAACTACGCTGGCATGCTGGCTGTAATGCAAACGCTGCATCATACCTGCAGTGTGTAGTTTGATGTTGTGTGTGTAGCAGATATACCTGCAGTGTGTAGATCAATGTCCATAGGAAAGTCAATGGCCAGCAGTGTTTTTTTTCCCCAGCAGAGTTTCTAGTGTCTCTGTGTCTCTCTGGAAGAGGTTGCACATGAACTCTGCAGCCGCACTGAGGCGCTCCAACACAAACACTCTGACATTAAGCTGCTTCACACAACAAACATCAGCACCACGCTGCTGTTTGTCCAAAAGACACAATATCTGCTCTCCCACCAACGTCATGTGTTCATTTATCGACAGCCGTACAGACTCCTTTTGACACATTTTACGTCGTTTATCCAGCTCTCACTGACTCTCCACATCGGGCTGTTATTTTGCTGCGATCAAGTCAACGATGTGAGAGATTAGCTATCACAGACGGACGGACAGGGGGTGAAACATAGTGTTGCGCCATGCCTTTCGGCCTGGCGGAGACAAAAAAAAACCGAAAGTAAAGGAAATGGCCATTTCTGCAACAGAAGTAGTCAATAAACTATGCTATGAAAACATGGGCCACATTGGCAAAGAATGTAAGAAAGAGGCAATCATGTAGAAAATAGCCGATCTCCAAGCTTACAAAGCCTCTGAACGTGAGGCGTTTCGAGCTTGTAGATCGGCTATTTTCACAATATTTACTTGTGGAACGGAGTCAAACAGAATGGGGGGGTCCCAGATCAAGTACGTGTATTTGGGGGGGGGGGGGGGGGCGGCGTGAAAGGGTTGATAAACACTGCTGTAATCGGAGCGAAATTATCTGAAATTACTACATGACCATAATGCAGCCTAACATCTGTTGCACGGGGCGGTCCTGCCATTACGTTAGTTACTGTAGTTGCTGTGGAGCGACATAGTTCTCCAGAAGACACACACAAACATACACCATCTACAATGGACGAACTGAGCAGCAATATAGACATTCACCACACGAACGTGCATTGTTGACAAAGTGATTGCACAGCCGCTGCAGGCATGACAACCAGGTTAGCGTTAGCGACATGGCAGCTATCACAGCGCCCTGTCCGTCGTGCTGCAACTGCCTGTGATGGCTACAGCAGTAACAGCAAGCTGTCTGCGATGCCATTGTCTGGAGACTGCTCTTAGCGTGAGACGACCAATGAGAGTGAGCGCTGTAGTTGTTGCTAAGATACGGTGGCGTCTCTGCCCCATAGCTTGTAGATCTCTCACACATGATTGGCGTAGGCTGCGTTGCCAGGTCTGACTTTGTGTCTAAGCAATGGTCGGCTGATTTTGGCGCGCCTTTGGGCTCGTTTGCATTGTGCGCACGGCAGCGCTTGTTTAGCGTACGTCAGCGCGACGTGGCAACGGACGTGGCAACGTGAAAGGTGATTGGCTGGTGAAAAGAAACACCCGACGTTACACCAGAAATGGTGCCTGGAGAAAATGGTGACCAAAAAAAAAGTTTGGAAAAAAACCCCGCAGCGGCTGCGTGCTGTTGTGGTGATGAGGTCGTGCGCACGGTAAACGGTACGAAGCTGCCTCCCCTTCCGTTTTGTCCGACATTTGGTGAGTAGAATTAATTATGTTGCGCGGTGGAAAAGGTGTATTGAGCAGTGAGATGTCCCCTACGCGAGGCGTAAATTCAGCGCGGCCGGCGTGGCGAGTCAGTTGGCGACATGTGGTCTGGCGGTGCGTTGTTTAGTCGATAACAGAGCTGTGGGGTGTGGACACCGAGGGTGCGGAAGTTGGTCGCCATTTATATAGTTAGATGGTGCAAGGTGACCACGGCTCCCTGCTCGGGTACAAGACTGCATCTGAGCTAGGACTGATAAGGATAGTGTGTTCAATTAAACCCACCATGTCCAAAGCAGACCATCTCATGCTTAAATATCCTGACATTGCAAAAGGAATTGGAAAGTTAAAGGATTTCCAAGTCAAGCTTCATATTGACCAGAGTGTCGCTCCAGTCATGCAACCACACCGCCGCATCCCTTTTCACATCAGGAAGAAGGTGGAACAGGAACTGCAGCTCTTGGAGGACCAAGGCATTATTGAGAAAGTAGAAGGCCCTACTCCATGGGTGTCCCCCATTGTAGCAATGCCAAAGCCCAAGAACCCAGAAAAGGTACGCATCTGTATAGACATGCGTCTGCCCAACACAGCCGTGCTGAGAGAACGGCACATCTCACCAACGGTGGATGACATTGTGCATGACCTCAACGGTGCAACAATATTTTCAAAGCTGGACCTCAATGCAGGCTATCACCAGCTAGAACTTGCTCCTGAGTCAAGATACATCACAACATTCTCAACACATGTCGGACTGAGAAGATACACAAGACTCATCTTTGGAATCTCATCAGCAGCAGTATTCCAACACACAATCCAGAATGTACTCCATGGAATCCCAGGAGTCCGGAATTTCAGTGATGATATCCTGGTCTATGGTGCCACAGCCGAAGAACATGATCGCTCCTTAGAAGCAGTCTTTGAGAGCCTACACAAGAACAACCTGACTATCAACAAAGACAAGTGTGAGTTCCACAAAACATATTTGGAGTTCTATGGCTACATTTTCTCAAAAGATGGCATCTCACCCGACCCGAAGAAGATTGAGGCTATCACACACATGTCGCTCCCTCAGAACCCAAGTGAAGTGCGCAGCCTAATAGGAATGGCAAACTACAGTGCACGTTTCATTCCTGATTTCTCTTCAATCACCCAGCCGCTGCGTGACTTCACAAAGAAGGACACAGAATGGTCCTGGGAAGCAAAGCACACTGAGGCACTGAACACACTCAAGGACAGACTATGTGATGAGCTACTTCCATCAAGACAGGGAAACAAATGTCATTGTGGATGCCAGCCCAGTTGGCCTAGGTGCAATCCTTGCACAAACTGATAAAAAGACACAGACGACACACATTGTGGCATACGCCAGCCAGGATTGAGAGGTGGGCTCTCAGACTCCAGCCTTACAAGTTCAAGGTTATTCACAAAGCAGGAAAAAGTAATCCAGCCGACTACATGTCCCGCCATCCACAATGTCTTCACTTTTCAGTGCTCACCGATGATGTGGATACAGAAATGCACGTCCGTTTTGTTGCAACACATGCAGTACCCAAAGCAATGACTCTTCAGGAAGTTAAAACAGAAACAGCGATCGATCCACTACTTCAGCACCTGATCAAAGTCCTTCATTCAGGCAGCTGGGAAAGTCTGGATGTGGATTTCCCATTGGAATCTGATCGAGCAGCTCTCAAAGCATTCCACAACGTCAGAGATGAGCTTACTGCTTTTGATGAAGGCTGTCTGCTTCTTAGGGGTAACAGACTGGTAATACCAAAGACATTACAGGCCAAAGCCCTTGCTCTTGCACATGAAGGCCATCAAGGCATTGTTAAAACAAAGCAGCTGCTTAGAGAAAAGGTCTGGTTCCCTGGGATAGACAAACAGGCTAAAGAACTGATTTCCCAGTGCATTCCCTGTCAGTCAGCCACTCCTAAAACGGTACACCAGCCACTACAGATGTCAGAGCTCCCGCAAGGACCGTGGCAGAAAGTCTCTGTGGATTTCTGTGGACCTTTTCCATCAGGTGACTACCTCCTTGTCATTCTGGATGAATACTCCCGATTTCCCTTCGTGGAAATTACAACTTCCACCTCTGCAGGCAAAACAATTCCCCTCCTAGACAAAGTGTTCTCTATAGCTGGGATCCCACTGGAGGTGAAATCTGACAATGGCCCCCCGTTTTCAAGTAAGGAGTTTGCAGACTTTGCACAATATCTTGGCTTCCATCACAGGAAGATTACTCCCTACTGGCCACAAGGAAATGCTGAAGTTGAAAGATTCATGCGCACCCTGACCAAAGCAGTCAACACAGCAACGGCAGAAGGTAAACCATGGAAGCAAGAATTGCACAAGTTCTTAAGGAACTACAGAGCTACTCCTCACCTCACGACCAATCGGTCCCCAGCTGACCTGCTCTATGGTCGTCCCATGTCAATCAGACTCCCCACTGTCCCGTTGCCTCGGGACAGTAAAGTAAAGCATTGGAGTCTATTGTAACCTGAACGACATGTGTGGACATTCAGATTATTACACTACCTTGTAAGGAAAGTGAAAAGAGAATACAATCACTTGGTGCTTTTGGTGCAGAAAATTGCTCTCACTAACATTCAACATACAACATTTTGTATTTTTGGATACGTGTGACTTTCACCCCACTCCATTTCAAAGACAAATACTTTTGACTCTATATTTCTAGGTAGGCAAAAAGTGCATTATGAATTAACCACTCTATTTCAAATATAGTGAAAATAGCAGATCTACAAGCTTGCATTGCATCGTGACGCGTTGTGACTGTGAGCTTTAGATCTGCTATTTTTGCTATTGAAAAGTTCTGGAAAATTGTTTTATTTGTTTGGGAAAATATGTCAATCACAATACAGCAATGCATTGATATTAAAAAGAAAATGTAATTTGTACTTCTGAAAGCATGTACTTTTGAATAGTGAAGTATTTTTAAAAGGAAGAACTCCAGCACTTTAAATCAAGTACAAATTTGACTGAGCAACTTTCACTTGTAATTGAGCTTTTTACTAAACTAAATGTAGCCAGGGAAAGTTGTTAACCAGTTGCTCAAATCTGTCTGCTGGGAAATGTAGGTATAAATCACACCGATATAGATTTATTTTAATAGGCAATACATTTGAGAGTGTTTCCTACAGCTTCTCTCCCCTTCATGCAGGGAGTTGCAAACTTCAGTAGTACAGGCTGCTACCATGGACATAACATAACATTTCTTAATTATATTACTTTGATGAGCTGTTGTTCCTTATTTTTGCTCAGTGTTCCAAGCTGTATTTGGTTTTAACATTGATCCTGTGGTTTGGAAATCCTTGAGTTCACCTGGTGATGGATTTGGATACAAGGTGGTTCAAAGACAATCAAGGTAAATAAAGACAGAGCATGGATTTGTGTGACTGAACACAAGTCTAAAACACTGACATGCTTGTCATATTTTTCCTTTTACCCATCACGCTAATTACTCCCCATGATAGAACAGTCATTAATTGAAACTGGATAAGTTTCAGAAAATTTAATTTCTGGATGTATTCAATATTTTGTTAACACTTTTCAGGTCACGGATTGCTCCCTTTAGCATACTGGTCAGTGCACCCACTGCACCCCTTTCACAAGACAGGAGCGGCCAAATATTTAAGTGTTCTACAGAGTCATGCAGCCCCATGTCTATTACAGGTAGGCAACATAAACATCAACATAAAAAGTTCATTAAATGATATGCCATTTTTGGAGAAACTGAATAATCATTACATGATCGTAATTCGTTCATTATGCAGTACAAATGGTCTCAGCCGCAATTGTGATTTAAAGGTACCTATAAACAACTTCAGTTTCTTGACAGTTTAACCAAGTAACGTGATGTGTGATTATTTTGTTTGCATTAACTCATTCATAAGGGGCAGTATCACTTGTTCAAGTGGTGACTACATTATTTTAGAACAAAACCTCTATAATAATAATATTGGATATGTATTAATGCAAGAAGTATTTATAGTAATCCTGACATAATAAGATGATGGCAGACTACTCAGAAATACATACTGAATGTTTGACTGACGATGTAACAGAGAAGGGATTTCATTTGTGACTATTATTTTAATCTGTACATTTATATTTCCATCTTCCTTATGCTATGTTTAATACAGTGCCAGATTTTGCAGTCAACATGTCCCTTGGCTTGACAATGACAAATGACCCTACCACAGGAAAGACAATTGTGAGTTCATTAACTGCAGTTATATTAAATGCAAATACGAAAGAGTCTTATGTACTTGGTTTGTGTTTTGAGTATTTTGTCAATAAAACGTTCTGGGATAATGGTTATAAGTATAAAACTATTCCTAATCATCTACAGTAAGTGTAATTCTCTCTCTCTCTCTCTCTCTCCCTCTCCCTCTCCCTCTCCCTCTCTCTCTCTCTCTCTCTCTCTCATATATATATATTTGCATTTGTCCCTGTGACAGTGTAACTTCTCCACAAAACAAAAATATTGTACATTGAGTTGAGATATTCTGTTCTCCCATTCCAGGCATGTGGTCCAACCATTCCAAGAGAGTGCACAACTATCACCACATACAACGGTGTATGCTTAGAGATAAGTGCAGATGACAGGGTTGGATCACCTGTGCCATCATCTCTTGAAGGTAAATACTGTATGTTGATTTAAATACAAGTACTGACACACACACACACACACACACACACACACACACACACACACACACACACAGTACTCCACCACTTTTCAACCTATCTTCATATTGTTCCTCACTAAGATGGTACCATTTTTGTCTCAGTCTTTGTTTCGGAGGAGGGCTGTGGACAGTTCCTTAATTCAAGAACAATGGCTTCTATTTCAACATGCTAACTTTCCAGGAAGAGAAAGACCTTTGTTTGTATTAGCTTCGAATCCCCATTGATGATGTCATTGGTAGGTTTCTGAACTGTCCATAGCCCACCAAAGAGACACAGAGTGAGTAGAAAGACATTGTGACATCTTATAATGAGCACAAAGGGATTCTACTGTTGCGCCTCAGCCTTAAACGGCCAGTCCGGTGCGTCACAAGGGTAGGGACAATAGACTAAAAGTCAACTTTTTACTTGCACCTAAATAATAAAAGGCTTAAATTGTGTTGCTCCAGCGTTCATCTCTTCTGCATCTTATAATGAGCATTAGTGAGAACAAATTATATGAAGATAAGATTGAGAGTGGGTGAAGTGGTCCTTTAATAAAATACTGTTATATCAATATTATGTAAAGGTTGCAGAGAAACAGCAGAGTACAACAAACAAAAGATGACCTTATTCTTTTCTTCTTATGTTTTAACAGAGTGTCCTGCAGGGGAGGCAGCAGATATTGCATTCTTACTGGATGGCTCAGGCAGTGTTTCCGCCTCTGATTTCATACAAATGAAGACTTTTGTTAAAAGTGTGATTAACTCGCTAATGACAAAAACTACACTCCTACAGGTGAGACTAGTATAATTGGTCATGTAAAATTATAACTTACTAGACCATACCCGGTGAAGTGCGCAGGCGAAAGTAATTGCAAAGCGTGGGGTTATTGCGCGTCATGTCGCGCGTCCCAACCCCCCGCATCCCGTCGCGCCATGACCTTGATTGTGACCTACTGATCATTCCCTCCAAGTCTGGCCACCCAAATGACTTTGTTCACAGATAGAGAGAATTAGATGGCACAGTGTGATGTCACATGGCAAAGGATGACATAATTTAATCTAATTAACATCCCAATTAATTCAATTACTGATCATTCCTACCACCTTTCTTTCACAAAAGTTATTTTGTTTCATGATTTAGTTCACAGACAGGAGTGATTCAAATAAACAGCCATGCATTGCTGTGAACAGTCTAATAAGCATCTTGCACCATACTGTAGGTTCCAAATTTATAACAGGACTCAGATAAGATGACGGCCACAATTCTACTATACCATTCTGGAATTCCTAATGTCATCTTTATGAGACGCACTGCTTCCTGCAGCTTCTACATACAGTCTGACATGACCAGATGTAGGCCTACAATTCATCATTCATCAACGCTCATGCAGACGTTTGCACAAGGTTCAACTTTTTTTATCAGCAATACCTATCACAAAGTAAAAGTCACATGAAATTCATTGTGCGCCAAAAACCAAAACAACTACAGTGTGATAACTACAAGAGTTACTGTATACAGTACATAAAAAGAATCACACCCTGTGTGAAGGAAGCGATGCCTTTGGGGCGGGCCTTAACTCATTTCAGTTTGTCCCTATTGGTGGTCTGAGTCCACTTACCAAATTTGTACTTGGTAGCATGCTGCAAACTGGAATAATGGCTGTTTAAAGGCCAGCCAATGGGCAGACAGAGGGGGCGGGGCTTAAGTAATTACAGTTCGTCCCTATTGGTGGTTTTAGTCCATGTGCAAAATTTGTACTCCGTAGCATGCTGTGAGCTTGAGTTATGGCTGTGTAAAGGCCAGCCAATGGGAAGACAGAGGGGGCGGGGCTTCAGCAATTCATGCTCAACCCTATTGGTGGTCTAAGTCCACATACCAAATTTGGACTTGGTGGCATGCTGCAAACTGGAGTTATAGCTGTTTAAAATCCCGTGCTCATCCCGTGCTCATACGGGCGGACGGACATAACATACGCTGGGGGTCCCTGGACAGAGGGGGCGGGGCTTCAGCAATTCATGCTCGTCCCTATTGGTGGTCTAAGTCCACATACTGAATTTGGACTTGGTGGCATGCTGGAAACTGGAGTTATAGCTGTTTAAAATCCCGTGCTCATCCCGTGCTCATACGCTGGGGGTCCCTGGACCCCTCTTTGATAACCAGTGGCACGTGTGGCCAATGAGAGGAGAGATGGCATAGGCAATCTGCAAGTCCGTGTGTGTGTGTGTGTGTGTGTGTGTGTGTGTGTGTGTGTGTGCGTGTGTTTGTATGTGTTGCTTCTTTGCCGTGCTCATCCCGTGCTCACACAAACGGACGGACGGACGGACGGACGGACACGCAGACAGAGTCAAACGTAGAGCGGTTGGCACCGCTAAAAACTCAGTGTTAGACGAGCATCTATCAGACGTTTGAGAACTAAACTAAACTAAACTAAACTAAACAGTGAATTCAATCTTTTTCTATTGTACCTGTGTTTGCAGTTTGCAGTTGCCCAGTACTCTGAAAACCCCTACATCCACAATTATTTTGACGATTTTGCCACCTCAGGATCTTGGCAATCTAAAATTGATCGTATTAGTCAACAATATGGACGGACGTTTACAGCTAAAGCAATTAGACATGTTGTGTAAGTACCTTTATATTGACAACATACCACAAATGTCGAGCATTTTATGACAAGAGTTTAGCATGAACATTTTTATTTTATTTTATTCCGACAGCCAAGGTGTTTTTTCAAGAAATAGAGGATCCAGACCAAATGTGAATAAGTTCCTGATAGTCATTACTGATGGAGCGTCTAATGACAGGAAAGACTTATCTAATGCTGCTTTCCTAGCTGCAAGGGAAGGCATTGTTCGATTTGCCATTGGGGTAAGTTGTCCTACTCATCATTTAAAAATGTATGTACTAAAAGGGGGGAAATTATGATGAAAACCAGAAATGAATTATAATTTCGACATACCTGTACAGTAGCTTATACCACAGACACAGTACAGGCCACTGAGGCAGCTATTAGCAGAGCCAGAGGGCATAGCCGCGGGAAGACCTTTTAGGTTAAAGGACGACTTCACCACTTTTCAACATATCTTCATATAATAGGTCCTCACTAATGCTCATGATAAAATGGTAAAAAAAATAATCTAATCAGTCTGTGTCTCAGAGGAGGGCTGTAGACAGTTCAGAAACCCATCTACCAGTGACATCATCGATGGGGAATCCAAGCTAATAGAAACTGCAGGCTTTGTATTCCTGGAAAGTTTCAAGGCAATAATAGATCCCATTGTTCTCGCCTTAATAAAAATCTGAATACATTTTTTTAAATCTTTTTGGGAAAAAAATCCTGCCTAACGATGATGTCTGGTAGACGGGTTTCTGGACTGTCCACAGCCCTCCTATGAGACAGAGACCAAGTAGAAAAAAATTGTATCATTTTATCATGAGCATTAGTGAGGGCCTATTACATGAAGATAGGTTGAAAAGTGGTGAAGTCGTCCTTTAAGGGTGCGGTATGCGCCGCGATTTTTTTTCCACGGTTTGGTCGGGTTTTGGGTTTTTTTTTCACCTAAATTTGGTTTATTCGGTTCACCTAAATTCGGTACCTGGGGGGAGGGGGGGGGGGGGGGGCGGGCGGTACTGCCAGAGGGCCTTAAACCACAGTGGCTAAGAATGTAGCCAGATAGACATTAGTATCTACTGATACTAAAGTCTGGAATATAGAAATCCATTCATAGAAAATACTTTTCCATTCAAGATTCTAGAGGTTTTATTTGTTCCATGCTCAAACAGTTGTGTGTGGCAGGCTCCACCAGAATGAGCTAACAATGTCCAACATGACTAAAACAAGGTATCACACAAGTAGACAATAAGAGTTATAATATAAGTGTACTAAGTAGTAATAAGTAATAAAGTATGAAGTATGTAAAGTGCAAAAAAACCTACGTAAAATCTACAATATCAATGTTGAGATGAGCAAAGAATTATAAACCAATTACTTATAAACAATAACATTGTCATTAAAACATTGCAAACACTGTTTTTGGTATCCTTAGGTTGGACGTGCTTTTAATGATTATAAGGCAAAATTAGAGTTGGACACCATTGCAACCGATCCGTCAAAACACGTGTTTCGAGTGACCAACTTTCAAGCTCTTGATGGAATCAAGGAGGCTTTGCAGAACAGCATCTTTTCAATTGAAGGTACTTTATAGTTCCAACGTCCAAATTAAATCTGGCTTAGCAAGGAAATATTTTTTTTTCCCCATTCAAAATTGAGCAGTGAGATATTTCTTGTTGATTTATTTTACCTTTACAGGATCTCAGACAAGCGGTGGCTCATTGAAACTGGAAATGGCTCAAGAGGGATTCAGTGCTGCTTATGTACCTGGGGTAATCAAAAACATTTCTTTAGTTGTTTCTACACACAGAACCCTATTCTTGGTCATATGAATTGGTATGAGGGGTACAGCAGATGGGCAAATAAAAAATCGCACCCTGTGTGAAGGAAGCGGTGCCTTTGATGAGTGGCCTCCTGGTGGCGCTATAATAGGGCGGGGCGGGGCTTCAGCAATTAATGCTCGTCCCTATTGGTGGTGTAAGTCCACATACCAAAGTTGGACTTGGTGGCATGCTGCAAACTGGAGTTATAGCTGTTTAAAGCCAGTGGCCTCCTGGTGGCGCTATAATAGGGTGGGGCGGGGCTTCAGCAGTCAATGCTCGTCCCTATTGGTGGTGTAAGTCCACATACCAAATTTGGACTTGCTGGCATGCTGCGATCTGGAGTTATAGCTGTTTAAAGCCCGTGCTCAAACGGACATAACGGACAAACGGACAAACGGACAAACGGACAAACGGACATACGGACGGACATAGTCAAGTGTAGAGCGGCTGGCACCGCTAAAAACTTGTGGAGGTGAATGGCAAGGATGGATGGATGGGTAGGTTGGTTGGTAGGTAGGTAGGTAGGCAGGCAGGCCTTTATTTATCCTGAGGGAAATTCACTGGATCATGCTTCTATAGTGCAGTTCTTTCATTACCACCATTTACATACCACCTCAGGCTCCATTACGCAGCCTGGATTAGTAATTGCATGCTGCTATTCTTTTAGGACATTTTAGGATACTTTTAACAAAGTATATTAGGGACACTCCATTTTGCAGCCTGTGATATTACAATTCTGAAGGAGGTAAGGCACAACCTGCGATATTAGTGGCAACCCTAACAAAAAATATGGAAGGAATTGTTCCACAAAAACATAATTTCATTTTATTATACTTATACTAGGGAGGATTCCAGATGGCAGCTGTTGGTGCCTTCCAATGGAAAGGAAGCTACCAGGAAATATCAAAACGAGGCCAGAGGGCAAACTTCAAGGAGCTTACAGATATGGATCCTGACAGTTATCTTGGTGAGAAAGTAAATTTCTTATTACTTCTTATTATATTGTATGCTGTTACCACCAAGTATAGAAATGCCTGTATCTAAATAATGAAAGACTTCTATCCATTTGGACGTCATTGTTTAGTGACTGTAGTGTAGTCCAATGTATTCTGACACAGCACAGTTTGTTTTTCTTGGTAAGAAGGTCATGTGATAATCAGCTTTAGCAACACCTACAGTACATGCACCCTAAGCATCATTAATTATTTCAAAAATCAAGTACTCAATGTTTACTCAGTGCTGTTTTCTCCTAGGTTACTCCATGGCAATTGCAAACACAATAAGTGGCATTCTCACCATTGTCGGTGCTCCAAGATATAAACACATGGGGATGGTAATGGTGTTCTCCTCCAGCAAAACCTCCCAAAATATTGACCCTTCAACAGATCCACAGGTTTGTGCCCCAAATATTATTCACAAAACATGAAGGAAAATATATATTTTAGTAATAAATGTAATTCTGCCTCCTTTGAATAATGATTTTTGGCTTTCTCAGTTTCAGATTGGAGCATATTTTGGGGCAGAGGTTTGTACCATGGATGTGTATCGTGATCAAATGGGATACACTGACATAATCCTCATATCTGCTCCTTCATTCACGGAGAAAGATCGAGAGGGCAGGGTTTACGTCTGTAGCCTTACTCACGGGGTAAAGAATGTTTAACTTTCTGTCATCAAATGCATACATTTTACCTCAGGTGTTCAAATTGTAATTCTCATTCCTGTTTTTCTGTTTTCCCACCAGAGAGCTGATTGTCTATCCGATAGTGAAACAGTGTTGAAAGGTGTTGCAGGAGAAAGAGGAAGGTTTGGTTCCTCTCTTGCTCCACTGCCTGATCTCAACAGTGATGGATTCAATGATTTGGCTGTGGGAGCACCACTAGAGAATGATGGTCAAGGAAGCATCTATATTTTCCATGGTGATGGAAGAAAAAACGTCAATCCCATGTACTCACAGGTGTGTGAGACTGAGAGTCAATACAGTGGCCATGGATTCATGCAACGTTTTGTATTTTCTGGACAGGTGCAAACCTTGCAACCCATGCATTATAACTTGATCTCCGAAAACATTCTCTTACCTGTTTTCTCATCTAGAGAATCCCTGGCTCTGATGTCCAGCCTGGACTGCGGTTCTTTGGTCTGTCTATTAGCCAGTCTTCTTTTGACCTCAGTGGAGACAGCCTGCCTGACTTGGCAGTGGGTTCAAAGGGTGCTGTCCTCCTACTCAGGTAAATATAAAGAATGATGTAATTCTATCCCTGGTGTTATTCTTGTCTTCTACCTCTACCTCAAGACATCAAACCCTTTTACACCTATTACTTGAGCCTGTTTCTAACACATCTGAAAACCTCTGCATACAGAAGGCACTAAAAAGGGCCTTTCATCCAAAAAAATGTTTTACTTGATCTGAAAGGAAAACATGTGAAACAATTTCATCATTAGTGCCATCAGAATATGTTACCAGACTCCAACTCTAATGATATAATATAAATAAAAAACACCAACCAAAATGTTCACAATGAACACAGCAACACAGAATTGTATTGGACACCAATTTCAGTGTAACAGAGACTCATCAACTTTGTTCTGGGCTTGTTATGACTGGTACATGCAAAACCCCAGCCTCCCAAAACCGACGCACAACCTATCACGCCAATAGAGCTGCATGAGCTTAGCTTGATTGGCAGAGCTGTTGTGGCCGGGTCTTGTCTTGGGCACTATGCATTAAAATGTGGGTACGCCAGGGAGTTTTAGGGGGCGGGTTCGGGAAACACATATGCAGTCAGATATTTTTTTCTCCCATTCTGTTTGCATTGCATTACAGAGAAATTGTTGACTTTCTTGCACTTACTTTTAGCAAACAATGGCTGCACATAATATGAATGAAATGAATAAGAAACCCTTTTAAATATGTCATTTTGTCATACTGTATTTATTTTAGATTCTTGCACCATGGTACACTTGTACATTCCGCGCTATTGCCCTTTCCCTCACTAAGTAAATGAGAGTAAAGGAAGAGGTGATTCCAGTGATTCTGTCCATTTCCAGAGGTGATTCCAGTGATTCTGTCCATTTCCAGATCTAAGCCAATAGTAATGGTGGAAGCACAGGTGACATTCATCCCAGCTCAGATCCCCACCAACAACCCAGACTGCAATTCTCCTTTGAACAACACAGCTAAAGTCTGCTTCACTATGACTCGCCAATCAGGTTTAAAAAATATTTTTCTAAGTCTATACACCACAGAGCCATTTTAGCTTTCAAAATACTTTTATGTTGGGAGTAACTTTTCAATTAAAGTCTAAACTGTTCCAGCTCAAGCACGGATTCATTATACATTGACACTGGATTCAACCCGCAAAACTCCAAACAACCGTGCTTACATCGAGACACTAAAACAACGAGAGCTGTTCAAGTCTTTTACCCTTGACATGACAAAGACACACTGCTTTTCACATATATTTGACATTGAGGTAGGTTGGTAATCTAAATGAGCAGAAATTAGAGAAATATTTTTTTATTGAAGGTTGGACTACTGTATAAATCTTTTCATAATAATACCCTCTCATTGCAGGCGTGTCCAGAGGATGCTCTGAATGAACTGTCTAATGAACTTAGATTCACCTTTGAAGGTGTTCCATCTTCAGACAAGCTCAGTCCAAGCCTTGATGAGCAAGCTCAGACAACCACCTATCATCCTGTAAGTCTGCCTGTCTGTCTGTCTGTCATGGGTCCAAACATGTACTCTAGAATGCCATGGTAATACTTTTTATTTAGAGTTTGAGAGAGTACAGATTACCCTATCCCATTAAGGGAGCTTGACATTAGAGACTGCAGATTAGCCAGAATGATTGCCATTGGAATAATCGGTATATAGCCTACTGTAGCTAGCTTTATGGATTTCCAGTTCAGAGTAAATTTATGTTCAAACAGCTTTTAAGACCATCATGTCATATTGCTGTTTGAAAGAAAATGTGATTAACACCGTTGACTTCATCCTTTGTATAACAGTTAGGGTTTGAAATCAACTGTGGCACTGATGACCGCTGTACTGACAACCTCAAAGTTGATTTCAACTTTACCAGGTGAGACATAATGTACACATGTCCTCTAAGAGTGTGGTTACTTTGTTGATGAACCAGTGCCATTTCTTACCCATATAAAAAGTTTGAGTCTACAGTCATGAGTTGTAGCCCTTACCAATGAAGGCAAAACTGATTTTGTGTCCTTGCTTGTCTGTCAAGTCATATGTCACATTCAGTTATAAAGAACATTTGAAAATAACTCCTTTACTACAATGCTGTTCAAAGTTTGCATAATCAAACGATTTCTTTGGCCAATTGGAGTAAGATTGGCTTCAGCGCTATTTGGAATGACCCTCTATCATTCCTAAAAATGTGACTCTGCATTTATTTAGTTAGGGGCAGAAGAATACTTCTCATAAAACTGCGATATGCATTGGCCCCTGGAGGCTCCATGTTTTCACGTACAAACTTTATTACAACTGGTTTGAACATATTGGTCCAAAGTCCATGTGTAGAAAGTTTCGTGCAGATTTCTCAAAACTCTCAAGAGGAGAATTGAACTGTTTTTCATATCATTCAAAATGGCAGAAGATGTAAGGGTCATAGGTCAAAGTGGCAAAGTTGTTCGCCATGAGGAGACGCATAATGTGTAATGAAGTTTCATGGCGGTACGTTAAATGTGGCATGAGTTATACAGTACATCATGTTTGAATTTTTCCAATTGTGTGCTATAGAGCCACCCTTAGGCCAATGATTGTGAATTTTATTTCTCCGTAGTTTTTCATGAGCCTCTACCATACTGCCAAATTTCATGAAAAACGATTGCACGGTTAGGCCTGGAGCGGTGGAAGAATCAAACATGATCTTTCCTCTTTGCCATGATTATTCCTCATACGCCTAAGAAGAAACAATGTAATAACACTTTTCTTTTCTGTTTTTGTATCAGCTCTACAGAAGTTAAAGTGGGCATAGATGAACTGTTGAACGTAATGGTGTCAGTTGAGAACAGAGAGGAGAACTCGTACAACAGTCGCGTCACTCTCACATACCCTCCTGGGCTCTCATACAGGAAGTTCACCATACAGCAGGTAAGGCAGTATTGCCATGGTAACGTCAACTAAGCCCAAGTTCAGCCTTAATAAGTTGTTCTCACTGGTTAAAGAAGATGTGTGATTAACATGCGTTGCGTTTTTTTTGTCTTTACCAAGGGAAGAGTGGAATGTAACTCTTTAGACGCTGAGAATGGTTTATCACGGGGGAAGAGTGACTGCACCATTGACAAGCCTATTTTCAAAAGCGATGCCAAGGTTCAACTTTTAGATTTCTGACATGTCTTCTCCTCTCACATTATCTGCAAGGATGGATAAAAATAATTGTCAAAAGTTTTTTTTTTTTTTTTGTAGATGAATACAGTAGGCTAAAGTGTTTTAAAGTGCTTTGCTTTCTGATCCATTCCATTCTAGGCTGTTTTCACTGTCTCCTATGGGATAGATATCAACAGTAAACTTGACAGAAATCTGCTGATCACTGCAAATGCCACAAGGTACTGTTGTCTGTTGGAAACCCCTGCACTGTGTGATTGTGTACTTTCTATTATTACATTACTAGGGAATGTTTATCTTCTGTTTCAGTGGAAATGCTGAGCATTCCCAAAAAAGTGAACTTTACCGGTGGAAGGAGATTGATGTGAAGTACAGCATTTTTCTTTCCATTTCCAATCCAAGGTTTGCATTGTTTCTTGTCATTCACACAGTAATTATTTTTAAGTTACATTTTTTTATTGATAGGGAGCAGATTCAAACTTGTCAAGGTTTTATAATGAAGTAAAACAATTATTAAATAAAAAAATATATATATTTCTATGCAGTTCACTCAGCTACACCAATTTTACCTTTGGAAAAAATTATCTGCAAACACCACTTCCACAATCAATTACGGTAAAACATCTTATGTAAATATTTGTATGTTCATTTATTCAATTCAGCTTTTAGGTTTACTGTTGTGACATCAAGCGACATCAAGGAATACAATACCCCTTCTTTCTATCATGTCCTATCTCCTCTCAGGTTTTAAATTCTGTGAGAGCCTTTAATGTTACGGTGGTCATCAAGGTGCCGGTGAGGCTTGGTGATAAAGACATCTGGGTGAATCCTGGTAGTATAAAGGTAACTTACATGGATGGACACTTCAATGCATGTTGGAACTCAAACACACCAACCTTCAAACTGCTCTGTGACAAACTGTTCCGGTTCAATTAGTTAGGGTTATTTGATGTGCTTTTGATGTGACTCTAATCTAATGTTATATTTTCCAACTTTCAGATTCCAGGCTGCAGCAGATCTAAGGACGAGGAACCTAACTTCCCAGATTTTGTGAATAACATCACGAAAAATTATGAAGTGGTAAATATAGCTATATCAATCAATCAATCAACTTTATTTGTGCAGACTCAGGGGTCCATTAAAACACATAACTTAAAAACACTTTACATATACAAAAATAACACCCCCATCAGCTATTACAAGAATCATACCAGTGTTTCCAAAAAGATCAATATCTGGTAACACTGAGGCTAGATATAATTATATACATATATGTGTGTGTGTAAGGATAATTTAAGGATAATTCCTTTTAACAGATTGTTCATGAAAGTCCTTGCGGTCTTGTTTCCAATGAGAACCTGTGAGCAATTAGGGGTTAAGAGTCTTGCTCAGGGACAAATTTCATTTCATCGACACATACAGTATGCTGACATGGCCTGGAAGAATCGAACCTGGGGCAACCAGGGCCTCTGGCTCCCTAGGCGGGCTCACTAACCATTCAGCTATGGCCCGGCATTCAGCTATGGCCGTGTGTGTGTGTGTGTGTGTGTGTGTGTGTGTGTGGAAATAATCTATTATTATGAAAGATAATTGTGGATTATTATTAATGAGATAGTAATGTACTTTGTTTCAAATGCCCTGTTGGCGAAAGTGGTGAGTTGGTCTAGTGGTGGCTTAGCATAATAGACCCCTGGTGAGCTAGCAGCTTCAAAGGGTTTCTTGCATACCAAGCGGGGGAAGGTTGTGAGATAAGAAACAATAGGTGGACAGGGCAGAAGGCCAGAGCTAGCCTCCCCTTGTGTGATGTGTAACAAGAGACAGGACCAAGCGCAAAGCCTTGTGGGTAACCAGAACTTCCTGTTGCTTAAAGATCTGCCCTAAAGGCGGACCTTATGTGTGAAGTTGATATAATAGGCTGCCTGAGCACAGGATTTTAGATTCGGAAGGAACAGTGCCGTGGGTTACCTGAAATATGGGTTTTAAGTAACTTACCGAGATCCTACAAGAGAGTGAGAGACCAATAGTGAGTAACATTGTAATTTTGTACTTGTGATGTGTACGTCTGATGTGAAGTCATATCCTTAATACTCTGTGTGTTATGTGCTTATTCTCTCTCTCAGGTTTTATTACCTAACCACTAACTACCGGTGCCTAAAGTGCTAACCGTTGCTAACTGGTAACTAAGTTTTAGACTAGATTATGTTTGTAATGTTTGTATAGTAAATAAAAAACCATCAAAGACACCAGGTTTGAGTAATGTGCTTACAACTCTCTCCACTCTTCTTAAACCCTTTCAATGGGTCTAGCGATTGTAGCTTAGCTGCATCAAACGCAGAAAGTGCGATTTGCTACAAAATTGAACAGTAATAAAACTATTGATGCCTCCGGAGGAGGCATATTCGAGTTTTAAGCGTTGAACTACGCAGTTATTAAACTTTAGAGTCTCTTATATAAGAGACATCTATCAGTTTTAAGTTTAATTACAAGTTATTAAACTTTAGTAGTCCCCGGAGGGGACTTCTGTCAGTTTAAGCGGCCTTTAATAAGGCCTCCGTGTTATACAGGGGTATAACACAGTACAGTTTTAAGGATTAATTACATAGTCATTAACAAAGTTTAAGTGTTACACGTAATCAACCACTAGTGTGTCTGAGAGGGACAACTAGTTGTGTGTATTGGTTATAGTCATTAAACAGAGTTAAGTGTTACAGAGTAATTAAACAATTATAAACCCGTGGTAGCCTTGGTAAACTCTAAGAAAGTATTTGGCCATAGAAGCGGATGAACCTTGAGAAAAGGTCCCGTGGTAGCCTCTGTAATTCTAGGAAAGAGAGAGGCCCTGGAAGCGGATGATATAATTGAGTGATGCTGTGTTGTTGTAAAGATATGACACAGATAAAGCCGTGGTAGCCTATGGCGCTTGAAGCGGAACGTATAACTATACTGTCTCTTTAGATGAGGAGTTAGTTGCAACAAAATATATAAGGCCTGGTATGGGACAGGTTTAAATAGGCTCACAGAACTAACGCTGGCTTAATGAACCAGTGCTAGTTGTGTGAACAAAGGGGACAAAGGGCCTCAACTAACACAAACTGAAGGAAGTCATCTGTCCACGGAGGCGAAGGGAGATACACGGAGCCGGCGGCCTACACGACGCTAGGACCGAGGCAGTAATACCGTACGGGCCCGAGGAACCACCGGGAAGAGACTCGCTATCAGGTTGCTATGAACAAAGCCCCACAGTTCTGCGAAGACCGTGGAGGACAAAGAGACTGTAGATTGTGAAACGCTGCGTGCTAAGAATAAGGAGCTGAGGGAGAAGCTAGAAGCTAACCACAGGTTATGTAGCTAGGCTACCGTTAAAAGTTTGATTAGCGTACCAATAAGGGGGTTTAGAAAGCTAACAGTCCTGAGAGCTACTCTTAGTGTCGCTAGCTCACAGTGCTAACAGATCTATTGTCTAGCATAAAGTGCTAGCTGCTAGCTAACTGCCACTGTTGGGTGGTGGGGGAGAAAATTAGCATTGTCTTTGTTCACTTACAAGACAGTGCTAAGCTAACCGCCAAATTCTAACACGCCTTGAGAGGAGAAGTAGTTAGGTTTGGTTAATAATCTAATCATAGATGCTTGCTTTAAGCTGATTAGACAAACTTTAAAATAGTATTCATGGTTTAACTAGGCTTTATGAGAGACCAGACACTGCAATATAGCTAAAAATCAGACTAAAGACAGTGATTATGAGGTGATCTTATAATTGGGAGTTAAAGGCCATTGTTTACTGATAAGGGGTGGGGGAGGTTTTCTACCACTAGTGTAATACCATGGTTAACCAGACTTTATGATAGACTAAAACTGTGAGCAACTAGATGGTTAGTTACGATAGCAGTGGATTAAGTCATCATTGTGGGTTAAATGCTGTTATTCACTTTGGTAGAGCTAAATAAATCCTGCCAGTATTAATTAACAGTTACTAGATGTGAATAGACCATTAACAGGCTTCTTGCATAGAATGCTACAGGGTGGGGGCTATTACAGGTTAAACACAGTGTTAATTAATTATTGTTGTTATTAGCTAAAGGCTGAACAACACTACTACTTGCTAAAAGAACTGACGATTGCTTTCACAGCCTATTGTATTAAGACTAACTAAAAAAGGCCTACCTAAAGTCCTGTAGATGCCAAGAAGGCCAGGTAAAAAAGGGGAATGGAAGTGTTAGCTGAGTTACTAGAGAGGTGTGAAGCAGCTCAAGCAGGTTTTAGGAGAGATGCAGAGTTTACTCTTTGTGGTCTACCAAGCGAAAGGCTGGCATGGGAGCTAAGAGCTGATTTAGATAGATTCCTGGAGGTTGTTACATATTCTATCGCCATACTGGAAGTTGTTGGCATCGATTCATCTGTGATCTGCAGGATACAGGATGTCTGTTGCCTTGAGTATGACGAGACTATAGAGAAAATCAAGGAGGCAACTTTGACCAGATGGTCAAAAGCCAAAGCGAGTGAAGACCCCCCTGCTGTGAGGGAAAAGCGAGTGACTATCTCCACAGATAAGAAGGCGGCCAGCAGAGCAGTCTCGATGGACAACGCGGCGGAGGGAGTGCCATCGGAGGTCGAACCAGCTCCAGGGGACCACGCTGAGAAGGAAGTCCGTCCAGAGGGCCATCCGGAGGGAGTGGCATCAGAGGTCAAACCAGGCGTTGCTGTTCCTGCAGACGAAGCCGCGAACGCAGAGACCCCACTCTACGCTGCAGAGGGAGGTGAGAAAGTTACTTCCACTGCTGCACCAGGAGACGACGCTGAGAAGGTTCCAGAGGGAGCCGTGCTAGGCGCCAACATCGCAGATGAGCAGGCGGCCAGCAGAGCAGTCTCGATGGACACCGCGGCGGAGGGAGACCCCACCTATCCACTCATCGCAGAGGAGGTTTGTCCAAGGGGAACCGTGCCGGGAGTCAACGTCGCAGAGGAGTCGGCGGCCGAGGAGGGAGTGCCATCGGAGGTCGATGACTTCACAGAGGCGTCAATCGTGAGAGCCACGGAGGAGGACCCACTCAACGCAGAGGGATACCATCCACCAGAGGCCGCAGGAGAGGCGCCGGCGAGGGCGTCAGAGGACGTCGTCGTGACAGCTGGAGGAGAGGAACCGTTGACGGCTGAGAAGGAGGTGCCATCAGACAGCGTTGCTGCTCCCGCAGACCAAGCCGCGGGCGCGGTGGAGCTGCCACTGGAGGTCGCGAGAGAAGCTGCAAGGGAGATGGTCGATGGAGCCGCGCAGGCGAGGGCGTCAGAGGACGTCGCCACCGAACCATTCAATGCAGAGGGGTGCCAGCCGCTGGAGGTCGCTACTGGAGAAGCTGCACCAGGAGAGGCACCGTCGGAGGTGTCAGCCACAACAGCTGCCATGGAGGACCGTCCAGAGGGCGCCGCTATGACGGACGTCGACACCAGCCCACCCAAGATGGAGGGGAAGCACACCACTACGCCAGGGCGGAGAGCCATGGCCAGCCAGCTGGGTGGTCCTACGGAGCCTCGGGGTAACCAAGGTGGCAGGCTACCTGCTGAAAGCGGCGTGTCCTCTGAGCCACCAGTTCACAACGGTGGCAGGCGACCAGCTAAAAGCAGACTGGTGGCGTTCGAGAAGGGCGGCGTTTGCCCCAAGCCTGCGTGTCACAAAGGTGGCAGGCGACAAGCTAAAGGCAGACCAGGGTCTGTCCGAGATCGGGGGCTGGGCGCCAACCCAGCACCCCCAAAACCACTCAGAAGGAAGTCTGAGTGGGTGTGGCCTGACATGCGAGCGCCCGCTCGGAAAGAGAGGGGCGGGGTGCTACGTCAGGTCACTTCAGTTCTTACCGCCAGGATCCAGGCAGAGAGAATGCTTCGTCCTGGTGGGGCTGGAATAATTAGAAAAAAGAAGGTGAAGATAAAAGATGAGCCTTCTTCACCCTCTGCGGAGGAAAGCAAAGTCCCACGCTCTTTCTTGGCAGCGGCCAAGAAAAGCCCGCAGATGGGTGCTGCTGGAAAAGCAGTCTCACTGGCGGCTGGTGGTGCCAGCAACGTGACACTGGCGAACGGACTGACACTTGCGCTGCCACCCTCAGAGTAGGGGAGCAGTGCGGACGAGGAGCGAAAAGACGCCATGCGAGGTGTCTAAAAAATCGAAATGTCTTATTTGAGCGACTGTTTACATAGGAATTTCGAGATATATTTTGTAAATGAATGTATCATTTCTAGGTTGGCAATATACCACAGAAGAAAAACTTAACGCATAATGAAATGTATTAAGCTACTTGTAACTTCCAAAACTATGCCACTAAGTTCAAAATGCAACATAAGTTGGGAGGTTCTTCCGCACAACAACAATTATTCTCTACTGATGTTTGACTCATGGTATGAGCAATCAGACCTGTTTGAATTATTATTTGTTGATTGTCTAAAAAGCGTTTTTGTATGTGTGCTTGAAGTTTAAGTTAAGGTTTCTTAAGGTGAAATTGTAGATCAACTATTTTAATAATCTTTTAACCCTTTTGCCCAAATTGCAATGTCAGTTACCATGGCAAAATGCCCTAAAATAGGACATTGACTTAGTGGTAGGAGAGAAGAAAAGACAAGACACGTGGGTGTCAAACAAATGGGCCCTGGAGGGTTCATGCGTAAATGTAGATAATAACTACAATTAAAGTTAATTTGTCCTGGGATTTAGGAAAAATCTCAGGGATAAACTAGTGCAAAAGAATTGTTGCTAAATTAAATTGGTCATGATTTACTGTGAAGTAAAGTCAATTTGAGATCAAATATTAGCCACAATGTCCAAAAAGTATTTCAAACAAATTGAACATTAAGTTGAACTGTTAATTGTTTCAGTGTATGGGTTTGGAGCCACTTAGAGACAATGTGTGAGCCATACTAAACAATTATTTTACCGAGCCGTTATCTAAAGAGCCAAAAAGCTCACGAGGAATGTTTTGTGTGTGTCCTGGATCCTAGATCAGACACACAGGTGGCAGGTGTGGAAATAATCTATTATTATGAAAGATAATTGTGGATTATTATTAATGAGATAGTAATGTACTTTGTTTCAAATGCCCTGTTGGCGAAAGTGGTGAGTTGGTCTAGTGGTGGCTTAGCATAATAGACCCCTGGTGAGCTAGCAGCTTCAAAGGGTTTCTTGCATACCAAGCGGGGGAAGGTTGTGAGATAAGAAACAATAGGTGGACAGGGCAGAAGGCCAGAGCTAGCCTCCCCTTGTGTGATGTGTAACAAGAGACAGGACCAAGCGCAAAGCCTTGTGGGTAACCAGAACTTCCTGTTGCTTAAAGATCTGCCCTAAAGGCGGACCTTATGTGTGAAGTTGATATAATAGGCTGCCTGAGCACAGGATTTTAGATTCGGAAGGAACAGTGCCGTGGGTTACCTGAAATATGGGTTTTAAGTAACTTACCGAGATCCTACAAGAGAGTGAGAGACCAATAGTGAGTAACATTGTAATTTTGTACTTGTGATGTGTACGTCTGATGTGAAGTCATATCCTTAATACTCTGTGTGTTATGTGCTTATTCTCTCTCTCAGGTTTTATTACCTAACCACTAACTACCGGTGCCTAAAGTGCTAACCGTTGCTAACTGGTAACTAAGTTTTAGACTAGATTATGTTTGTAATGTTTGTATAGTAAATAAAAAACCATCAAAGACACCAGGTTTGAGTAATGTGCTTACAACTCTCTCCACTCTTCTTAAACCCTTTCAATGGGTCTAGCGATTGTAGCTTAGCTGCATCAAACGCAGAAAGTGCGATTTGCTACAAAATTGAACAGTGTGTGTGTGTGTGTGTGTGTGTGTGTGTGTGTGTGTGTGTGTGTGTGTGTGTGTGTGTGTGTGTGTGTGAGTGTGTGAGTGTGTGAGTGAGTGAGAATCTGCGTGCTAGTGCTATGAAGATGATATCCAAAGCGCTGTGTGTGTGGACACAGGCTGTAAATGAAATTCCTTTATAAGTTTGCAGCGTGTGTGTGTTGTGGCGTTCTCTGTGTGGCAGTGGTCGTGGTCGGCACCATAGAGTTATTATGGTCAGCACTTTGCAGCAGTCACTCCACGCATGCGCAGTTTGATCATCCCATAGTTTGTGGCGCTGTAACCATGGCGCCATCCCATAGCCCGAACTTGGAATCTCCGGTGTTTACACAAAAACTCTAATAAACAGCTTACATTATGGGAAAGTGAAAAACAGGTGCCGTGGTTGTGTGCAAATGCTAATGGTCAATGCCCGTGTAAAAGATCAATTGCTCAAGCCACTGAGGAGAACCGTGCGGGACAGGTTTTGAGGACAGAGATTTCCTCATTGACAGGGGCTCTCTTAATTATTGTAGGATATGCTGAAGACATTCCATTTCATAACATTTTGGTTTGATTTTGTCCTTTACTCGCCCATAGGACTGTTCCGTTGCCACGTGTACAGTGTTCAGATGCAACGTATTCATGGTGAAAGATCAGCGGGACGTGTATAACATCTCTGCTAACCTGAGCTCAGGATGGATCGAGCAGGTAAATATCATGTCTAAAATATGCGCTGTTTATTCAACACTAAACATTACATTTTAGATGTCAATCATTGCTATTTACTGTAGGTAAAGTAAGGGAACTATAGTGTCAAACTACGTCAAGAATACATTTTACACTGAGTTGAAACAATAAATAATCATTGGTGGTTGAAGATGGTTAAAATGATTTAAAGCATCTCAGATCCTTGGGCAAATTTGAATAATTCCCATGTCTTTCCTCAGATTAAAAATGGGGTTTGTGCAGGTTTAATCATTATTATTTCCACTACGTTGGATGGTTGTGAGTGGGTGAATATTAAATTCTGGGTGATGTCACAGCTGATCAATGCATCACTAATTTACACATTGTAGCCCTTATTGACACTCATTAGGCAGAAATGTGACCAACCATCCTTGATTACCATCATCACAAGCAAACCAGTAAAGCCAGCAAAGATCAGAGCTTTGAATTTGAGCAAAATGTTCCTCATCTTCTTCCCTCTTTACTTCTGACCCACAGATTGGTCTCCAGTCGGCCAAATTCCTTTTGATCAGCACAGCCACGTTGGAGTATGACAGAGACCAATACATCTTCTTTTCAACAGAGTCTAAAAACGACCCCCCAGTTCGAAAGGTAACATTCCGTCTATTTGTTCAGTTCACTCTTTGGCATTTAGAAGACTTTGAATGTGATGTTGAATGTAATTGTTGTTCTCAGATTGTGGCCACAGTAGAGGTGTACACTGAGACAGACCTCACCAACTGGATCATTGGTGGAACTGTGGGAGGACTTGTTCTTTTGGCTTTGATCACTGCTGGCTTATATAAGGTAATACACTGTATATAATGTACGTTCATTTCAAGGTATTAGTTAGTTGTTTTGTTTGATGAAAGCACAAGACATTTATTCATGAATGATAATACACACAATGATGTCCCATATCATATTCTTTAAAGGGCTATGGCGGCTGTTCAGATAATTCTTGCGTAAGCCAGCTATCATGAAATCCTCAGCTCATTGCATATAGATGCTTTGTCAATCCCATGGCATCCATTTTGTACGTGCTAGGTACCCTTTCATGTCAGCCAGTGCTGTAGTTGAGGACCACAATGGAAATAAGCCCTCTGGTGTTTTCATCCTCTGTGATGCATTGACTGTATGTCGGAAAGTGCTCTGTGCTCTTTTTATCTCACCAAAGCATCTGACACACAGGATCTGACATGAAATTTGACCTGATGGTAAAGATTCAATATCTGAGCAAGCCGGCAGGCTCTATTAGCACAATGGTAAAAATGTCAGCACTTGCGCAGGAAACCGGGTTCAAATCCATGGTAGAAGAGGAAAGTTACATAGTAGCTTTAATTAACTAATAATTTATCATATTTTTAGTAATCAAATCATATGGATGTCTGGATTAACATGGGAATAGGGTGGTTCCAGTGTGAAATGTGAAAGTCTGACTTCATGTGACCAGCCTGTCACTTCAGTCATGTATGACGCTGTGTATGTCAGTCAGTTTGTCTGTCCATCCACCATTTTTGTACCAACCAACATATCTTGAAAACTATTGCCATATACTTTTCTGTGAACATTCATGAACCCGAGCTGTTTTTGGTGACGCAGTTTTATGCAGCATTAGCAGAGAAATTCCCGGTACATTCAATTTTTTCCATTCAATAATTTGTCATTGTTTAATGATGGAGGCTTAATGCTGCATTGCTGGATTTATGCTAGTTTTTCTCCTCATGTATATGTTGGTGTATCCTACTCTCAGGCTGGGTTTTTCAAGAGTCAGTACAAGCAGATGATTGCTGATCAGGGTGGAGAAGGACAAGGTCCAGAAGATGGTGGAGCACAACCACCAGAGGAATAACAGTGAACATAAGGACACAGATCAGGGAACCATGTGCAGTATGGACTGTACTTACTGTATAGTACTTTGTATTGCATTGGGGCAACAACAAAAAAAGAGAAAAAAATCCACTGAGGAGAATATATCATTCATTCACTGTTACTGACAGTGGGCAGGTTTCTATTTAGCTTTATATTAATTAACATACTATGCGTTTTCTTTTTCTAATGTATGAAAATATTTTTCATTATGCCTCAAAGTTATTCTCACATGTAATATAGAATGCTGTAGTTGTATAGTTTCACAATTTGGGAACAATCTGCTTCAAACAAATCAGACTCAACCCTTATGCGTGTGCGTGCGTGAGAGAGATTATACTGTACTATACATCTATACACATTTTGTAGTTTACTTTGTATGAAATGCACTATAGAAATAAAGCTTACTTCTTTAAATATGTTTTAATAGAGCATTATTTCTCAGATCACACACATCACAACCTTATAATCCAGAATTTCACATAGATTCCACTTCTAACCTGCTTCGTGGAATGTTGTCTATGTTGTAAGATCAATGCTCTATAAATAGTTTTCGCTTCACACCGGATGTAAAGCGGATTAGATCAGATGGGAAAAGAAAGCAAGTGAATCCAAAAAGAGAAATAGAGCTCTTACTTCAAGCAGTATTTTATCAATACATAAATACATAAAAATTGTGCCTCCAGGAGCACACTTTTCTAGTTCATTTTGGAAATAAGAATTATTCATACTTAATGCTAAATAACTATAGGTTGTATAGGTTGCAATATTCCATTATTGTGTAAATCTTTATTGTTTTGCTCAGTCTCAGGACAAGGAGGAATCTGTTACACACATACCATGTGCAGTATGTAATGTAAGATACACACTCTCTATAGTTTGCGCATACTTCTGTTTGTGCATGAACATTTGAATGCACGCAAGCACTCATACACACACATTCATGCACACACATTTAATCGAGAGCGTGTAAACTTACACACACACACACACACACACACACACACACACACACACACACACACACACACACACACACACACACACACACACACACACACACACACACACACACACACACACACACACACACACACACACACACACACACACACACGCGCGCACGCACGTATGCATGCACACACTGGAAAACTGTCAAACCACAAGACACAGGGGAAGCTGAACTTCGTTCACACTGAAGGGTGTGAATTTACGGGGGGCATTCTCTTTGCCTCTTTCTCAAGCTTTGGGTCTGTCAGAAGTGAGAGGCAGTCAAGAGCAGTAGTTTTCATCCATTTCATTTAATCATGCATATTAGCTCATGAAAAACTAGAATTAGAAATATAAATATCCATAAAATACCTTATAAACAGTTAAAAAATACGAAAAATTGTCACGTTCATACACTTTGTATTTTTACCCCCTTGTGAGAGTGACCTATTGTACTGTACACTTGCAATACAACACAACACTTTTATGAATATTGAATATTGCACTGTACTTGCAAAATCTCACAGCCCACTTGAAGTAATCCACTAACTTAAGTTTAAATTGTTTAAAACTAAATATTTCCTGTCCTGCTCTGGAAACGAAAACTAAAGCTGATAACCACCCCTGACTATAATTAGCCGATTCTAGGGCTCTCAAAATGCACCTGAGCTACATCCTGTTGATATGAGTAAACGGTCCCGTGGTCTTTCAAAGGAAGTGGTATGGCCAACCACCACCTACATTTGAGAGCTGCTACGTGGCTTTTATAGTTGTTTGCAAAGCATTGACATGGAAACAAAACCACATATTGTAGCTCCCCAGAAAGAAAACAAAGGAACACACATTATGCTAACAGTGAGACCTCCAATTAAAATGTTTAGCATAAAATATGCTGTCATTATGCCTGAATACATGTTTTTTCAGTTATTTTCTTCATTTAAATGTAATGCTTATTTTCAAGTCATATTTCATCAATGGAACAATAGAACTGGAATCAAATGAAATCATATCAAATCAGCTTGGAAATATGTCTGTCAAAGATCAACTCATGTTGATCATTATATGGCCATGATACAGTACATTGAAATGAAATGGTTAGGTTTGTTGATTTGTGTTCACCAGTAGACTTCCATAAGATAAGGAAAGCCAAAATTCTAGTGCAACACAATTTTGAAACAGAAAATGTACACATACATTATATCCTAAATAAATTCTAATTTGGTACTTGTATTAATGTTCACAAGACATGTTCCTACACTTACTGTAGGCGTAGGGAGAGTCATACAAGTCACTTGAGCTGTCACACCGCTCTTAGTTCCTGGGTTCAGATGAATTGAAGGTCTACTTTGAAGTGGTAAATTCTACCTGCCCTGCATGCACTGTCAGTATGGTGGGTTTTTACTGTCAAACTGATGTTCTGCATGTGAAGAGGAAACAGTAGAACATTACATACTGCATTTTGCTGATGTTCTTACCCAGGGTAACTTACAAGTGCAATTATAGAACTTGCTTTCATTTACTAGTAACCTAGTCTCGCATAGCCAGACTCTTCACAGCTCCCTCTACTGTGGAGAGTCTGGCTATGTGAGACTACTAGTAACCCAACATTACAAGTACGCTTGTGTTCCATCAAAACACTAAACCCGGCAACATTGTAGAACAAAACCAACAGTTTAATGAAAAGACAACATTGGCGTGAAATTTGGATAAAATGAGTTATATCCAAACATGTGTGCTACATAAGTCAGCCTCCTAGTGGCGCTATAAAATGCAGGGCAAAGGTTTTTCCTTGGCCTCTAGGGAGTGCACATACAAAGTTTTACACAGATCGTGCAGTTATAGGTAAAAACACGAATCGTCCTGTTATAGCGCCACCATGAGGCTGATTTGAAAGTGGCATTTCTTCTTTGGCCTAGTGAGAATGTGTGTGCAACATTTTGCAGAAATTGCATGTTGCATGTGTTCATGATTTGAGGCATTTTGTTTAAAACGGAGCACTCCTGCAAACTTTGGAAGCCAATCAGGATGGAAGATGAAAAATCTGAAAGACCTGTTTCGTTTAATGACTATAGAGATACTGTGTTAGTTTTTAAACTAAACTAAACTAAACTAAACTGTGTACCGATTTGCGTGACGTATGGACAAAATCTGTAGAAGTACTGTCAAAACATTTTTTTTGCAAAAATGGCCTCCTGGTGGCGCTATGACAGGCCCATGTGAAAAATTTGGGGCGGAGGTTCTGAATTAGCCTCGCGTAGCCAGACTATATCACTGCGTGGATATGAGTCTGGTGCTTCCATGAGGACGTTTTTTTCCCCAAGGGGCGGGATCAAAATAATGGCCCTCGACGCATTTGGTTAGACCTACAACCAACTACCAATTACAGTCTCCCATATTTGAATCCTGGGCCCTGATTGGTTACCCACGTCTTCTGGAGCAGGAAATGGATTCTCTATGGAGCGGTGCCAGCCCCAAATCGCAGAGTGCAATTTTTGGTCCCAGGCTAGTTCTGAATTGGCATCCAGGGAGTGTGTGTGCACAGTTTTGCTGCAATCAAGCCAACGGTGCCGGAGATTAGCTGCTCACAGACAGACGGACGGACGGACGGACGGACGGACAGGGTGCAAAACATACTCTCTCGCCACCACTTTCGGCCTGGCGGAGACAAAAAGGAGTGGACCAATAATGGACCCCTGGTTAATAAATTGAATCATCTGCAATTATCATGACAGTGCTGAAGCATCATTCAAATAAGGAAGACATATTACTAACATTAGGTCTCAGTCATTTAATATCTAATGGAATGAGGTCTAAAACTACAGAAACACCATAGTGCAGCTTTATTGTTATTACGCAGAAAAACTATAAATTCATTCAGAGTCAAAATATGGATGTCACACATGACAAGGCCATTCACATCTGAGGGTCACCCCCCCTTCCCTGTCCCTATCAATTAATCTTCCGATGATCGTATGTTCATCGATTCACTTGTGTGCACACACTTGCACTCACATACAATTAAACAAGTAAACGTAGCCGCACGCACGCACGTACAGTAATGTTTTGTTATTTAGTAATATCTGTTTACTATCCATGTTGTGTTTTCATTAAGCTGAAGCTTGTTTTTGCTCTTGTTTTCCTTTGTTGGTATTTACTACTTGTTGATTGTATGATATCCATCCTTTGGAGGAGGATGTATGAGCCTATTTGTTTTGGTTTTTCTCTCACACACAATTGTCCTGTATTTTATGAACTGTTTGAATTTTTCTTTTTTGTGGGTGTGCAAATGATCAAATAAAATCAAATGGATCCTGGGCTGGCCAGGTTTGGCAGGAAGTGCATCTTTCATGTTCCAGCCAGTCACATGATGCATGTTCCACTTAGTAAACCTTGATCACCAGACTAACCCGTTCATTTGAGGCCGCTTTCCGTCAAAACACAATGACTGGAAAAATGTTTGTTCTGCTTCTTCTTACAACAGCGTGTAAGTACATCTATTCTGCTATACTGTAATTATACTTATATAATATTTAATTTCGTAACACATGCACCTATATTCTCCAATGCATTTTATTATGCATTATTTAAATTCAATACATAATAATAATAATAATAATAATAATAATACATCAGACTTATGTAGCGCTTTTCTAGTACCCAAAGTCGCTTTACAAAACAGCTTAAAAACAATTTTATTAGGAGAAAAAAGAAAACAAGAGAAAAGAAAACATTAAAAGGCTAAAACAAAAGGCTAAGACTTGTCTTAGTTGTATTATTTTTCTATTTCTTGGTCTTTGCATTAACTGGTAATATTTGTTTTTCGAATTGGTCATTCTGTTTGTTTTATGTATTTTTTTTTGTCTTTGCTGTGTCTGGGTATTCCCATTGTTCTTCAGCCATGCAGGTTCCCCAGCAGATCTCTTTGAGAATTAACAAAATTGATGAAACCATCACTTTACGATGCCAGGGGAGTAAAGGAAGGGATTCTATTCACTGGTACAAGCAACGACTGGGACATATGCTCCAACTCATTTCTTCTTCAAGCTATGACAAAACAGAACTACCGGGACAGTTTAACAACTCGCGTTTCATTGTGAAGACAAGCACTGCTTACTCCACTCTAACCATCAGAAATATCAACAAAGACGATGAAGCAACATACTTCTGTGTAGAAGCAACGTCATTTAGTATGAAATATAAAGAAGCCACTTATTTGATTGTAAAAGGTACGTACATCACGTACAGTCTTCTTCTGTTATCTTTACCAGATACCACTGTATCTGCCAATTAGTACTGTTGACAAATGAAAATACTGTATGAACTGTTATGATTGCATAGCATACATAGGCCTATTGAGTCTTGTGTCAACCAAAGGGTACGTTTTCACTCTAAAATCTCTATTCTATTCACAGAGTCTAACCATGAGAGGTCCATCCACCAGACAGTGTCCGGCTTAGTCCCGCTCGGAGACCCGGTGAACCTCCAGTGCTGGGTTCTCTCTAAGAGCAGAGATGATGGTGCCCAGTGTACCGGAGGACACAATGTGTTCTGGTTCCGAAATGAGTCCCATCCTGGCATGGTTTCAGCTCCCTGGAACACAAGCAGCAATTGTAAAAGCGAGACTGGTTCAGCTCCACAGAGATGTGTCTACAGTCTCTACAAGGACAGTGTCCTCTCCTCTGATGCTGGGATGTACTACTGTGCTGTGGCTGCATGTGGAGAGATACTCTTTGGCAAAGGAGCTAAGCTGGAGATAAGTAGGATATGCATACATTTTTTTAAAATTGTTATTAGGATGTTGTTTTTCCCCTTCCTTTTAATGCACACATTGTAGTGATATTGTAACTCAACTCAATTTTCATTTAAAATGTCAAATGTGAAGAGATTTTTTTTTTAAAGCAATTTTTCACTATTCAGTATTCAGTATGAATACATTCAAATTCACTTTTGAAATGCTGTACTTGCAGGTTTATTTGAATCAAATTTAAATGATAGGGTAACATTTACCATTTTATTTAGCTGTCCATAACATAAATTTGCATTTTTTTTCATTCACTGAAATATCTTTTTTTTAATATAACATTGATGGTAAAATATTACATTGGTTAACTTTTTTACATTAACGTTTTAATAACAAAATAATTTAAAAAGCCACATTATCCCATTAAGAAATAATTATATACTGTACAATGAATGTAAGGTATATTGTTTTATAAATGAATCTGTTATGATATTGTATTATACTATATTGTGATATTGTCAAATTGTGTAGTTGTTGACTGAGCAGCGTTATACATGACTGACATCACATGCTGGTCACATGAAGTCAGACATTCACATTCCACACTGGAACCACCCTATTCCCATGTTAATCCAGACATCCATATGATTTTATTTTAATTAACTAAATTATTAGTTAATTAAAGCTGCACTATGTAACTTTCCTCTTCCACCCCGGATTTGAAAATGGTTTCCTGCTTAAGTGCTGAATTATTTACCATTGAGCTAATAGAGCCTGCATGCTTGCTCGGGGGATAAATTACATCTTGACCATCAGGTCAAATTTTTGGTCAGATCCTGTGTCTGGGTGAGACATGACCTTTGACACAATCTAAATGTCTCAATAGAAGAGCAGGGAGACAAAATACAACCACCCCAATTGTATACGTTATTTTGTATTAACATACTCGACCATACAGATTGGGCAAAATGACATTTTATTCATTAAAAACTCCACCCTCCAAGTCAGAACTGCAATGGAAATGTACTGACACACACCCACACACACACTACTATAGCAAAGGCCCAGGGGGCCATCACAAGTTACATAGTTCCGCTTTAAGGATAATATTAGTCATTAACAGATTTTACTTATTGTTTTGTCTCTGATTCCAGGTCAGAAGTTGGATCCACTTGTCATTGTACTGGGGTTACTATTGGCGAGCTGTGTGATCGTGATTGTCGTTCTTATTTACTACACCAGAAATATAAAGAGTGTTTGTGAACACTGCCAAGGTAAAATAGATCCATTGCATATGCATGTTTCTCATGGGTTACACTTTTTATATTATTAATATAAAATGCACCACATTTTGGGTCCTGACTCACAGGTTCAGACACACTGCCGAAAGGTTATAGTTTTAGTTGATGTTAATTTCATGTTTTTACTTGTAGGAACACTGAACACTTCGTCTCATCTTGGACATGACCAGTCAGCTGTCCATCAGTCAACTGAACTGGTAATTATTTTTCAAGTAACCAAATCCGTGTTTAGAAACATGACCTTAGCATTTATGGACCACACAGTAATATTCACTATTCCTCTAAGTTGCCATGTTATTTTCTAAACTTAAATCTACCTCCACATTACACTGTATTTAGGTAGTGCAATCTGTCCTATGTTGTCTAATGGCTCCACACAGGTGGAAGTGTTAAACTAGAATAATGGAGAGATATTTCATCACCACTAATATTCTCAAAACTAAACTAAAAAGCAGTTCAGAAACTCATCTACAGGAATACCAACCCCCAGTCAAAGTTGTCTTTACGATGTGCTTCTATCCCTGAGTGTGAGCTCTCTCAGGCATCATAGGGTTGTGGTCATCAAGGTCTTGAGTCCAGAGCTCTGTGGTCTTTGTTTTTCAAGAATCAATGCTGTTTTATCTGTTTATCTGTGTTGATTCAAATGTAATTGCATGATTTAATCATGACTCTGACTCAACTAAAGTGATTTTGGCCACAACCTGATCTCTGATATATCCTAATCATTTTCTCCAGAATGGTGATGATGCTGTTGAAGAAGAAATGAACTATGCAGCATTGGATTTCCCTGTGAGGAAAGCTAAAAGAAAGAAAAAGATGAAGAAGAGAGAATTGAACTCTGAGAGTATATACTCTACGGTGAGAGTAGATTGGCAGTGAAACGCTTCATCATGGTCAACTGTTACATCTGAGATTAGATTAGATCAGATCAGATTACATTTTAATGCTCACCAGTGAGAAATTAAATTGTTACAGTAGTCGAGGTAATTCAAGATGCATACATGTACGTAGATGCATAAGGATCAGGTTTTTGCTCATAATCAGTCATGCAGAGTCTCGATGTATATGCTCTTATTTACAGTATGAACACTCTGTACTTCTGTACGTCAGTGCTTAGTGATATATTTCATGCATAGTGTACTCATTAGAAGTCAGTTAACTGAGTAATCAATAGTAGGTATGTTGTAGTGCAGGTGAATGTAGCTACTATCATAAAGTGATGGTATGTTCAATAGTATACAATGCCAGTAATATACTGTACATTATGGTATGATACAAGATGTGATATTATTCATAATATTCATAGTATGTAATGCTATGAAATGTGGCTAATGATGTAATGTTGTCAATGTCATATGTAGAACGTTAAATAGATTCATACATGCCCCCACAGTATGCCTTGTTTATTTCTATAGCTTTTTTGTTTACTGCCTTTTGCAAAAGTTTTATGTTGTATTATAATGAAATGGATGTACAGTACCATATGATTTGTGATTCTTTGTGACATTTTTCAAAACCAAACTGCACACCGCTTCAGAAAAAAAAACAAATCAATAAGATAACTGACCTCCCTTTCTTTCGCCTTATGTCTTTAACTTTCAGTATATCTTTATAGGCTGACACTACAGTCACATTTGGTAATCCTCATGATAACAAACAAGAAACATACAAATTAACATAGTAAACATTATTTCTTGTTATTGTTTGACATAATAATTGTGAATGAACAAAACACTGCATGCCTACATGGTCACTCAAGTTGCTCAGATGTGAGCTGATTATTTTGTGGCAAACCCATTAAATAATAACATTACATAGATTTATGTATTGGCATGGTTCTAAATGGTTGTCAAATAAATAATTTTCCTTGCAATTTTAGTCCATGCACTTATACCTCCCTAACACACAAACCTCTGCCTTTTGGGGATTTTATGTTGGTTAAGTTTGTGAAATATTAAACATATTAAATTAGTCCTACTTACATTATGTAACACAGCACATAATCTATCTAACTTTTTATAAGGTAGACTAATAGCAGACTTACTGTCCCATTGACTTGCCTATTATAGTGTGATGGCTTATTTTCTCTTATTTTACTTTGACTGAATTCTCTTTGTTTGGTACAATGAACAAACTGTGTACAATTAAAACAAAGTATTTCTCTTAGTTGCTATATAGTCTTCAAAACAAAACAAAAAAGCAAAGCTAATCAGCGAATTTAGACACAGAATAAGGTTAATACAAGTTGTCAGATACTCCCTAGAACAGTAGTTATCAATTTTTTTGTGCCAAAGGAATTCCAAATGTATATATATTTGGCTGCGGACCCAGGGACCAGGGACCCCCAGAGAAGAATTGTGTTAAAACAAATAATAATAATTTCAAACACTTTCAAGATTTTTAAAAAATGTTCAAAAATAGCAGATGTATAAAGCTCTCAGTGAGCTTGAATAGGCCTATCTGCTATTTCTAAATAGCCACGGTAAATATGTTTGCTTGGGACCCCCTGCAACCCTCCAAGGACCCCACTTAAGAACCACTGCCCTAGAGTAGGTAGACATGGCTATTATATAACCTCGCGTCACCAGGCTTCAGTGGTTCCCAAACGTTTTATTAGCTCAAGACCCAAAAACGAAATTGAACGTTTGCCAAACTAGTGAAAATTGCAGATCTACAAGCTCACATCGCTTTGCTTTGCGCCTGGTTGTGAGCTTGTAGATCTGCCATTTTGGGGGTTAAGTGGTTAAACCCACGGTATCCACCGCCCCCCGGCCCCCGCCCATCCATTCTCACAGCTCAGTGCATGAGACAGACAGACAGACCAGAGACAGACGTAATGAGCTCGGTTTTATTTGGAAGGAATCTAATGAAATAAACAAGTTGTTGTAATGTACGCTCAACCTCATGGAAGTTGAGTAGAGTTGTCAGTGTTGCCAGGGAGGGAAGTATTAGTATCGACTTTGAAGTCACATCTTGAAAGAGAGTTGAAAATAAGTGAATTATCGTCATGACAAACTGCAGTGAGTAGCCCTGATACATGTCATGGATGAACTTCAACTTGGTGTTTGCACTTTCTCCATTTACGGCCCGTACATCTATTTAAACGTTGAGATTTCAAATATAAAGTGTATACCCCATGGTCGCTGTTACAATTATGCACGGGCCCGCAGAATTACCCGTATCTTCCGTATTGTTCAATAAAAAGCATTTTAATCCGATTGGTGGCCATTTTCTTCGTATTTTTGCCATAGGCTTTCAACTACGCGACCCTATCGGTTGGTAGGTGTATTGCAGTCTGATACATAATAACTCTATACGAAAATGGCCGCCGATCGGATTAAAATAATGACTATTCAACAATACGGAAGATACGGGTACTTATACCCATCCGAAGTGAATCGTAACCTCTGTGGCCATGGGGTAAGCACTTTATAATATTTGAAATCTGAACGTTTATGTACATCTGAACGTTTATGGCCGGGCTGTAAATGGAGAAAGTGCAAAAAACAGGTAGAAGTTTCGTCATGACTGTCATGATATGACGGTCAGTAAGACATAAATAAATAAGTTGTAATGTAGCTAGCGCTCAACCTCATGGAAGGTGAGTAGAGTTGTCACTGTTGCCAGGGAGTGAAGACTTTGAAGTCACATCTTGAAACAAAGAGAGTTGAAAGAGAAGTGAATAATCGTCATGACAAACTGCAGTGATTGGATTCTCCAGGTGAGTTATTAGGCTACCTACAGTTAGCAGCTTGCATTTAGCCTGGGACCAGACGAATCTGACAGTGCAAAAAAAAAAATTGCCCTCGGCGATTTGAGTGATATAGTCTGGCTACGTGAGGCTAGCTTGCATTAGCATTCCCAAATAGGCTGAAGTGTGTTATCATTTACTTTTATTATTTTACTTGGTAAAACAAAAACTAGTCAGAAGTGTATGGTCGGAAAAGGCCCCCTGACCGTGTATGTCCTTGCTGTGTTTTATTGTAATGCTTGCGCAACTTGCAGGCATAAAGCACATAAAGGTAGCCTGTGTGTATCAGTTATGGTACTTAAATCTGTACAAGTAGGCTTGTAATTCTTTTTTTAAAGGCCAGATATGTATAATATTTTTAAATGGAAATGAACAGACCTTGAAGGTGATGTGTGACTGCTTGGTGTTACTGTTTCATTAATTAAAGCATAGCTGTAAAGTACTCAACCCCAGTTCTTGAGTTAAAGTAGTATTTGCTTTTTACAATACTTGAGTAACTGAAAGTAGTAGCCACTACTTTTCGATACTCAAGGATTGTGAAAAGCAATTAAGAGGCCTATATGCTTTTAAGCGTTCAAAAGTACATGTTACAAAGTAAAGTTTCTATTTAATATCAATGCACTGATTTCAGTCATTTGGATATATGGTCACTTTCTCTTGACTTTCTCTAAAGGATGGTTTATACCGGTTGTGTGCCGTTGTCGCACAATAGCCGATCTACAAGCTCACAGGGATGTCGAGCTTAGATTGGATATTTTCAGTAAAGCATGTGGCTGGTAAAGTCAAGCCCTACAGTCATAGATATATAGGTATTGTAAGATTAAAGAGTATTTTATTTGGTGAAACTTAACAATAAATAAACTGTAAAGGTATCAGATATTTCATAAAATCAAAAGTTAAAGTCCCAATCTGCAATTTCTTTAACTGGTTGGCTATGTAGAATGTAAAACAGCGGGAACATCCATTTAGACAATTCCTAAACATCATCATTTTACATACTGTGCTAATTGTTTAGTAAACTGAGCTGGCATCTTTTCACGCTAATTCACAAATCATAGATTGGGACTTGGCCTGTCAAAACGTTTCAGTTGTGAGTAGTTTTCTAGGTGTAGCTTTTTTTAAATAATGTGTGCATGTTTAAAAATGACACCGCTTGCCCAGAGATCTTTCTGCCCTGATTTGTAAAGGAAGTGACTCAATAGATTGGAAAGCCCCAGCTGTACTCTTACAATTTAATTACTGATGTGCTCTTGTGTGTTTGTTTATCTGTATGTATGAATATGTAACTGTGTGTGTGTCTATAATATTGCCACTGTAATATGCCTCTTGCCCTTCCTTATTTTGTTATTACTTTGTTTTTTGTTTTGTTTTTGTGTTTTTGTCTGTAGTGTTTGTCTTTTATTTATTTTATTCCAGTTTGTTTAAATTCATGTTTCAACTTTCTGTGTAAAACTCAAAACGCAAATAAAAAGTTATTACGAAAAAAAAAAAATGACACCGCATAGAGAGTGCAAAATATCAATATGTGCAGATAAGCATGTTTATTATAATACCATTTGTTTGATGAAATGATGAAATGGTACATTACATACTCTTGGTCACTTTTCTTTATTTCTTTCTTTCTTTCTTTCACACTATGGTGTCCCTCTCAACTTATTCTGGATCATAGGAGCGCCCAGGTGATGACCCCAGACGGAGACAGTGAGCCTAGTGAGGAGTTTGACATCCTGGCATGGGTGTTACAGATGGACAACCTCATCTGCAACTTATGAATGTGGAACCCCCTCACCATATCAAGCTAAGCTTCTTCTCAGTCCTGTAGAGGTCAAGCTACGCTTCTTCTCAGTCCTGTAGAGTCTGTTCTCCTATACAGTTGTGGATGCTGGACCCTGAAGCCTGCTCTACAGAAGTCCCTGCTCACTGTGCTACACCAGAATGCTATGTGCAGTACTAAACATCAGCCAGGATGAACATGATATCAACAAGCATCTGTATGGGCTACCAAGGATGACTGAGAGGATCACAGCTAGGAGAATGAGGCTGGTCAGTCACTGCCATTGACACTGGGAGCTCTCAGCAGTGGAGGAAAGTATTGGCGGACTAGCCAGATGTATAGGCTCAAGATGACTGGAGATGCTGCTAGTGCTTATCCGAAGATGATTAGTGAGAGGGGGGTTCTATCTCTCTATCCATTGGTTCCAAAGTTTGACCCTGACCATCACTTACAGTACACAACTGATGAAGTCAAGTAGAAGACGGCTCAAGGTAGGAACCTTTTTTTTTTTTTTTTTTTTTTGCTGCTGCTTGTGTTGTATGCTGTGTGTACTAATGTGATTCAAGCTGTTGAACAATTACTGTCATTTTGGGACCCAATGACTGGGTGCCAATAAACATGTTCTGTGTGTGTGTGTGTGTGTGTGTGTGTGTGTGTGTGTGTGTGTGTGTGTGTGTGTGTGTGTGTGTGTGTGTGTGTGTGTGTGTGTGTGTGTGTGTGTGTGTGTGTGTGTGTGTGTGTGTGTGTCTCTTGACACTTAAATTATCCAATATGTGAGTTTGATATTTCCTTTTACAATCAAGCTAGAGGTTTTGGACTGATGTGGATCTACTGTGTGTCTGTTGGGATTGTGGGAGTTGTTGAAGGTTGTAATAATAATAATACATACCATTTATTTGGCGCTTTTCTGAATACTCAAAGTCGCTTTACAAAACAGAAACAAAATAAAAAAATATTAGAAAAAAGCCTTCTGCTCAGCTGCCCCTTTACTGTGGAACCAGCTAAGAGCTCCACAGTCTGTCGATGCTTTCAAGAGAGGACTAAAGACTTTCCTATTCAATCTAGCATTCAGTTAGCCCCCTTAGGTTTTCTTTGTCCCCCCTTGTTTTATGCAAATGTTTTTTATTCTGTACAGTAGCACTTTGAGGTTCGTTTCAAATGTAAAGTGCAATATAAATGAAATGTGTTATTATTATTATGTGAGCTGGGAGTGCATGAGTTCCATAGGGAGGGGGCGGCCACCGAGAAGGCCCTGTCACCCCAGGTTTGTTTCTTAGTCCTGTCCTGGAGGTTGGCATCACCAGACCTGAGGGAGGGGGCGTGGCAGAGTTTTGTACATACTGTAGTTTCTTGGGAACCTTGGTGGTGACACCGTATATAGGCTATTGCAGTAGTCGAGTGGATGTGCATGAATGAGTGTATTGGTTCATGACTGCCTTGGTGGCAAAGCCTATATCTATGTAGGCCTATCATGATTCTTTTTCTTTCTTTCTTTCTTTCTTTCTTTCTTTCTTTCTTTCTTTCTTTCTTTCTTTCTTTCTTTCTTTCTTTCTTCTCGAACCCCAGACTGCTGGCAGTTTGATGGATATTCCAAATCCCTCAGTCCCATGCCTGATGTGATGTTGGTTGTCAAACATGATACAATATGATATAGGTTTGGTGGGAGGCCAGTGGTCTAGTTGGCTGACCTCTTTGGACTCTACTTTGATTGAAGTTAACCACTTAAGCCCTATTTCAATTATAGCGAAAATAGCCGATCTAAGCTCACTGCGCGTCACACCGTGATTTTCGCCTATAATGACTTGCCAAAATACTTACACCAGGTTATAACATTAACACAATTGAAAAGAAAATGAACGTGTTCATGTTTCACTGTTCCTTACATTTGTTTTTCTTTAAACATAAAAAATAATGACTATACAGTAGGAGCATTCTAATAAGTTTGAGGCATATTGATTAATTCAAAAACATTAATCTAAAACAAAACTTGCCCACAATTCAGTCAGATAACTCACAAATAGATTGAGACCAATAATAGCTTGAGAACATTTTATTTATAAAATGTATACAAGTGTGAATATTATATTTGATCTTGGCGTTCAGACTATGCTAATACATTACTACATTTGCTCAGCACATTAGCAGATCCTACTGGTGGTACTGGAGTGGTGGTGGGACCAAACAAAGCATATACAACATCAGTGGCAGCACTGACAGCGAGAGGAAGTACAATGAAGCTTGAGTAGACTGCTTGACACGTCACATACAGTACTGTACATCGCCCACACAGTGCTGTACATGCGTATAAATCTCTCAAGTGTATCTGCATGAACTAGCTTGCAGGCTACACATCATTCATTAAAATATAATAACACCAGATCCACAGTGCAGAAAAATGCCCAAGCCAACAGAGTATTAAGAAATGTACAGATGACACATTGTTTTATAACAGTATGCACTGGTCAAAAGTGTTTTCTGGTAGCCTTCACTCCATTATTCAGTCTAAAAGCCCTCTCAGTACAGCTGTTTTCTGAGATGGGGGCGTGGCCAAAGTGGCTCTCTTTGGCGATTGGTTCATACTGGATTATCCCAATTGGGCCGGGCCGCCGGTTAGATTTTCAACCGAGAAAACCCCGTCTTTCTACAGCGTCACCAGATGCATGCACCCTGAATGCGAGGCTAGCGATTCAGGGTCTGGAGCCAGGCTAATTGTCTGGTGTACTAAAGTGGAAATGTCATTCAATATTAATATACAACTTCTCTGCAATGTAATGATGAGCAATGGTAAAACAAACCAATAAACAGAATGTAATGATCCAATGTATTACAATATAAAGTACAGTCTATTCTGTACATTGATGAGTCCCCGATCACTGTTGTTCCGCTGGTGGTTGAGCTCCACAGTCTACTGGACCTTGTCCTTCTCCACCCTGATCATCAATCATCTGCTTGTACTGACTCTTGAAAAACCCAGCCTGAGAGGATACAGATACACCAACATATTCATGAGGAGAAAAACTAGTATAAATACAGCCATGCAGCTCTAACGCTCTATAATAATATAGTGGCAAAAAACAACTACTGTACAATATAAAATACACCGTGAGAGGCTACGTTTTGAACATTCATAACACAATTAGTCCGTCTGGGCTATTGGACCATGACCACGACTACGGATGCCATAGCATGCGGGGAGCTCAGCCGCCATTACCCGTGGCTAAAGGCCAGTCCACACCAATGCAACTCCTGGCAACAAAACAGTTTTAGAGACCGTTGCAGTGGTCTGGACTGACCAGCTGCGGACCGGTGCCATTTGGAAGTAGTTGCAAGGAGTTGCTTTGTTGTGGACAGGCTTAATGGTAGAATAGTTGTAGTAATAGTAGGATAGTAGGACAGTCACAATAACTTGAAGTGAATGTGCAGTATACACAGTATACTACCTATTACCTTATATAAGCCAGCAGTGATCAAAGCCAAAAGAACAAGTCCTCCCACGGTTCCACCAATGATCGCATTGGTGAGGTCTGTCTCAGTGTACACCTCTACCGTGGCCACAATCTGAGGAGTGGTCACAAGAACAATTACATTTAATTCACATTCAAAGTCTTCTAAATGACAAAGAGCGAAATTAACATATAGCTTACCTTTCGAACTGGGGGATTGTTTTTAGACTCTGCTGAAAAGAAGATGTATTGGTTTCTGTCATAGTCCAAAGTGGCTGTGCTGATCAAACTAAATTTGGCTGACTGGAGACCAATCTGTGGGTCAGAAACAAAGAGGGAAGGGAGTCTTTGTTAGAGACAGTCAATACATATAAAATTCTATACATCTTTACTGTATCTACAGACATAATAGAATTGCAAAAATATTCTTATGACAAAGATTTTGATCCTCGCAGTCCTTTATTGATTGGTTGCTTGTAATACTGATGGTGACAAAGGAATTCTTGGTTGCATTTATGCATGTATGCCTTTTAACAAGTGTCACTACGGAGAGATAAATCCCTAAAATGTATTGATTAGTGATGCACAAACTGTCTGTGACATCACACAATTCAAAAATTCACCCACCCGGTTGTGGGTGGGTGAATTTTTCCAACATAGGGTAAATTATTAAAATTTGTATTATTAAACCCACTTCCACAAGGACCCAAATTGTAATCTGAGGAACATATATTATTTATGATAAGGTCAAGGATATGAAATACTTTCTATGCACAAAATGTCTGCATGTGTGTCCGTCCGTCCGTCCGTGTGTCCCCGCATATCTCAAGAACCGTCTGACGGAGTAATGTGCCAAGTGGGAAGTCATTTTGATCGGCACTTGTCCAAAAAGTCTCCATACAGTATGTGGAGTACCCTCATGTCATCAATATGTACTGGCCTGATAATGGGTACAATGGGTGTTGCATTACCGGAGGGGAATGCGTTCCCAACTGGCATCGGCCTAGTCATTTTAATGATGAACGTTAAAAAGAAAGGAGTACGGCCCGAACGGCTGGCGTAGAGGTCATGGGCACCTAGGCTCAATGTAGCCTGACAGCGTGTTGCGGGTTCGGGTCCCGATCCCGACGGCCTTTGCTGCGTGTCACTACCCATCTCTCTCTCCTGCACATTAGTGCGTAGTCCTGCACATTGTCTTCCCTTACAGAATACATTCTGTATCACTTCATTAAAGCAGGTTTTAACTTCATCAGGCAACATATAGTTGATGAATGTCAGTTGACTGATAGTGTAACATTAATTATTGAGGTAGTTTTAACACTACTGATCCTTTACTTTACCTCTACAGTGTATTGAGATCATTGTTACGTATTGAATCTTAGACATTGGTATTTACCTGCTCGATCCATCCTGAGCTCAGGTTAGCAGAGATGTGGTAAATGTCCCGCTGATTTCTTGCCATGAACACGTTGCATCTGAACACTGCACACCTGGCAACAGAGCAGTCCTATGGGCAATTAAAAGATAGATTAAACCAAAGTCATTAATGTTTGACAAAATAATTTTGTGCAATTTATTGATGGCAATACATTTACCACTGTAAGATCTTGCTTGATGTTATCTACAAAATCTGAGAGACTAGGTTCCTCATCATTGTGTCTGTCGCAGCCTAGAATCTGAACGTTGGAAAATATATAATTAGAGTCACATATTATAGGCACTCATTGAAATGAATCTGTCATGAGAAATACACAGCAGTTTGTGTGCTTGATTTCCAACATACATTGAAGTATATATGCATGTGAGTTACCTTTATGCTACCAGGATTTACCCAGATGTCTTTATCACCAAGCCTCACGGGCACCTTGATGACCACAGTAACATTAAAGGCTCTCACGGTATTTTCAACCTGGGAGAATATAGAACATGAAAGAAAGAAGGATGCGGTATTATTTGATGTCATTTGATGTCACAGCAGTAAACCTAAAAGCTGAATTGAATTGATAAACATAAAAGATTTGCATAACATGTTTTACCGTAATTGATTGCAGAAATGGTGTTTGTAGATCATTTCTTCCAAATGTTACATTGGTGTAGAGTGAACTGAATGGAAATAATAGAATAGTTTTTTTCAATATAAAACCTTAACAAGGTTTAATCTGATAACCAGTCAAAAAAAAAAAAAAAGTTTAACATACATATAGTGACAGGGTGAATAACAATGACAATGCAAACCTGGGATTGGAAATGAAAAGAAAAATGCTGTACTTCACGTCAATCTCCTTCTGTTGATAAAGTTCACTTTCTTGGGAATGCTCAGCATTACCACTGAAACAGAAGGAAAATTATTGCTAGTTATGTAATAATATAAAACACACACAATCAGTGCAAGGTTTTCCACCAGACAACAGTACCTTGTGGCATTTGCAGTGATCAGCATCTTTCTGTCAAGTTTACTGTTGGTATCAATCCCATAGGAGACAGTGAAAACAGCCTAGAATGGAATGAGAGAAATCAGAGAGAGTGCTTTTAACGTATTGCATCTACCAAAACAGTAGAACATATATTTTTAAAGTTATTTTTATCTGATTATCCTTGTAGGGGTGCGTGAACATAAGATAGGTTAGAAATCTAAAAGTTGAACCTGGGCATTTCTTTTGAAAATAGGCTTGTCAATGGTGCAGTCACTCTTCCCACGTGATAAACCATTCTCAGCGTCTAAAGAGTTACATTCCACTCTTCCCTTGGTAAAGACAAAGAAAACCACAATGCATGTTAATTACGATTCTTTGATCAATGATAATAACTTATTAAGGCTGAACTGAAGCCTTACCTGCTTTATGGTGAACTTCCTGTATGAGAGCCCAGGAGGGTATGTGAGGGTGACACGACTGTTGTACGAGTTCTCCTCTCTGTTCTCAACTGACACCATTACATTCAACAGTTCATCTATGCCCACTTTAACTTCTGTAGAGCTGATTATGATAATGCAACAGAAAAGAAAAAAGTTAAATTACACTGTCTTCTTGAGAGTACTAGGGGAAAGGCAAAATATCATGTTTGCCATTCACTTTGGTTTCATATGAAACTCAAAATAGGGCTATTAATCTTTGAAGCCCAGGCTCTAGAAAGACTCACTTTTACTCTCTAGAGTTTGAATCCTTGTAATCTCTCCGAGTTGCGTTACTGCATCTGTCAGGAGGGCCGTTCAGAACGTGTGAACATTGGCCTACAAGTGGGCGGGCCTTAGATCAGGAAGCAAGCCAAGCTTTACCCAATCAAATGTAGTGGGCGGGATTTACATCTGTGCGTTCGCTTTCTATGTGTTCCCACTGGAAATAAACCCAAACTCATTCAACGATGGCGTCCTCGGAGCCGATAACACCACGGAAAGTTAGTAACATTTTAACTTGTTCTTACATTATAGAAACAAGTGGGCTTATAACCAAAACGGTCCATGTTCCGTGGGGGAAATGTTTTTAGGGTTCCGTGGGAGAAATGTTGTTAGTGGGAATGAAAACATAGGCGTCCCACCGGAAGAGGAGGGCTGAGGGCAGACCAAACGGGCCAACTTACTGTATCCACAGTATATTGGGCGGTCCCCCCAGAGTCAAATTCAAAGGAAAAAAAGAGCAGAGGGCGCTGTTTTTTCCTTGATTGGAATTGGAATTCTTGTGATGTCGCTGATATTCAATTGTTGTATTTGTTTTCTTATTTTTTTTTTTCAGGATTACTACATGTTTTAGTGAGGGTACCTACCCTAGGAGACACGGGGAGAACATGCAAACTCCACACAGAAAGGCTAATTTGTTTTAATTGTCAATTGATTATTTGTGCCTTTGAGCTATGTGTCTTGTTGTTTATGTCAGTGGTTCTTTTACAGTATTTGTGATTTGAGTTACCTCCCGGTTTGTACAGCACTTAAGAAGAGTTTTTAAAAGTGCTTCATAAATACAGTTGACTTGATTTGAAAAACAAGCAAGCCCACAAAATGTTGGACTTGTTGGACTTTTGGCTGTGATATCAGGTATCAAGCAGGTATCATTCCATATATTCCAACATTTAGTTTGATAAGAACGAGCACTGGTTCATCAACAATGTAACCACACACTACAGTAGAGGATATGCATACGTTATGTCTCACCTGGTGAAGTTGAAATCAACTTTGAGGTTGTCAGTACAGCGGTCATCAGTGCCACAGTTGATTTCAAACCCTAACTGTGGTACAAGAGAGGACGTCAACCGTGTTAATCACATCTTATAATACAATTGGCATGCAGGCGCATGCGCGAGGTAATGGGTTTGTCCCCAAAAAATGGTTTGTCCCAAAAAAAGAACTGCGCATGTTAGGTTTCGCTTTTGGTTTGCATGTTGCAGTTAGGTTTCGCTTTTGGTTTGCATGCTGCAGTTAGGTTTCGCTTTCGGTTTGTGCGTTGCCAAATCATGTGCGAGAAACAAGCAGCGGTGTTGCAATGAACATCTACACGCTCCACTGCCTCTGTCTCCGATGTCCGGGCCAGGCTACTAGACTTCTAGTGTAATAACAATGGGCCCGATTCACTAAGCTGTTTACACCCATATTTTGAGTGTAAACAGCTTTATGGTTTTAAATGGGGGCATGGAGCGATGCAAAGGATCTTCCATATGAACGCGCCTCTGACCTTCAGGCAGAAATGAGGAATAACTGTGATCCGCACATGTCAGGGATTTACACACCCCTTTGTGAATTGCACGTCGGGTTTTGCTCAGAGAAAATACACCCTCCTTTAGTCACTTTATTTACACTGATATTTACGACCAGCTTAGTGAATCGGGCCCAATGAGATGATGGTCTTACAAGCTGTTAGAACCAGCTTGGCCGATGGCCAAATAGTATGCGGTTCTATTCCCAAGCCCGGCGACAGATTTGCTGCAACTCTCTCCCCATTTCCTGTCTCTCTACTACTGTCCTATCTAACTATATAAATGGCGACCAACTTCCGCACCCTCGGTGTCCACATCCCACAGCTCTGTTATCGACTAAACAACGCACCGCCAGACCACATGTCGCCAACTGACTCGCCACGCCGGCCGCGCTGAATTTACGCCTCGCGTAGGGGACATCTCACTGCTCAATACACCTTTTCCACCGCGCAACATAATTAATTCTACTCACCAAATGTCGGACAAAACGGAAGGGGAGGCAGCTTCGTACCGTTTACCGTGCGCACGACCTCATCACCACAACAGCACGCAGCCGCTGCGGGTTTTTTTTCCTTTTTTTCCAAACTTTTTTTTTGGTCACCATTTTCTCCAGGCACCATTTCTGGTGTAACGTCGGGTGTTTCTTTTCACCAGCCAATCACCTTTCACGTTGCCACGTCCGTTGCCACGTCGCGCTGACGTACGCTAAACAAGCGCTGCCGTGCGCACAATGCAAACGAGCCCAAAGGCGCGCAAAAAACAGCCGACCATTGCTTAGACACAAAGTCAGACCTGGCAACGCAGCCTACGCCAATCATGTGTGAGAGATCTACAAGCTATGGGGCAGAGACGCCACCGTATCTTAGCAACAACTACAGCGCTCACTCTCATTGGTCGTGTCACGCTAAGAGCAGTCTCCAGACAATGGCATCGCAGACAGCTTGCTGTTACTGCTGTAGCCATCACAGGCAGTTGCAGCACGACGGACAGGGCGCTGTGATAGCTGCCATGTCGCTAACGCTAACCTGGTTGTCATGCCTGCAGCGGCTGTGTAATCACTTTGTCAACAATGCACGTTCGTGTGGTGAATGTCTATATTGCTGCTCAGTTCGTCCATTGTAGATGGTGTATGTTTGTGTGTGTCTTCTGGAGAACTATGTAGCTCCACAGCAACTACAGTAACTAACGTAATGGCAGGACCGCCCCGTGCAACGCATGTTAGCCTGCATTATGGTCATGTAGTAATTTCAGATAATTTCGCTCCGATTACAGCAGTGTTCATCAACCCTTTCACGCCCCCCCCCCCCCCCCCAAATACACGTACTTGATCTGGCACCCCCCCATTCTGTTTGACTCCGTTCCACAAGTAAATATTGTGAAAATAGCCGATCTACAAGCTCGAAACGCCTCACGTTCAGAGGCTTTGTAAGCTTGGAGATCGGCTATTTTCTACATGATTGCCTCTTTCTTACATTCTTTGCCAATGTGGCCCATGTTTTCATAGCATAGTTTATTGACTACTTCTGTTGCAGAAATGGCCATTTCCTTTACTTTCGGTTTTTTATTGTCTCCGCCAGGCCGAAAGGCATGGCGCAAGACTATGTTTCACCCCCTGTCCGTCCGTCTGTGATAGCGAATCTCTCACATCGTTGACTTGATCGCAGCAAAATAACAGCCCGATGTGGAGAGTCAGTGAGAGCTGGATAAACGACGTAAAATGTGTCAAAAGGAGTCTGTACGGCTGTCGATAAATGAACACATGACGTCGGTGGGAGAGCAGATATTGTGTCTTTTGGACAAACAGCAGCGTGGTGCTGATGTTTGTTGTGTGAAGCAGCTTAATGTCAGAGTGTTTGTGTTGGAGCGCCTCGGTGCGGCTGCAGAGTTCATGTGCAACCTCTTCCAGAGAGACACAGAGACACTAGAAACTCTGCTGGGGAAAAAAAACACTGCTGGGCATTGACTTTCCTATGGACATTGATCTACACACTGCAGGTATATCTGCTACACACACAACATCAAACTACACACTGCAGGTATGATGCAGCGTTTGCATTACAGCCAGCATGCCAGCGTAGTTCCCATATGGTTTCAAGGTGGGCTAAACCATATGGACCCCATGTCAGCAATGTCAGCGGCATCCACTTCAGTCCCAACTGCGATGCCCATGCAGGCTATAAGTAGCTTCTACCTGGCCCTTAGGTGGGCCCCAACTAGCCATGTTTATGTGGGACCAAGGCGGGTCCTAACTGGGTTTGCCCATGCAGGCTTTAACTGGGTTCTACCTGGGCCCTAGGTGTACCCTAACCAACCACAGTGCAGTGCCCATCGCTCCAATTGTTGTGACGTCAGGGCTCTCAATACTGCACATTGGTGGAGGAGGAGGGGCCGCAGGGCGACCGCACACATCGCTGAACCAATGGTAGCCCACGGATGTTTCCTCTGTGGATTTACAATCTGCCCCTCTATGCCACATATCATCCGCACTACAGGGTCTTCACTGACCGAGCCACGGCCCCACTGACCCTCATGACGCTACGCCACTTAAACGTGCGGCAGCATGCGCTGGGTTGCCAGGTTTGCACAGCCTGCGCCAGAAACAAGCAACCACCTTCATGAAAAAACAAAAAACACCGAAATGGTCCGCAATGTTCCAGGGGTGTCCCCGCGCGTCCCAACACTCCACAGGGGGTCAGTGGACCATCAGGGGGTCCACGGACCCCCTGTGGACCCCCTGAAACATAAGAAATATTATTTCTTCAAATTTTTTCCTTTTTCAAAAAAACTTTTCCACAGTTTCACTCCGGCGATTTGGGTCCCCCTATATACACACGCCTGGGCCCCGTGCGCGGCTGGGGTTGAGGGGGGCGTAGCCCCCCGAAACTCTAGTATCAAATAAAGGCAAAATATCAAGGCAATGTTAGTCTGTCTATAATTCTCTAAATGAAATTAATTTACAGAAATATGTTACACATGAAAGGACAGACAGACAGACAGACTGACTGACTAAGGAATCATTTAAAGGTAACTTACATGATGATTGGTGGTTGTCTGAGCTTGCTGTTTAAGGCTGGGACTGAGGTTGGTGGGAGATGGAACGCCTTCAAAGGTGAATCTAAGTTCATTAGACAGTTCATTCAGAGCATCCTCTGGACAAGCCTGCAATGACATTATATCATATCAAATCATGAAAAGATTCACAGTCAAAATATTCATAAATGTGATTTCTCTAATTTAGGATAATATTTAGGTTACCAACCTACCTTTATGTTGAATTCATGTGAAAAGCAGTGTGTCTTTGCCATGTCAAGGGTAAAAGAGTTGAACAGCTCTCGTTGTTTTGGTGTCTCGATGTAAGCGCGGTTCTTTGGGATCTTGCGGGTTGAATCCAACGTCAGCGTATAATTTATCTGCGCTTGAGCTGGAACAGTTTAGACTTCCATTAAAAAGTTAGTATTTACTGTAAATGTATTTTAAAGTCTAAAATGTCTCTATGGTGTGTATACTCTGTATATTGACTGCATTAAACCTGTCTCCACAGTAGAGTGGTTAGTCATAGTGAAGCAGACTTTAGCTGTGTTGTTCAAGGGAGAGTTGCAGGAGATGTTGGTGGGGATCTGGTCTGGGCTGAATGTCACCTGTGCTTCCACCATTACTATTGGCTTAGATCTGGAAACGAGAGAGCAATACAGTTAGAGTAAGATGTATCTATCTATATACATAGAGTTGAAGGAAAAACCTCCATTAACATTTTCTTAAAAAGGGAAATGGAAATACTACAGCGTTCACTTCATCCAACAGGAATACAGTATGACGAAATGGCCTTTTAAAATAAAACAACTTTTATTTCTTGATGGGGAGCGAGTCGAGCGACACAACTCGACACAATGCCTGCTTTCTCGCTTGGATCAGCGGGAAACCTTGTGAATACTGAAAGCTGGCCATAATCCAGCTCTTGTCGCGGGCGGGCGTGCATGCGTGAAATGAGCGTGATAATTTCATGGGATGCCGCTCCGTCCTTCAGATTGTCCGCTCCTCCTAACTAGTCGCGTGCCTCCCATTGAAGATGAATTACTAGGCTCATCAATCACTCCCCGTCTGAATAGCCCTTTTAATAAGCAGTCATTGTTTGCGAAAAGTAATTGCATTACAAACAAAATACGAGACTGGCTTCAAGACAAGGTGGGGGCCCCCATGTGGTACCCGGCCCCCCACCACCAAAATAGGTACATGATATCATCAAACAGGGTTTTGATATTCCATACTGTTTGCCTGTATAATCTCGGCTTTAAAAATTGAATCAGGAATGCTACATCCAATCAACCCCTAATTGGAGTCATATGTTGAGGGTCCTCCATAGAGTGCACCTCCAAAAGCAATACTGACATGCAACCCAGCCTAGCGGATATGTGCTCTGCGAACTGTGCGAAGTACCCTTTTCTAGAGTCTGGCACTTGATTGATGTTTTCATTTTAGGTCAGGCTACAAAAAGTTGTTTTGAAAGGCCTTTTTTAGTGCCTAGTCTTTCAACATTTTTTGAAATGTGATATTTTTTTTACAAAATAACAGAATAACACCAGGGATATAATTACACCATTCTTTATAATTACCTTAGTAGGAGGACAACACCCTTTGAACCCACTGCCAAGTCAGGCAGGCTGTCTCCACTGAGGTCAAAAGAAGACTGGCTAATAGACAGACCAAAGAACCGCAGTCCAGGCTGGACATCAGAGCCAGGGATTCTCTAGATGAGGAAAAAAGGAAAGACAATATTTTAAGAGATACAGTTATTATAATACTTGGGTCATACCTGTCCAGCAAATACAGAACATTGCATGAATCCATGGAAACTGGATTAACCTCTGACTCACACACACCTGTGAATACATGGGATTGATTTTTCGTCTTCCATCACCATGGAAAATATAGATGCTTCCTTGACCATCATTCTCTAGTGGTGCTCCCACAGCCAAATCATTGAATCCATCATTGTTGAGATCAGGCAGTGGAGCAAGAGAGGAACCAAACCTTCCTCTTTGTCCTGCAATACCTTTCAACACTGTTGGGCTATCGAATAGACAATCAGCTCTCTGGTGGGAATATAAAAAACAGGAATGAGAATTTGAATACCTGAGGTACTGTAAAATGTATGCATTTGATGACAGAAAGTGAAACATTATTTACCCCTTGAGTAAGGCTACAGACGTAAACCCTGCCCTCTCGATGCTCTCTCTCCGTGAATGAAGGAGCAGATATGAGGATTATGTCAGTGTATCCCATTTGATCCACATCCATGGTACAAACCTCTGCCCCAAAATATGCCCCAATCTGAAACTGAGCAAGCCAGAAATCATCATTCAAAGCAGGAATAATGATGATAATTTCTATTTTCCTTCATGTTCTGTGAATAATTTTGAACAAAAACCTGTGGATTTGTCGAGGGGTCAATCTTTTGGGGGGTTTTGCTGGAGGAGAACACCATTACCATCCCCATGTGTTTATATCTTGGAGCACCTACAACGGTGAAAATGCCACTTCTTTGTTTGGCAATTGCAATGGAGTAACCTAGGGTAAACATTAAATTATGTTTTGAAATATTTAATTATGCTTGGGGTGCATACTGTATACAGTAGGTGTTGCATATGCTGATTATCAGAATAGTCTTAATGAGAAGCCATCCCTAGAACCCTTTATTTATTTATATATATATATATATATATATATATATATATATATATATATATATATATATATATATATATATACACACACACATACACACACACACACACACACACACACACACACACACACACACACACACACACACACACACACACACAATACATATACTGATGCGCTAAACTTGGACACATCATCAGTGTTGTTTCCTGGATTCACTGGGTGTTTCGGGTCTTTCAACAGACACCCTCCTCCAGGCGACCTGACCGAGGCTGATCAGACCCCGGCCTGTGTCCAAGTGGCTTGCTACTACCCCACGGCTCTCCCCTCTTCAACCAGAGCCATCTGGAGGCTTTTTCTGCTGCGTCCACGTTGTTGCCTATGGCTCTTCTTCAGTTGGCACCGGTTATGCCCAGTGTGCCATAGGCTTTGCTCAGCAAATAACTGGCAAAGCCCCTACTGCCCACCTCCACTGGCATACACCTGGTCCTCCATCCGTTCCTCCGACAATCCTTCACCAGCTCCTGGTACTTCTCCCTCTTTCTTTCTTGAGCCTCCTCCATCCTCTCCTCCCAGGGAACTGTCAGCTCCAGCAAGAAGAGTTGTTTTGTGGCCTCTGAGACCAAGATGATGTCAGGTCTCAACCTAGACTGGGTGATGTGTGGTGGAATTTTCAGCTGCCTCTCCAGGTCAACTGTCATCACCCAGTCTCGGGCCGTGGAGAGCAAACCAGCAGAGCAGTTCTTTGGTGTTTTTTCCGGCCTTTGTCCTTCCTTGACAAAGTGAATGGCCTTAGCTGTGGCTTGGGTGTATCGGCTGCCCGTGATCCCCTTGCTGATTGCTTCAGCGATGGTTTTGAGGACCTGGTCATGCCTCCATCGATACCGGCCCTCACCCAGCGCCTTGGAGCAGCTGCTCTGGATGTGTTCCTGTGTCCCAATTTTGGAACACAGGGGGCATGCAGGTGTTTCTATTTTGCCCCATATGCACAGGTTGGACGGGCTTGGGAGAACATCATAAACCCCCTGAATCAAGAACTTGATCCTGAAGCTCGCACCTCCTCCTGCACCAACCTCTGCCTCTCCCTCCCTCTGGCAGAGTCGTATCGGGTCGCTGTTAGGCTCCCAAGTCCGGCTCGGCCTTGCGCCAAGGATGGCCTTGTGCTTCAGTCGAGTTTCTGCTTGCTGGACTGCATCGGCTTTCCTCCACTTCCTCCCTGTCCTCACAACAATCCCTGCCCCGGGCACTTTGGCATCTCTGGATCCAGAGTACTGCAGATGTTCCCGTGCCACGATGAACTCCTCCTTGACTGAGCTGAAAGGGAGTCTGAGTTTATTGGTGTTCCCGTACAGCCCGATGTTGCTTAGGCTGCGTGGTAATCCCACGCAGCCTTGCTCAAAGCCTTCCACCACAGTCATCGGGACCTCATAGATGAGCAGAGGCCAAAGAATTCTTGGCAGGATTCCATGCTGGTAGATCCAGGCCTTGAATCTTCCCGGGAGCCCAGACTTGTCCACTGTTCTCAACCAGCCCTCCAGGTCAGCACTGGTTGCCTTGATGGACTCTCTGTCATTCAGACTACAGTTGAAGACCTTTCCAAGGGTCTTCACCGGCTTCTCAGTGACAGATGGGATCTGATGTTCTCCCAACCTGAAGCCGAATTTGTCTGTGACCTTCCCCTTCTTTAGAACCAAGGACCTGGACTTTGCAGGTTTGAAACTAATGCGTGCCCACGCCATGATGCTCTCCAACCCCTGGAGGATCCACCTGGCTCCTGGTACAGCTGTTGTTGTTACTGTGAGGTCGTCCATGAAGGCTCTGATGGGAGGTTGCCTTACTCCAGACTTGCTGAGGGGGCCTCTGCATTCTGGTTCAGCTGCCTTGACCAGCATGTTCATTGCTAGTGCGAAGAGAATCACTGAGATGGTACAACCAGTGATTATGCCCACTTCCAGCTGGTGCCAGTCAGATGTCATCTGGCCAGAGGAGACTCTCAAGCTGAACTTGTTGTAATAGTCCAGGATGAGGTGTTTCACCTTCTGGGGTACATGGTGTTTCTCCAGTGCGACCTCCACCAGCTTGTGGGGTATCGAGCCATAGGCGTTGGTGAGATCCAGCCATAATACAGCCAGGTCCCCTCTGCCTTCTCTCGCCTCCCCTGATGAGCTGGGTTAACCCACGCCTGTGTGTAACCCACACACACATATATATATATATATATATATATATATATATATATATATATATATATATATATATAAAATCGAGCGCAGTGATAGTACAAGTAGGCTTAGCAGGCAAGGCAGGGTGTAGGCTACAGTGGAGCTGCTATACACTCAACCTCACTCATCTCCCTTCATTCCCCTTCGCCAACAAGCTAACACACACACACGCCCTCATTCCCACAGTTCAGTTAGGCAGCCTTTTAAGCAGTCCACTATTCACTGTTCATTCTACATGCTCAGCTTGTCACAGCTCGTTGTGTCAGCGTTCAAACTTCCCGGCCTCCTCCCTTCGTGGCATTTAGTTTTCATATGTTAATGCGTGATTCTGTGGATTGTACTGTGATATGTGGTATCTTAAAGGGCACGACCACTTTGGTAGAGGTTTGGATTGTGTAGTTACCTTGCCATCAGTGTTAATTGTGTTGACTAAGACCAAGACTAAAAGACTAAGATTTTGATATTTAGTCGACTAAGACTAGACTAAGACTAAACAATTGAGAGATGGCAACCGTCGGGTCGGTTTGGGATCTTGCTCTTCCTGGAGAAATTTCAGATGACTAAAATAGGACTGAAACGAAATGGTGTGTTTACTGTGTTATTCAAAAGACTAAGACTAAATCAGAATTTGCTTTCAACACAAGAAATCAAAAATAATTGCTCCATTGATTAGAAATTGATAATTCAAAATATGCTCCTCATTGATTTACATTGTACGGTAAAACAGCTCTCAAAGTCACTCTTTTAGCACATAAACGAACGCAAACAAAGTTGATTCAGACAATATAGAACATCACCACCATTTTATCATTATAAAAATGTTAACTTCCGGTTGATTTTACTATTTACGACCAGATCCAGTCCAGGTTTTCTTCCTAATAAAAATGGCAAAATGAACAGGAAGTTGACATTTTTGCTAAATAAAAAAAATAACTTTGTGTTAGTTTATGTGCTAAAAGAGTGACTTTGAGAGCTGTTTCAGCACACAATGTAAGTCAATGAGGAGCATATTTTGAATTATCAATTTTTAATCACTGGAGCAACTATTTTTGATTTCTTGTCCACCTTTGGAGTTACATCATGGCAAGGTAACTACACAACCCACACCTCTACCAAAGTGGTCTTGCCCTTTAACTTATGCAATTAAAAGGTTCAATGTTATGTTCATTTAATAACTGAAAAGACTTTAAATACTTATAATATACATACCTTTCGATATTTGGTGGTCACTGCATACAATACAGTAATATAATATTCTCACCAAGATAACTGTCAGGATCCATATCTGTAAGCTCCTTGAAGTTTCCCCTCTGGCCTTCTGTTGAGACTTCCTGGTAGCTCCCCCTCCACTGGAAGGCACCAACAGCTGCCATCTGGAATCTGCCATCTCCCTAGTATATACAGTAAACTGACGTTTTTATGGATAATGTTTGACTATATTTTGTATATACTGAAGAATATAAGTATATACTGTGCTTCCAATGTTTTAAATGTTAGTGTTGCCTCTATAAGATCACAAGTTGTGCCGTACTGTCTTTACAATCAAGTTACATATTAAAATGGATCTGTAAAAAGGGACAGACTAGAAAGGGGGACTCAGTGGTGAACAAATCAGCAACACACTCAGTAACAGCTTTCTCTCTCTCTCTCTCTCTCTCTCTCTCTCTCTCTCTCTCTGTCTGTATCCGGCGAGAATAAGCGATGCATTGTCACGTTTACTGTGTTGCCGTGGGCAACACAGAAATGGGTCTTTACTGAACGTGTGTGTACACACCTTAAATATTTTTTGTCAACACAAGGAATGACCATTTTAAATCCATTTAACTGCATATGTTTCTGAGACTATTGCAGTGTTTTTGATTACCCCAGGTACATAAGCAGCACTGAATCCCTCTTGAGCCATTTCCAGTTTCAATGAACCACCACTTGTCTGAGATCCTGTAAAGACAAAATAAATCAACAAGTCTACTCAATTATTCATTTAAAAAAGTGATGACTGTCCTGCTGAGACAGATTTTATGTGGACTTTGGAACTTTACCTTCAATTTTAAAGATACTGTTCTTCAAAGCATCCTTGATTCCATCAAGAGCTTGAAAGTTGGTCACTCGAAACACGTGCTTCGATGGATCGGTAGCAATGGTGTCCAACTCTGCTATTGCTGAAGCTTTATTAAAAGCCCTTCCAACCTAAGGATACCAAGATACAGAGTTTTGTTTACAATGTTGTGAATGACATTGTTAGTCTATACTCTGTAAATGATAATCATTTGTTTTATAATCCTAGGCTCATCTCGACATTGATAATACTTATTGTAGATTCAAAACTGAGAATATTTTAAAACTAAATGGTAATGGAAATTAACCCTCAAGGTCAAGGTGTCTTTGTTACATCTTGTGGTCAAGTACATAAGAGTAATTATTTGTTTCTGGCTCCTCATAGCAAAGAAAGAACAGTTTGTTTGTTTGTTGGACCTAACTAACAGTACTTATTCTAGTATTAAGAAAAAGAGAAGTAACAATTTGTTCCTAGCACTTGACTAGGTACTTGACGGGGCTGTGTGCAGGTCCTTACTCCTAGTATATGAACATAAGTTTTCTCCATGTGTGTATGTAAAAGCTCTATAGCAGTGTTTCTCAAACATATCCCAAATGTATACGTATTAGGCTGCAGACCCAACTTTTAAAACATTTTGTGCCAGTGATGCCACAAGAGAAGGTTTGTATTGTAAGATCAGATTTAATACAGAATTCTACAACTGTCTTTACTATACAGTAGGTGGGGAGAGAGAAACATAATGCTCTGAATAGTCATCCTTATACAATACCTTTTCTAATTTGACTACCTTCTATCTGGTGAAATTACAATGAAATGAACGACTTTCAATCTGGCATCCATTTTGGGCATGTCATAGGCAGGCAAACCCTTTTTCAAAAATAGTGAAAATAGCAGATCTATAAGCTCTTGAGTAGTTTTTTTGCGTGAGAAAATGAAGCCGTTGCTGTGCGTTGATGTGGTTCTTCACCACATATTGTTCTCCACCTTTCTACTAGGCTCAAAGATCACTGAGATTACTCTCATTTTCAGCAACTTGCGTTTTTAGAAATAATGGGTAGCAATTTGTATTGAGTGTGTCCAGACCCTAGATACTGTATAGAAATCATGGATAGGTCGTAAGTGTCCTACAGTACTTCTATGTTCACAGCCACCTACTTTGCTGTGGAACGTGATGATGTACATTAATTACTATGGATACCATAACCAACACATATTAATATCGAGCAAAAGCATGATATTCGTATTGAGCGAAATTGCCACATTAGTATTGAGCAAGCACATTACACCTTGTGGATTGAATGCTACCTCTGACGCTGAAGCTAAGTGTTTCTATCATATAGGCTATGGTCATTCTCTCTACACCAGTCTGTGTACATATTTGTTTTCTGCACTCCTATTACATTTTCTACTCTCCACTTTATTGGTTATTACTACTTAGTATCATTGTACTACTGCAGGGGTGTCAAACTCATTTTGGGGTCCGGGCCACATTGGTCAAACTAGAAGCTCGGCCCTGCTACGCAGGGCCGAGCGTCTAGCCCGCCGCCACGCCCACGTAGTGCCCGCGGCCACTTGGCAGCGCATATAAGTGGCGTAGCGTCATGAGGGCCAGTGGGGCCGTGGCTCGGTCAGTGAAGACCCTGTAGCGCGGATGATATGTGGCATAGAGGGGCAGATTTTAAATATCCAGAGGAAACATCCGTGGGCTACCATTGGTTCAGCGATGTGTGTGGTCGCCCTGCGGCCCCTCCTCCTCCACCAATGTGGAGGAGGTAGAACAGGTAGAACCCAGTTAAAGCCTGCATGGGCAAACCCAGTTAGGACCCGCCTTGGTCCCACATAAACGTGGCTAGTTGGGGCCCACCTAAGGGCCAGGTAGAAGCTACTTATAGTCCGCATGGGCATCGCAGTTAAGACCCACCTCGGCCCCACATAGAATTGCCTAGGTGGGGCCCACCTAAGGGCCAGGTAGAGTCGGTGGGGACCCCCCACAGGCCAATGTTAAAATGGTAGCACTTGTTCCTCAACATAGTGTGAATGTGCGTGCAAAGTTGACCACAATCGGACGCTGCATTCATGATTTGCGGCATTTTGTGCAAACTTTAGATGTGAATCTTAGCCAATCGGGATGGAATATGAAAGATTAAACAGATCCGTCTTGATCACATGACTATAGAGATCATGTGTACCGATTTGCATGAAATGTAGATAAAATCGGAAGGAGTAATGTAAAGAAATATGTTGTACATAAGTCGGCCTCCTGGTAGCGCTATAAAAGGTAGATGTGAAAAATGCAGGGGAAAGGTTTTTCCTTGACCTCTAGAGAGTGCACATACAAAGTTTTACACAGATTGGTGCAGTTATAGGTAAAAACACAAATCGGACTGTTATAGCGCCACCATGAGACTGATTAGAAAAATCTCAAGTGGAATTTCTTGCTCGGCATAGTGGGAATGTGGGTGCAAAGTTGCACGGAAAGTGCATGCTGTGTTCATAATTTGAGGCATTTTGGTCAAAACGGAGCAGTCCTGGAAACTTTGGAAGCCATTTTTAGTCAATCAGGATGGAATATGAAAAATCTGAAAGACCGTGTTTTTTTTAATGACTATAGAGATACTGTGTATCGATTTGCGTGATGTTAAGACAAAATATGTAGGAGTACTGTGAGAAAATGTGTTTTGCAAAAAGCGGCCTCCTGGTGGCACTATAACAGGGCCATGTGAAAGAAATGGGGCAGAGGTTCTGAATTGGCATCCAGGGAGTGTGTGTGCACAGTTGCGCTGCGATCAAGCCAATGATGCGGGAGATTAGCTATCCACAGACGGACGGACAGGGGGTAAAACATACTCTCGCGCCATGCCTTTCGGCCTGGCGGAGACAATAAAAAAGCTAAAGTAAAGGAAAAGACCATTACTGCAACAAAAGTAGTCAACAAACTATACTATAAAACATTGGCCACATTGTCAAATAATATAAGGAGGCAAACATGTTGAAAATAGCCGATCTACAAGCTTACAACGCCTCTCAACGTGAGGCGTTGTGAGCTTGTAGATCTGCTATTTTCACAATATTGACTTGTGGAACGGAGTCAAACAAAATGGGGGGGTCCCCAGTTCAAATATGATTATTTGGGGGGGGTAGCCACTGCCCTAATGGGACCGAAATGATCTGAAATTACTACATTACCATAATGCAGCCTAAACGTGCGTTGCACGGGGCGGTCCTGCCATTACGTTAGTTACTGGAGTTGCTGTGGAGCTACACCAGAAGACACACAAGGCCACAACATACACCATCTAACGGAGCAGCAATAATAACATTTACCGCACGAACGTGCATTGTTGACAAAGTGATTGCACAGCCGCTGCAGGCATGACAACCACGTTAGCGTTAGCTACATGCCAACTATCACAGCGCCCTGTCCGTCGTCGCTGCGACTGACTCTGATGGCTACAGCCATAGATATATAAACACTACAGCAAGCTCTCTGAGATGCCATTGTCTGGAAACTGCTCTTAGCGTGACACGACCAATGAGAGTGAGCGCTTTCGTTGTTGCTAAGATACGGTGCATGGCACACGGCGTCTCTGCCCCATAGCTTGTAGATCTCTCACACATGATTGGCGTAGGCTGCGTTGCCAGGTCTGACTTTTTGTATAAGCAATGGTCGGCGGATTTTTTGGCGCTTTTGGTGTCGTTCGCATAGTGCGCACGGCAGCGCTTTTTTCGCGCACGTCAGCGCGACGTGGCAACGGACGTGGCAACGTGAAAGGGTGGTCACTGTTTCGCAGATGATGATTGGCTGGTGAGATTGACCACCCGGAAGTAAATTGCGAGCAGACACTTTATGACACTTTATGATTATTAGAAAAGGAGGCACATGTGAAGGTTGAAAATTAAGTAGAATTACTTATATAGTTTTGCATGAGCGATTTTTGTAGCAAGTTGGGAGTAAAATGGAGCAGTGCTTTGGCCGTGAGTTGTTCCCTAGTGGTTGAGGTTCCAAAGGCACACGGCTCTCTGATTGTATTGTTGGGATGGGATGGGATGGGATGGTGACTTGATGTGGGCCAGTTGCGGACACGCATGCGCGCTCACACGCATTCAGTTACAGGGCCGTGCAGAGGGCGAACTGAATACCGAATATAGGAAACACTTGTCCGAATGTCTGAAAATTATTATTTAAAAAATATATATATACCGTGGCTTCACGGCTTGTTCTCACAGAACAAGTTTGTCCAGTATTCAGACCCAGCCTCAGTGCATTAGAAGCTGCTCCCATTAAAAGGTATTATTAAATGGCGTTTTCTAAAATCACATCGCAGGCCAGATTGGACGACGTGGCGGGCCAGAATGTCTATCCGAGCTCAATTTTCTTTTGCTACAGTTTGTTAAGGCCCTCGGTCTCTGCTAACAGCTGCATCATTGGCCAGTACTCTCTGTGGTATTAGCTACAGGTATATGATTTTGTTTTACTGTATATTTAATCTACGGTTTTCATTTTTCCTTAAGTATATTTTGAAATGATGAGTTCATCTAACAACTTACCCCAATGGCAAATCGAACAATGCCTTTGCTTGCAGCTAGGGCAGCAGCATTAGATAAGTCACCACTGTCATGAGACACTCCATCCGTAATGACTATCAGGAACTTGTTCACATTTGGTCTGGATCCTCTATTTCTTGAAAAAACATGTTGGCTGTCAGAATAGAAAAAAAAGAAGACATTAATGGAAAACTCTTAAAATAAAAGACTGGTACGTTGTGAAAGGCACTTACACAACATGTTGAATTGCTTTAGCTGTATACGTCCCTCTTCTTTGTTGTATAATATCATCAATTTGAGTTTCCCAAGATCCTGATGTGTCAAAATCATCAAAATGATAGTGGATGGTGGGGTTTGTGGAGTACTGGGCAACTGCGAACTGCAAACACAGAAACGCATTGAACTCATGTACATGTGCAGTATGCTGCAATTTACAGTCAAGTAGTTGAATTGGTTGAGAGAATCAAACTGGAACAAGAATTTGTCAACGGGGGGGGGGGGGGCGTTTCACTGTTTCAGCCCAGCTATGGCTGCACATGAACTCTACAGCCGCACTGAGGCCCCTGCTGGAAAGCATCCCAGCCCAAACATTAACGTAACTAATAATTGGGCCGCGCGACCGGGTAATGACCGTAATAATCCTAAAAAGAAAGTAAAGCGAAGTATTTCTAAAAAAATTTGCCCGGTACGCGAAATGGCCAATCCGCCCCTGTGTCTCTCTCTCTCTCTCTCTGCTGCTGCTGCAGCTGCTCCAGCCATGCGAAGTTTCCTGGCTTTTTTTGCGTGGACCCATGGCTGTGTGCAAAGTTTTGTAAAAGTTTTGTGTCGTCTCTTTGTCTCTCTGTCTTTCTCTCCCTCCCTGTCTATCTCCCTGTGTGTCACTCTCTCTCTCTGTCTCTCTCTCTTTAACCCTCTCTGTAACCCTCGTTACAACACCCCCATTACTGTAATCCAGATTACTAATTTTAAGATGTACTGTAAAACGTTATCGTTTTTTTTACTGCAGCGTTACATGTAATCCGTTACTTCCCAACCCTGGCTGTATGTGACATAATCACTCTTCGGTCTGTTGCTAAAATACCTTGAGAACAGGCGTGGCAGATTGTCATGACACTTGGAGGGAATGATCAATGTCACATCTGTAATATACAGATGTGAATCTAGTTTACATACTATTTAGAATATATATATAATATATTAGAATTCAATTTTACCTGTGGTCAACAGATGGCAGTGCAGTGCAGCCTATACACAAATCCACGGAGCGCTGTCCTGTAGGTGGCCCCGCCATTGCTGCGGTCAGCTGCTGCTGCGCGGTGTCAGTCAGCTGCAGTCAGCTGCGTGAGCAGTCGGTCACTGACTGTTCACGTTACTCTTTTACCTGCATTTTACAAACTTTTACGAACTTTACAAAGATGTACAGAAAATCGTGACGAACCTGTGTAGTTTATGGCTGCTCCAACAGCCAAGCAGGTAAAGAGTAACGTCAACAGACGGACAGAACCGCAGCAGCAGCTGATTGAGTCTGACACCGCAGCAATGGCGGTGCCACCTACAGGGCAGCGCTCCGTTGATTTGTGTATAGTGCAGCTACAGAGTCCTTGAGCATGCGCAGTAAGCATCTACCAGCAATGTACAGACACATGCCATTCATTCCTATCAACGTCTCCTCCTGTGGGCACGCACTTGAATAAACTCGACAGATCTGTAATCCATCGTCCTGCCTGGTGTTTACCGAACGTTAAACATCTAATGTTCTATAATAGTATTTGCAACTCAACAGTGGAAGAAAGCGATGGAAATCTCTATCCAATCAGCATGTATTCAAAATATGGCCCAATTTAGAAGAAAGCTGACCAAAACTTGGCCAATTATGCGAGTCCCACCTTTGTAAATCCGCCCACAAGTGAGCGAATCATTCCTTTCACAAAAGTCTTCATTTTGTTGAAATCATTGGGATTAACGCTGCCTGAGCCATCCAGTAAGAATGCAATATCTGCTGCCTCAGGACACTCTGTTAAAAGATGTGTGAGAAGAAAAGATTAAGGGCATGCTCATCTTTTGTTAATTAGTTGTATCTACCGTTCCTCTGCAACTTTGTACATCTTGATACCATTTTCTTTAAAGGCAGGGCATAATGTGAAAAAAAACTGAATGTATGTCATAATTTGGCATTTTCATAAACAATAATTATGTTTTATAACTGTTGGAAAATGGTGTTTGAACAGCTAAAGGGAGGGAGGGAGGGAGGGAGAGGGTGAGAGGTTGAGAGGGAGTGGGAGATGGCTGATTTGTTTGTGGATGATGCCATGATGACACATTGAGGTTAGACAACACACTCCATATTTTGCATTTTACATGGTTATGGCTGAGCCAGAGTGATGTCAGAGGTCTGCCCACCCACCTGCCCTCCCAACGTGCTATAATGGGGCAATGTTGAAAGGGTGGCATTTGTCCCTCAATGTAGCATGAATGTGTGTGCAAAGTTTCTCTGCAATCAGACGCTGCGTTCATGATTTGCGGTATTTTGTTCAAAACGGGCCACTCCTGCAAACTTGAGATGTCAATCTTAGCCAATCAGGATGGAATATGAAAAATCTAACGGATTCGTCTTGATCACGACTCTTGGTGGCGCTATAAAAGGTATATGTGAAAAATGCAGAGAAAAGGTTTTTACTTGGCCTCTAGAGAGTGCGCATACAAAGTTTTACACAGATCGGTGCAGTTATAGGTAAAAACACGAATCGGCCTGTTATTGCGCCACCATGAGACTGATTAGAAAAATTGCAAGTGCCATTTTTTCCTCGGCATAGTGAGAATGTGCGTGCAATATTTCACGGAAATCTTAAAAAATGTAGGCAATTTGTTCAAAACGGACCAATCCTGCAAACTTTGGAAGCCACTTTGAAAGGCATGCCTCGGGCCTGGCGGAGACAACAAACGTCTGTATGGGAAGCTATCACGTGTCAGAGAAGATAGCAGTCAGGAGGATGAGACTAGCCTGTCATTGCCATTGACACTGAGAACTACCTGCCAGAAGGCTTGTGCTGTGGGAACCAACACGGGGCGTTGATTAGTAGGACGTTGCACACCTACCTAACGTGGACGTGCTAAAGAAAGACGCTGATACTGCTCTGTTTAAATAAACATATTACCTTCAGGAGATGATGGGACATGCATTCCTAACTTGTCATCTGCACTTATCTCTAAGCATACACCATTGTATGTGGTGATATGTGTGCACTCTCTTGGAATGGCTGGGCCACATGCCTGAAATATATGAGAGAGAGAGAGAGAGAGAGAGAGAGAGAGAGAGAGAGGGAGAGGGAGAGGGAGAGAGAGAGGAGATAATTAAATATATAATACAAAGCAAGTAAACAAGACTAACTAACTTTGATATTTACTGCATAACATAACTGCAGTTAACTCACAATTGTCTTTCCGGTCATAGGGTCATTTATCATTGTCAAGCCAAGGCAAGACAAGTTGAAAGCTGGCACTGTATAGGATGATGGAAAGATCAAAGTCAGCATATTAAGTTATATTGTGATACATAGATAGACAGATAGATTATCTTTATTTGTCCTTACATAAATTAATTCCACAATAAACAAGCACGTTAATAATAGCCGCAAAAATAAACAGGTTTAAACGATAGCCACAAATAAAACCCCTTCCCTATTACATCATCAGTTAAACATTCAGTATCTACTGTATCTTCCTATGAGTGAATGTTAACTCAAAATCTTAACAAATCAGTCAGGAAACTGAATTTAGTTTAAAAGTGACTTTAAATCCTCATTAGAACTGATGCCATTTGTGAATATTTGTTTCACATATATATATATATATATATATATATATATATATATATATATATATATATATATATAGTAACTCTTTATATTAATTGTAATGCTAATATTGTGGTTTACCATGAATAGGCATGGGACTGCATGACTCTGTAGAACAGTTATATATTTGTCCGCTCCTGGCTCGTGAAAGGGGTGCACTGACCAGTAAACTAAGGAGAGCAATCAGTGACAAGGAAAGTGTTAATATAATAAAATATTGAAAACATATGTAAATTACATTTTCTGTTGCTTATGCACTGGCTAATGATTGTTAGATTAAAAGTTTGGTCAAGATGTCAGTGTTTTAGACTTGCGTGTCTTTATTTACCTTGATTGTCTTTGAACCACCTTGTATCCAAATCCATCACCAGGTGAAGTCAAGGATTTCCAAACCACAGGATCAATATTAAAACCAAATGTGGCTTGGAACACTGAAAAAAGGAACACATTTTGTTCCGTTAAAAAAACGTGTTCCGTAAAAACAACAACAATAAAAACGTGTTCCGTAAAAACAACAACAATGTGTTCCTTGTTTTAAATGTACAGTCAATGAGCCGTACATTTAATGTACAGCTCATTTATTTTTTTATGAACCAGGTATAAATTCAATTAAATACAGCATAAACACAATAAAGCTCAAATGCTTTTTTACATTTTGGTCACTTGCATTGGTATATTGGTGCAGATGGAAAAAAAAGTTCTGTCCATGCCAACTGTCAGGTGAATTTGTCTGGTGTACAAATGCAGGTAACGTTTTTTAAATATGAGTTCATGATAATGTTCTTATGTAAGTATGACATATAACAAGACACAGCTAAGGGCTAGTACACACTGTAGGATATTTGCTCCGATTATGCTGTCTGGGACCTTTTTTGGCACTCGCCGACCAAACCCCCGATCTGACGCAGATCGGGCTTTGATCACCGAGGTTTTGCTCGCTGTGTGTGAAAGGCTGTGCGAGAGGAGAGCCTTTCAGAGGAGCACTTTAAACCTATATACAAATGCATTGGATATTTGAAAATAGCCGATCTACAAGCTCACGACGCATCGCAGCTATTTTCAAAGAAAAATCTTGAAAAAAATTGAAAATAGTCGGATATTTTCCAAATCCGCACAAATCTTGTATGGCAGTCTATGGCACAACACATTTTCAGAAGGGTGAGGGGGGGGGGGTCTGCGGACAAATACATATTATGTGTTGTTTAAACCACTGGTTTAAACAACATTAGGAAACAAGGCCAAATAAGCAATCTACACTTTAGAAATAACCCCCAAAAAACGCAACATGCAACTACCAATATTTACAAGCAACTCTACAGAAAAACAAGCCCAAAGGCACTTATAATAAGCGGACATGGACAGCGGACATGGTTTCTGAGTTGCATTGCGCACTTTTAAGCTGGTTGACTTGTTTGTTTCATTGAGAGAGATAGAGAATTATTTAATGTCAATCAATAGCGTCCTGTCTCGGTCTCGCACATATATCACGAGAGCCTTGCCCGTTTTCGTGAGACGTGGGTTAAAATGAATTGGAATAAAAACAAATGTATGTATCGGGTCTGGATCGCATCGTAGTGAACTATCATACAGTGTGTGATCCCTTGTCGGCGATCAATCGTATAGTGTGAAAACCACAACGATATATCACAGCCGATTTCAAGAAATAGACTCCTATAGTGTGAAATGCTTAACGATCAGACGACTCCCCGACCACTGTAAAAGTCCTACAGTGTCTACCTGCCCTAAGTGTAGGTTATTATACAACTGACAAGCTGTGTCTGAAAATAAAACCCATGCCTGGGTTTTGTTTCTGCCAAATTGGTGCGTAACATATAGGCCTATCAGACTCTTAATTTGAGAACACCATGTTGTGCGTAAAAAGGTGATGATACATACATTCATTCAAAGATGTATCTGTGCATTGGCCTTTGAAACCATGACATTACTGTGAATATACTGTATATGAACAGCATGGATTGTAGAAATATTTGCAGATGTATTCATTAATTCATGCTTTATTTGGAATATAGGAAAAGGGGGGATAATACTACAATAAGTTGCAATGCTATATATTGCTTACATTATTAAAGAACACAGTGTTGGTCAGTAGCTTAGCTAATAGCTTAAATACAGTGTATTTCTCAGTAGCTTGTGGGTATTATTAACTCACAACCTTCAGAATGAGTCAAGTAAGCTATTTCATTCACCATTAGCTTGACAAAAACTACATCACTGTTTTCAGTGACACATCAACATAAAACTGCACAACAGATGAATTTTGATTCTATCTCATAAAAGAGGGAATTCTCCATCTTCATCCATTTGTAGCTTTTGCCCATATAGCTTGTTCATGTTTTATTGCATCAAGTATTGCATCCTTCAGCCACATTATCAACCCCATTAAGGTACAAAGTATCTTCAATTTAGCTAACTACTTTTACCAAGAAATGTGTAGTGTACTGTAACTATAGGCCTATTTTTAAAGAGAGCATACATTTAGTGCAGCTCAGACACTTTTTATGAAGAGTAACAAAAAATACTTGCTCAACACTGAGAACTCAGCACCCTGCTATTGAGTTAAGTTGATAATGTTAATAATAGCTCCGCAATTGTGGCAGTAATATAGATTTTAAGTTGTAGAGAAATTAGAGGGAGGAAAAATGCATTTTTGTCTTACCTGACAAGTAAATTGCAAGAACTGCCCACTCCATGAGTGCCATAGGTAAGTGAAGTACTAGCCTCGATCTCCAGGCTTTTATTGTTTAGTTTTGCTAAAAAAGAAAAGCCTGGAGGACCGCGTCGGTGTACCCGGTATGGGAAGTGTTTCGTTTCCCCAACCAACCAGAGTGCAGTGGGCGTCACTCGTAATGTTGTGTTAACGGGGCGGGGGTTGACGGACAGATCGGTGAACCAATGGGATCAGGCGCAATCTCTCCGCGCCTCTGTACACCCGCCCCTCTATACCCAAAAACAGGAGTGCTGGTGCAGCCTAGTGAAGTACTGGTTCACACATCAGGGCTATCCCACAATAGCTTCTGCAAAGTCATGAGGAAGTTTAACCCATCAAAACCAGGAAGGTATCTGTGTCATTTAAATTTTAGGGTTGGTGTGACGGCCCTGCCCCTCTGCCTCCACTGTTGGCTTGCCGGCAGCCTGAGGGGTAGTTTGGGAGAGTATATACAGGGACCTCTCCTACCAACCTCTCATTCTCTCTCTATCCCCCCTTGAAGCAGGAGCTGCTTAGGGTTGCCACCTGGCCTGTTTTGGGGCCTAACCCTGTTTAAGTTGCCTTTATACACCTTTTTATACAACACTCACACAGCACATTCCACACAAGATATTTTCAAAAATAGCAGACATAGAAGCTCACAGTGTGTCACTTCGTGCCGCGCTGCAAGCTTGTACATCTGCTAGTTTTGAACATTTTTGAAAAGTCGTGAAAGTGTGAGAACTACTGATTTAGAAGGCATTTGTAGAATTGGCCTCAGGTCTTAATGGGTTAAGTAAAGAGGAGGAACAAAGAAACAAAACGTTGGATGATTCTGAATACAAGAACGCGGGTCAAATCTGGTGACCTTGGAACAGTAGGGCCCCCATATTTCTGGCCAGCAAAGTTCACTCGCCCCAGTCAAATCCAGCGACTTCGGAACGCTCGGACCCACAAATCCGGTGACCTCAGAACGGTCGGGCTCACAAATCCGGCGACCTCATAAGTCATAACGGTCAGACCCACAAATCAGACAACCTTTGTTTTTCTGATGACAGATGTCTCTACATGCCTCTAGAGGTCTCTAAAGGGTTTCCTTCTAAGGCCTTGATTGATTGATCGATCGATAGACAGACACACAGACATAGGATAATAAATCATTTTAAAGCAAAACTTGCCCACTGTGAGTAATAGTGATTAAAATAGTTTATTACACGGCTTGGTTGAATGCTTGATTCTGATTCGGTCAATCACTGAATTCAGCGGTGTGTTATTTCTTGATAATGACAGATGGGCTCAATAACAGACCGCTAATCAAAGACTCCTCAAAGAGCACCTACTCATATCAATCTGCGCTGCTTGATTTTGTGCCGTATCCAACATGACAGCCATGTAAACAAACACACAATGTCATTTACAACTAAACGTTGCTCTCAAGAATGTTTTTGAAAACATTTGAAGCGAGAAATACACAATGCAGTAACCAAAAATGTATTCTATTTGATCAACACTTCCTTGTTTTCCGATGCGACCGTGTCCGCCCAGCGCAACACTTATGGAATTCATTACTGTAAGCAAGGAAATACTTCATTTTGTTGTTACTTTTGGGTCAATTTATTAATTAATTTATTAATTAGCCTTGTAATGAGCAGGATAATTGAGGGGTCGCTGGTCATTGTCCTGTTGGGATTCATTTCTCAATAATGGCCGACGACCCGTCAATTATCCCTTGCATTTCAGTAGACCCACAGTGGAGACCCCCCCCCCCCCCCCCAAGCCAGAGTATATAATAAGAAATGTATAGATGACACAATGTTTTCCAACAGTACAGGTGTGTAGCCTACTGATCAACAGGGATATTGTTCTGGTTTACTAAAGTGGAAATTACATTATATTCTCTGTGTTGTAACAACGAGCAATTATTAAATAATAAATAAACAATAGAACAGAAAGTAATGATTCAATGCATTACAAAAGTACAGTCCATACTGCACATGGTTGAGTCCCTGATCTGTGTCCTTATGTTGACTGTTGTTCCTCTGGTGGTTGTGCTCCACCATCTTCTGGACCTTGTCCTTCTGCACCCTGATCAGCAAACTGCTTGTACTGACTCTTGAAAAACCCAACCTGAGAGTAGGATACACCAACATACACATGAAGAGAAAAGCTAGTATAAATACAGCAATGCGCAGCTTTACGCTCTATAATAATAATATACTGTAGTGGCAAAAACCCACTACAATAAAAACAATATTGCCGGCAATGTCTGTGTTAATGCACCTTGATTAGGATGCACCGTGAGGGGCTCTCACAGCCCTCTAAAAAACGTGATGCGTCATCCAAGGCATTATTGAATGTACTGTCTTACTGTCTATGAAAAGATACGTTTTGAACATTCATAAAACAATTAGTCCACCTGGGCTATGGGATCATGACTACGGATGCCATAGAATGCGGGGACAGCGGCCGCAATTACAGATCCCATTACCCGTGGCTAATACGCTAATAAACAGCTTAAATTAGAGAAAGTGAAGAAATGGCTTCATCACTCCTTGGCATAATCGTCAATGCCCATGTGCAAGTTCAGATCAGACTTACACTTTTGTATATTTAATGGTAGGATAGTTGTAGTAATAAGATGGTAGGATACAGCCATAATACCTTGAAGTGAATGTACAGTATACACAGTATACTACCTATTACCTTATATAAGCCAGCAGTGATCAAAGCCAAAAGAAAAAGTCCTCCCATGGTTCCACCAATGATCGCATTGGTGAGGCCTGTCTCAGTGTACACCTCTACTGTGGCCAAAATCTGAGGAGTGGTCACAAGAACAATTAAATTAACATCACATTCAAAGTCTTCTGAATGCCAAAGAGTGAAATTAACATATAGATGCAATGTTACCTTTCGAACTGGGGGGTTGTTTTTAGACTCTGCTGAAAAGAAGATTGGTTTCTGTCATAGTCCAATGTGGCTGTGCTGATCAAACTGAATTTGGCTGACTGGAGACCAATCTGTGGGTCAGGAACAAAGAGGGGAGGGGACGAGCAGCAATCTTTGTTAGAGGCAATTAAGAGACAGCCAATGAATATAAAAGTTTATACATCTCATTCTACAATCATTGTAGAATTGCAGGAATATTCTCATGACAACTACTGTAGACTGATCCTTGCACTTTTATTGATTGGTTGCTTGTAATAATGATGGTAATAAAGGAATTCATGGTTGCATTTACGCATGTACGCCTAACGAGTCCTGCTACTGATTAAAAATTTCACCCACCCACAACCGTCCAACATAGGAGAAATTATTCAAATCATTATTTTATTAAACCCACTTTCACATGGACCCAAATTATAATCTGAGAAAATGTGTATATGAAATATGATAATTTGGTGAAAGATTCCCAACGGGCATCGGCCAAGGCATTTTAATGATGAACGTTTACAATTTACAATTTAGGCATTTAGCAGACGCTCTTAATCCAGTGCGATTTACAGTAAAGCAAGGTAAACAGAAGGTAATACATCAAATGCATAGAACTAGTCATCTAGAATCATAGGTAAACCAAGAACCTATCATCAGTCTAAAGTTAACAGTATAATATAAAAAAAAAAAAAAAATGTACATATACACAAAAAAAATAAAAAAAATAATAATAATAATAATAATAATAATATGTACATATACACACTATAGGATGCAAGGTAATAATAAAAAATAATAATATGTACATATACACACTATAGGATGCAAGGTCTACAAATGAATCTGGCGTCTGTCTATATAACATGCTAAATCTAAATTACATTTTAGCCTTTCCATAAGCCTGCAAGGTCGTCAAGGGTAGGGTAAGTGCTACAGCAAATGCTACGAGCTAAGGTGGAGTCTAAAGAGGTGAGCCTTCAGATTACGGCGGAAGATTGGGAGTGAGTCTCCAGTTCTACAGTAACTGCAACAGATAGCTGATGAATGTCAGTTGATTGAAAGTGTAAAATTAATTGAGGTAGTTTTAACACTACTGTTTTTTTACTTTACCTCTACAGTGTATTGAGATCATTGTTACGTATTGAATCTCAATGTTATTTACCTGCTCGATCCATCCTGAGCTCAGGTTAGCAGAGATGTGGTAAACGTCCCGCTGATGTCTTTCCATGAACACGTTGCATCTGAACACTGCACACGTGGCAACAGAGCAGTTCTATGGGAAATTAAAAGAGAGATTAAACCAAAGTCATTAATGTTAATTTTGTGCCATTTGTGGATGGCAAGACATATTTACCACAATAGGATCTTGCTTGATGTTATCTACAAAATCTGAGAGAGTAGCTTTCTCATCGTTGTGTCTGTCGCAGCCTAGAATCTGAACGTTGGAAAGTATATAATTAGAGTCACATCTGTATAGGCATTCATTGAAATGAATCTGTCATGAGAAATACACAGAGCAGTTTGCTGGTTGGTGTATTTGAGCTCCAACATACATTGAAGTATATTATCCATGTGAGTTACCTCTATACCAGGGGTGGGCAACTTTGATGATGGAGTGGGCCACTATATTTCCACACTCACTCCAGAGGGCTACATTGCATATACTGTCGGGTAGACACCTCATATCTCCATATATTTTTTTTCTTACCACTTTTTTTTTACCATTCTATGTCACACAAAAGTAGCAAAAAAAGCCGATCTACAAGCTCAAAACGCGTCGCAGCGCGACGCGTTTTGAGCTTGTAGATCTGCTATTTTTGCTATTTTTGCTATTTTTTAATTGGAATTCTGAAAAGTAACATTTTTATTTAATTTCAAATGCATTTGTATGAACTTAAATACAAATACATTGGACATAAAAAAGACAATAGAATTTTAATACTAGTCATTAAGCTACTATTATAGACTGAAGTAATTAAAGCGGGTCATGTTTGCATGTTTGGAATTGTAACAGCTGAAATCAATAAGATATCAGTATTCTGATATTAACCTGCGGGCCGCATTAAGTGAAGGTGGGGGCCGCATGTGGCCCCCGGGCCACCAGTTGCCCATGTATGCTCTATACTACCAGGATTCACCCAGATGTCTTTATCACCAAGCCTCACGGGCACCTTGATGACCACAGTAACATTAAAGGCTCTCACAGTATTTTCAACCTGAGAGAAGATGATAGAAAGAGGGGTGAGGTATTCCTTGATGTACGCTTGATGTCACAACAGTAAACCTAAATGCTGAATTATATTGCTAAAATATTTGCACAACATGTTTTACCGTAATTGATTGCAGAAGTGGTGTCTGCAGATCATTTCTTCCAAAAGTAAAATTGGTGTAGGATGAACTGAATGGAAATATTAAGACGTTTTTTTCAATATAAAACCTGCTAACCAGTCAAAAGAAATTGTTTAAATTAAATATAGTGGCAGACGTTTGCGAATGACAAGAAACAATGCAAACCTTGGAGTGGAAATGGATAGGAAAATGCTGTACTTCACATCAATCTCCTTCCATTGATAAAGTTCACTTTTTTGTGAATGCTCAGCATTTCCACTGTTACAGAAGAAATATTATTGCTAGTAATGTAATAATATAAAGCACACACAATCAGTGCAGGGTTTTCCACCATGCAGACAAAGGTACCTTGTGGCATTTGCAGTAATCAGCATCTTTCTGTCAAGTTCACTGTTGGTAACAATCCCATAGATGACAGTGAAAACAGCCTAGAACGGAATGAGAGAAATCAGAGAAAGTGCTTTTAACGTATCGCATCTACCAAAACAGTAGAACATACATTTTTAAAGTTATTTTTTATCTGATTATCCTTGCAGGGGTGTGTGAACATAAGATAGGTTAGAAATCTAAAAGTTGAACCTTGGCTTTGCTTTTGAAAATAGGCTTGTCAATGGTGCAGTCACTCTTTCCACGTGATAAACCATTCTCAGCGTCTAAAGAGTTACATTGCACTCTTCCCTTGTTAAAGACAGAAAACCACAAAGCATGTTAACCACACATCTTTTTTTTTTTTACAAATCTCTTTATTGTTTTTCTCAGACAAGTTAAAATACATAATTTTTTTGGCAGTTGAACAAAGAGGTCTGAATTTTTGACAAAAAACTACAAACAAACAAAGCACATTACAACAAACAATAAAATTAGTATAGTAATTAGCATACATAATAGGGGTCATGAAAATAATAAGAAATTAAAAAATAAACAGACAAGACAGACAATAATTAAGACACTCAATCATACCAGGGAGGGGAAGGAGAGGAGGGGGGAGAGGGGGTTTCTCTGCACAGAGCGCTGATTATTTTCGTAGTATGGATGCCGATGAGGTCTGGTAAGGGTTACTAATTTATTTATTTTTAAATTATTTTCTAGAAACGTTAAAGAGAGTCATTGAGGGAGAGTCTGAATTTGGTCTAGTCTCTCCTTCAAGGGAGACACTAATTTGCGGGTTCCTCCACCATAGTTAGGGTGTCAATGTGGTCTAGAACGGGTTGCCAAATTTTGTGAAACATCTTCAAAGAGCCGTTAAGGGAGAACCTGATCCTCTCAAGTTTAAGACAGTACAGAATTTCATGAATCCATCTGTTGTGTGTAGGAGGGGAAGGGTGTATCCATTTAAGGAGAATAAGCCTCCTAGCGAGTAGGGTCGTGAAAGCAATAACTCGGCGTGCTGAATTGCGCACAACAGGCATTACTGTGGTTCCAAGAAGAGCAGTGAGGGGATCCGGATCAATTGGTTCACCCAACAACTCGGCGTGCTGAATTGCGCACAACAGGCATTACTGTGGTTCCAAGAAGAGCAGTGAGGGGATCCGGATCAATTGGTTCACCCAACACCACCCCCAGGGTGTTAAACACTTCTGACCAAAATGTTGACAATTTAGGGCAGGACCAAAACGTGTGCATGTAGTCTGCTGGCGATTGTTTACACCTATTACAAGCATCGGACCTCTCAGGGTATATTCTGGCCAGCTTTGCATTGGTATAATGGACTCTATGTAATATCTTGCACTGTAATAGTTTGTGCCTTGCACAAATAGAAGAGGTATGTACCAGGTCTAAAGCATGGTCCCACTGATTATCGGACAAGGTGATACCGAGTGGGATTCGATCCCACCTCCACAGTTGACAAAAATCCGTAATTTTGCGCCTAACCTGTCACGCTATGGAACGCTAGAAAGTACCATAGGAAAAGATATATATACTCTAGTGTGTGTCCAGATGTGAACTGACGCAACATGAACTAGAATGGTTCAACTGAATCAACTGGCTTCTCATATAAGCAGATAATATTGACTGATATAAGCGCTCCGTTCACATGATAGTTTAATAGCTGTAGAAACAAGTCAATGATGTTGGTAGTCACACCATGAATCACAAACTCTTGTGTAAAGTCTGACAAGTGCATAATAGCCTATCATCTTAATAATCTTAGTTATGTTTTCATTACAAACGCTGTTAAACTAGGCTGTGCACTGCAGAGCGTAGAACAGCACCATCTGCTGTAGGTCCTATGTTAAGACAGCAGCACCACCAGTTCAAATGGTAGCCTATTATTATAGTGATACCAGTAAGACTCCCTAATCGGGAGATAAGCGACCGTAGGTCACATGTATACAGAAGAGGGCTGTAACGGCGATTGGTTCCTAGTTGTGTGGGCAATGGATAGTTTTGTTTGGTGGTCTAAATGTGGGGTTAGCTGTGACATGGTGGCGTTTATGTGGGCAGAAAACGTGTAATGTGTAGCTGTTGCAAATGGGTAACAGAGTGAATGCTGAGAAATACGACTGGCAGCTGCAGTGGCAGGGGGTCCTCCACTGGGGGCGCCACCACTTTTGCATCCGTTCTGGAGCACCAGGAGTGGGTGGTCCCCGGGAATGCCCCGTGAGCAGCCCCGTTGGGGTGGTCATTTGGTAATTTGTCCACATGTGCTCATTTTTTACACTTGGGGGTCCCCGAGGCAGCTGGGGGTCCCTGGAGCTCCGGGGGTCCTTGGAGGGTGTAGTTTGGCAGGTAAGGAGTGTGTGTGCAAAATGTGGCATGGATCGGGGCAATGGGTGCGGAGATATGAGCAGGGCAAAAGTGTGACGTGTGTGACGGAGTGACGGACGGACACCTGGAGCAGCTTTCTGTAGTAAGTGCGACCTACGGTCGCAATTATTAGTGATATATATTATATCACAATGCATGTATCAAATCAATATCAAGCCCATTAATCTGGACTCTACACACCTCTACAGTTGCGCATGATGCTATTTTCTAACCACTCTATTACATGGCCACAATCACAATCTGATCATCACTTGCTCTTTTGTTTGGAACATCAGCAATTGATGTGTGCAAATGAGACAACAGCGATTATGCTATTATCTATGTCTATGTCAAATAGGTCCATAAATCGCTGTAGAGGTGTGTAGAGTCCAGATTAATGGGCTTGATATTGATTTGATACATGCATTGTGATATAATATATATCACTAATAATATCACTATAATAATAGGCTACCATTTGAACTGGTGGTGCTGCTGTCTTAACATAGGACCTACAGCAGATGGTGCTGTTCTACGCTCTGCAGTGCACAGCCTAGTTTAACAGCGTTTGTAATGAAAACATAACTAAGATTATTAAGATGATAGGCTATTATGCACTTGTCAGACTTTACACAAGAGTTTGTGATTCATGGTGTGACTACCAACATCATTGACTTGTTTCTACAGCTATTAAACTATCATGTGAACGGAGCGCTTATATCAGTCAGTTGATTCAGTTGAACCATTCTAGTTCATGTTGCGTCAGTTCACATCTGGACACACACTAGAGTATATATAGTATATATATAGAGTATATACAGGTGTATATTATACACCTTTTCCTATGGTACTTTCTAGTGTTCCATAGCGTGACAGGTTAGGCGCAAGATTATGGATTTTTGTCAACTGTGGAGGTGGGATCGAATCCCACTCGACACTTTTAGATGTTTTTGTAGATTTTCTTTTTCTTCATTATTCTCACTGTTTTTTATGGCTGCATGTCTTTACTGTTTCATACAAGTAAGATTCCACAAACAATGGGATGGATGTAATGCTTTATTCATTGATATAAACAACGTTAAAGGGTAAGACCACTTTGGTAGAGGTTTGGGTTGTGTAGTTACCTTGCCATGATGTAACTCCAAAGGTGGACAAGAAATAAAAAATAATTGATCCATTGATTAGAAATTGATAATTCAAAATATGCTCCTCATTGACTTAGTAAAAGTGTACGGTAAAACAACTCTCAAAGTCATTCTTTTAGCACGTAAACAAACGCAAACATAGCTGATTCAGACAATATAGAACATCACCAAACCCAGTACTGTTTTTTTTTTATAAAAATGTCAACTTCCTGTTGATTTTACTATTTGAAGATCTGGATCCGGATCCGCGGATCCAGTCCAGGTTTTCTACTTATTAAAAATGGCAAAATCAACAGGAAGTTGACATTTTTATTTAAAAAAAAAACAGTACTGGGTTTGGTGATGTTCTATATTGTCTGAATCAACTTTGTTTGCGTTTTTTTACGTGCTAAAAGAGTGACTTGAGAGCTGTTTTACCGTACAATGTAAGTCAATGAGGAGCATATTTTGAATTATCAATTTCTAATCAATGGAGCAATTATTTTTTATTTCTTGCCCACCTTTGGAGTTACATCATGGCAAGGTAACTACACAACCCAAACCTCTACCAAAGTGGTCTTACCCTTTAAGCTTTGACGAAGTGAGCTCCACCCACTTCCTCAAACAACATCTGCCGTCGGGGACGCGCAGGAGTCCAGTCAAACCGGAGGCAGTCAATCCGTAACACCGGTTGTGTGCCGTTGTCGCACAATAGCCGATCTACAAGCTCACAGGGATGGAGATATGCGACCCATGTCGAGCTTAGATTGGATATTTTCAGTAAAGCATGTGGCTGGTAAAGTCAAGCCCTACAGTCATAGATATTATAGGTATTGTAAGATTAAAGAGTATTTTATTTGGTGAAACTTAACAATAAATAAACTGTAAAGCTATCAGATATTTCATAAAATCAAAAGTTAAAGTCCCAATCTGCAATTTCTTTAACTGGTTGGCTATGTAGAATGTAGAACAGCGGGAACATCCATTTAGACAATTCCTAAACATCATCATTTTACATATGTGTTAATTGTTTAGTAAACAGAGCTGGCATCTTTTCACGCTATTTCACAAATCACAGATTGGGACTTGGCCTGTCAAAACGTTTCAGTTGTGAGTAGTTTTCTAGGTGTAGCTTTTTTTAAATAATGTGTGCATGTTTAAAAATGACACCGCATAGAGAGTACAAAATAATCAATATGTGCAGATAAACATGTTTATTATAATACCATTTGTTTGATGAAATGATGAAATGGTACATTACATACTCTTGGTCACTTTTCTTTCTTTCTTTCTTTCTTTCACACTATGGTGTCCCTCTCAACTTATTCTGGATCATAGGAGCGCCCAGGTGATGACCCCAGACGGAGACAGTGAGCCTAGTGAGGAGTTTGACATCCTGGCATGGGTGTTACAGATGGACAACCTCATCTGCAACTTATGAATGTGGAACCCCCTCACCATATCAAGCTAAGCTTCTTCTCAGTCCTGTAGAGGTCAAGCTACGCTTCTTCTCAGTCCTGTAGAGTCTGTTCTCCTATACAGTTGTGGATGCTGGACCCTGAAGCCTGCTCTACAGAAGTCCCTGCTCACTGTGCTACACCAGAATGCTATGTGCAGTACTAAACATCAGCCAGGATGAACATGATATCAACAAGCATCTGTATGGGCTACCAAGGATGACTGAGAGGATCACAGCTAGGAGAATGAGGCTGGTCAGTCACTGCCATTGACACTGGGAGCTCTCAGCAGTGGAGGAAAGTATTGGCGGACTAGCCAGATGTATAGGCTCAAGATGACTGGAGATGCTGCTAGTGCTTATCCGAAGATGATTAGTGAGAGGGGGGTTCTATCTCTCTATCCATTGGTTCCAAAGTTTGACCCTGGCCATCACTTACAGTACACAACTGATGAAGTCAAGTAGAAGACGGCTCAAGGTAGGAACGTTTTTTGTTTGTTTGTTTTTGCTGCTGCTTGTGTTGTATGCTGTGTGTACTGATGTGATTCAAGCTGTTGAACAATTACTGTCATTTTGAGGCCCCATGACTGGGTGCCAATAAACATGTTCTGTGTGTGTGTGGGGGTGTGTGTGTGTGTGTGTGTGTGTGTGGGTGTCTCTTGACACTTAAATTATCCAATATGTGAGTTTGATATTTCCTTTTACAATCAAGCTAGAGGTTTTGGACTGATGTGGATCTACTGTGTGTCTGTTGGGATTGTGGGAGTTGTTGAAGGTTGTAATAATAATAATACATACCATTTATATGGCGCTTTTCTGAATACTCAAAGTCGCTTTACAAAACAGAAACAAAATAAAAAAATATTAGAAAAAAGCCTTCTGCTCAGTAGGGCATTCACGAATAGTGATTTTTAGTATTCGAATTATTCGACCTATAAGTATTCGAATATTCGATTAATCGATTTGATTATAAAAAATAAAATAATAAAAAAATAAAAAATAAAAAAAATAAAACGTTTTTTTTTTTTTTTTTTTTCAATGACATTGATGACTGGACTCAAGGAATGCGAGTTGACGTCACACCAGAGCTCACAGCTGCGTGTCTGCTGCAGAAAAGCCAAAAAAAAAAAAAAACATTTTTTTTTTTTTTTCTTATCGAATAATCGAATAGTGGTTTGATAGTCGAATAGTCGGTTTGATAGTCGAATATTCGAATATTCGATTATTCTGTTAATGCCCTACTGCTCAGCTGCCCCTTTACTGTGGAACCAGCTAAGAGCTCCACAGTCTGTCGATGCTTTCAAGAGAGGACTAAAGACTTTCCTATTCAATCTAGCATTCAGTTAGCCCCCTTAGGTTTTCTTTGTCCCCCCTTGTTTTATGCAAATGTTTTTTATTCTGTACAGTAGCACTTTGAGGTTCGTTTCAAATGTAAAGTGCAATATAAATGAAATGTGTTATTATTATTATTATTATTATGTGAGCTGGGAGTGCATGAGTTCCATAGGGAGGGGGCGGCCACCGAGAAGGCCCTGTCACCCCAGGTTTGTTTCTTTGTCCTGTCCTGGAGGTTGGCATCACCAGACCTGACGGAGGGGGCGTGGCAGAGTTTTGTACATACTGTAGTTTCTTTCTTTCTTTCTTCTCGAACCCCAGACTGCTGGCAGTTTGGTGGATATTCCAAATCCCTCAGTCCCATGCCTGATGTGATGTTGGTTGTCAAACAATATGATATAGGTTTGGTGGGAGGCCAGTGGTCTAGTTGGCTGACCTCTTTGGACTCTACTTTGATTGAAGTTAACCACTTAAGCCCTATTTCAATTATAGCGAAAATAGCCGATCTAAGCTCACTGCGCGTCACACCGTGATTTTCGCCTATAATGACTTGCCAAAATACTTACACCAGGTTATAACATTAACACAATTGAAAAGAAAATGAACGTGTTCATGTTTCACTGTTCCTTACATTTGTTTTTCTTTAAACATAAAAAATAATGACTATACAGTAGGAGCATTCTAATAAGTTTGAGGCATATTGATTAATTCAAAAACATTAATCTAAAACAAAACTTGCCCACAATTCAGTCAGATAACTCACAAATAGATTGAGACCAATAATAGCTTGAGAACATTTTATTTATAAAATGTATACAAGTGTGAATATTATATTTGATCTTGGCGTTCAGACTATGCTAATACATTACTACATTTGCTCAGCACATTAGCAGATCCTACTGGTGGTACTGGAGTGGTGGTGGGACCAAACAAAGCATATACAACATCAGTGGCAGCACTGACAGCGAGAGGAAGTACAATGAAGCTTGAGTAGACTGCTTGACACGTCACATACAGTACTGTACATCGCCCACACAGTGCTGTACATGCGTATAAATCTCTCAAGTGTATCTGCATGAACTAGCTTGCAGGCTACACATCATTCATTAAAATATAATAACACCAGATCCACAGTGCAGAAAAATGCCCAAGCCAACAGAGTATTAAGAAATGTACAGATGACACATTGTTTTATAACAGTATGCACTGGTCAAAAGTGTTTTCTGGTAGCCTTCACTCCATTATTCAGTCTAAAAGCCCTCTCAGTACAGCTGTTTTCTGAGATGGGGGCGTGGCCAAAGTGGCTCTCTTTGGCGATTGGTTCATACTGGATTATCCCAATTGGGCCGGGCCGCCGGTTAGATTTTCAACCGAGAAAACCCCGTCTTTCTACAGCGTCACCAGATGCATGCACCCTGAATGCGAGGCTAGCGATTCAGGGTCTGGAGCCAGGCTAATTGTCTGGTGTACTAAAGTGGAAATGTCATACAATATTAATATACAACTTCTCTGCAATGTAATGATGAGCAATGGTAAAACAAACCAATAAACAGAATGTAATGATCCAATGTATTACAATATAAAGTACAGTCTATTCTGTACATTGATGAGTCCCCGATCACTGTTGTTTCGCTGGTGGTTGAGCTCCACCGTCTACTGGACCTTGTCCTTCTCCACCCTGATCATCAATCATCTGCTTGTACTGACTCTTGAAAAACCCAGCCTGAGAGGATACAGATACACCAACATATTCATGAGGAGAAAAACTAGTATAAATACAGCCATGCAGCTCTAACGCTCTATAATAATATAGTGGCAAAAAACAACTACTGTACAATATAAAATACACGTGAGAGGCTACGTTTTGAACATTCATAACACAATTAGTCCGTCTGGGCTATTGGACCATGACCACGACTACGGATGCCATAGCATGCGGGGAGCTCAGCCGCCATTACCCGTGGCTAAAGGCCAGTCCACACCAATGCAACTCCTGGCAACAAAACAGTTTTAGAGACCGTTGCAGTGGTCTGGACTGACCAGCTGCGGACCGGTGCCATTTGGAAGTAGTTGCAAGGAGTTGCTTTGTTGTGGACAGGCTTAATAGTAGAATAGTTGTAGTAATAGTAGGATAGTAGGACAGTCACAATAACTTGAAGTGAATGTGCAGTATACACAGTATACTACCTATTACCTTATATAAGCCAGCAGTGATCAAAGCCAAAAGAACAAGTCCTCCCACGGTTCCACCAATGATCGCATTGGTGAGGTCTGTCTCAGTGTACACCTCTACCGTGGCCACAATCTGAGGAGTGGTCACAAGAACAATTACATTTAATTCACATTCAAAGTCTTCTAAATGACAAAGAGCGAAATTAACATATAGCTTACCTTTCGAACTGGGGGATTGTTTTTAGACTCTGCTGAAAAGAAGATGTATTGGTTTCTGTCATAGTCCAAAGTGGCTGTGCTGATCAAACTAAATTTGGCTGACTGGAGACCAATCTGTGGGTCAGAAACAAAGAGGGAAGGGAGTCTTTGTTAGAGACAGTCAATAAATATAAAATTCTATACATCTTTACTGTATCTACAGACATAATAGAATTGCAAAAATATTCTTATGACAAAGACTTTGATCCTCGCAGTCCTTTATTGATTGGTTGCTTGTAATACTGATGGTGACAAAGGAATTCTTGGTTGCATTTATGCATGTATGCCTTTTAACAAGTGTCACTACGGAGAGATAAATCCCTAAAATGTATTGATTAGTGATGCACAAACTGTCTGTGACATCACCCAATTCAAAAATTCACCCACACGGTTGTGGGTGGGTGAATTTTTCCAACATAGGGTAAATTATTAAAATTTGTATTATTAAACCCACTTCCACAAGGACCCAAATTGTAATCTGAGGAACATATATTATTTATGATAAGGTCAAGGATATGAAATACTTTCTATGCACAAAGTGTCTGCATGTGTGTCCCCGCATATCTCAAGAACCGTCTGACGGAGTGATGTGCCAAGTGGGAAGTCATTTTGATCGGCACTTGTCCAAAAAGTCTCCATACAGTATGTGGAGTACCCTCATGTCATCAATATGTACTGGCCTGATAATGGGTACAATGGGTGTTGCATTACCGGAGGGGAATGCGTTCCCAACTGGCATCGGCCTAGTCATTTTAATGATGAACGTTAAAAAGAAAGGAGTACGGCCCGAACGGCTGGCGTAGAGGTCTGGGCACCTAGGCTCAATGTAGCCTGACAGCGTGTCACGGGTTCGGGTCCCGATCCCGACGGCCTTTGCTGCGTGTCACTACCCATCTCTCTCTCCTGCACATTAGTGCGTAGTCCTGCACATTGTCTTCCCTTACAGAATACATTCTGTATCACTTCATTAAAGCAGGTTTTAACTTCATCAGGCAACATATAGTTGATGAATGTCAGTTGACTGATAGTGTAACATTAATTATTGAGGTAGTTTTAACACTACTGATCGTTTACTTTACCTCTACAGTGTATTGAGATCATTGTTACGTATTGAATCTTAGACATTGGTATTTACCTGCTCGATCCATCCTGAGCTCAGGTTAGCAGAGATGTGGTAAATGTCCCGCTGATTTCTTGCCATGAACACGTTGCATCTGAACACTGCACACCTGGCAACAGAGCAGTCCTATGGGCAATTAAAAGATAGATTAAACCAAAGTCATTAATGTTTGACAAAATAATTTTGTGCAATTTATTGATGGCAATACATTTACCACTGTAAGATCTTGCTTGATGTTATCTACAAAATCTGAGAGACTAGGTTCCTCATCATTGTGTCTGTCGCAGCCTAGAATCTGAACGTTGGAAAATATATAATTAGAGTCACATCCTTATAGGCACTCATTGAAATGAATCTGTCATGAGAAATACACAGCAGTTTGTGTGCTTGATTTCCAACATACATTGAAGTATATATGCATGTGAGTTACCTTTATGCTGCCAGGATTCACCCAGATGTCTTTATCACCAAGCCTCACGGGCACCTTGATGACCACAGTAACATTAAAGGCTCTCACGGTATTTTCAACCTGGGAGAATATAGAACATGAAAGAAAGAAGGATGCGGTATTATTTGATGTCATTTGATGTCACAGCAGTAAACCTAAAAGCTGAATTGAATTGATAAACATATAAGATTTGCATAACATGTTTTACCGTAATTGATTGCAGAAATGGTGTTTGTAGATCATTTCTTCCAAATGTTACATTGGTGTAGAGTGAACTGAATGGAAATAATAGAATAGTTTTTTTCAATATAAAACCTTAACAAGGTTTAATCTGATAACCAGTCAAAAAAAAAAAAAAAGTTTAACATACATATAGTGACAGGGTGAATAACAATGACAATGCAAACCTGGGATTGGAAATGAAAAGAAAAATGCTGTACTTCACGTCAATCTCCTTCTGTTGATAAAGTTCACTTTCTTGGGAATGCTCAGCATTACCACTGAAACAGAAGGAAAATTATTGCTAGTTATGTAATAATATAAAACACACACAATCAGTGCAAGGTTTTCCACCAGACAACAGTACCTTGTGGCATTTGCAGTGATCAGCATCTTTCTGTCAAGTTTACTGTTGGTATCAATCCCATAGGAGACAGTGAAAACAGCCTAGAACGGAATGAGAGAAATCAGAGAGAGTGCTTTTAACGTATTGCATCTACCAAAAGAGTAGACCATATATTTTGAAAGTTATTTTTATCTGATTATCCTTGCAGGGGTGTGTGAACATAAGATAGGTTAGAAATCTAAAAGTTGAACCTTGGCATTGCTTTTGAAAATAGGCTTGTCAATGGTGCAGTCACTCTTCCCCCGTGATAAACCATTCTCAGCGTCTGAAGAGTTACATTCCACTCTTCCCTTGGTAAAGACAGAAAACCACAAAGCATGTTAACCACACATCTTCTTTGACGTATGAGAAGAACTTATTAAGGTTGAACTTGGGGTTTGTTACGTTGAATTGACGTTACCTTTGCCATACTGCCTTACCTGCTGTATGGTGGGTTTCCTGTATGAGAGCCCAGGAGGGTATGTGAGGGTGACACGACTGTTGTACGAGTCCTCCTCTCTGTTCTCAACTGACACCATTACGTTTAACAGTTCATCTATGCCCACTTTAACTTCTGCAGAGCTGATTATGATTATGCAAAAACAGAAAAGGAAAAAAGTTTAAGTTTCTTCTTGAGAGTATGTTGAATCATTAGGGGAAAGGAAAAGATCCTGTTTGCCATTCACATTGGTGTCATGAAACTCAAAATAGGGTTCGTAACACCCTCTGCTGGTCAACCCAAGAACTACATTTTACTAATACATTGCTTAACAAACTGCATCTAATCAGGGTGTCTGGTTGTTATTTCAATGTATAAAATGAAAATCTTACACATATTCTATAGAATAAATCACATTTCAATCTAAAAGATCTTACGAAACCCCTCCTTCTACCTCCAAATACATCAGTTTGGCTGACTTGGTGGTAGTAGCTGTCCCCCGACAGCTATATATTATGTTTTATTGTTGATTGTGTATTTGTGCCTTTGAGCTGTGTCTTGTTGTTTATGTCTGTGGTTCTTGTACAGTATTTTAGCTACCTCCCGATCTGTAGAGCACTTTGGCCAAGGAGAGTTGTTTTTAAAAAGTGCTTTAAATGCAGTTAACTTGATTTGACAAACAAGCAAGCCCACAATTTGTTTTGCATTCAAGATTAATGGCCACAACTCCAGGCAGTAGATATTGACGGATTTCCGCGCGACGTCATCACAGAGCAGAATGCGCAATCTGCGCATGCTCGGGGGAAACGAACCGGAAGCGCCGTTCACTCTGTTGTTGTGTTCGGGAGTTAGATAGCCATAATTCTGCTATTATAGGCATAATAGGCATAATGCTGCTATTATATACAAACAGATCCAACTTCCGACAAATCATCTTTATTGAGTAAACAAGGTATTACAAACTGCATAATTTAATCTACTTTCATTAAACCCGGTGAAGATCATTTCTTTTATGAATGGACATTTGACCAGAGCTGCTGCGGGTAATGGCGCCCTCTATAGGCTTACCCCTCCTCTGCGCGGTCATATCCTCTCATGTTTACTAACAGGAAACCCGTCTATAAATGACCTTGTTTGACTTTTGGTTGTGATTTCTAGATTCTGAGATCAACTGAAATATCAGTTGCATTCGCAATTCGCAAACACTGAATTAATTGCAACCAGGCAGCAATAGTAACCTGTTCAAAATAATTACTATGTATCTGTGTGTTGTACATTTAAGTCAGTCATCTATGCTACTGAAGTGCCTGTAAATGTACAAAGGAAATTACTGTAGCAATAAAGAAATCAATTGCATAGTATTCCTGTGCTCATAAACTGGCACTCAAGCAGGTATCATTCCATATGTAGTCTAACGTTTTGTATGATGGGAACCGCAACTGGTTCATCAACAATGTAACCACACACTTACAGTATAGGACATGTGTACATTATATCTCACCTGGTAAAGTTGAAATCAACTTTGAGGTTGTCAGTACAGCTGTCATCAGTGCCACAGTTGATTTCAAACCCTAACTGTGGTACAAGGCAGGCGGTCCACCGTGTTAATCACATGTAGTAACAATGAGATGATGGTCTTACAAGCTGTGTGAACCAGTTTGGTTAAGATGTGGTTCGATTCCTGAGCCCGGCAGCAGATTTGCTGCATGTCACTCCCCAACTCTCTCCCCATTTCCTGTCTCTCTACTACTGTCCTATACCAAATAAAGGCAAAATATCAAGCTCTCAAGGCAATGGTAGTCTGTCTATAATCTCTAAATAGAATTAATTTACAGAAATATTTTACCCATGAAATGACTGACAGACAGACAGACTTAGGAATCATTTAAAGGTAACTTACATGATGATTGGTGGTTGTCTGAGCTTGCTGTTTAAGGCTGGGACTGAGGTTGGTGCTAGATGGAACGCCTTCAAAGGTGAATCTAAGTTCATTAGACAGTTCATTCAGAGCATCCTCTGGACAAGCCTGCAATGACATTATATCATATCAAATCATGAAAAGATTCACAGTCAAAATATTCATAAATGTGATTTCTCTAAATCTAATATATGATCATATTTAGTTTACCAACCTACCTTTATGTTGAATTCATGTGAAAAGCAGTGTGTCTTTGCCATGTCAAGGGTAAAAGAGTTGAACAGCTCTCGTTGTTTTGGTGTCTCGATGTAAGCACGGTTCTTTGGGATCTTGCGGGTTGAATCCAACGTCAACGTATAATTTATCTGCGCTTGAGCTGGAACAGTTTAGACTTCCATTAAAAAGTTACTCTTTACATACTGTAAATGTATTGTAAAGTTTAAAATGGCTCTATGGTGTGTATACTGTGTATTTAGACTGCATCGAACCTGTCTCCACAGTAGAGTGGTTAGTCATAGTGAAGCAGACTTTAGCTGTGTTGTTCAAGGGAGAGTTGCACGAGGTGTTGGTGGGGATCTGGTCTGGGCTGAATGTCACCTGTGCTTCCACCATTACTATTGGCTTAGATCTGGAAATGAGAGAGCAATACAGTTAGAGTAAGATGTATCTACAGTATATACATAGAGTTGAAGGAAAAAAAACTTCCGCTCTAATTTTCTTAAAAAGGGAAAGGGAAATACTACAGCATTCACGTCATCCAACAGGAATACAGTATGACAAAAACATTTCTTAAACTTTTATTTCTTGATGGGGAACGACGCGACACAACACCTGCAGAAAGCTGGACACAATCCAGCTCTTGTTGCGGGCGGGCTCCTCCTAACTAGTCGCTCGCCTCCCATTGAAGATGAATTACTAGGCTCATCAATCACTCCCGGTCTGAAAAACCCTTTTTAATTGCATTACAAACAAAATACGAGACTGGCTTCGAGACGTGGTGGGGGCCCCATGTGGTGCCCGGCCCCCCACCACTAAATAGGTACATAATATCATCAAACAGGGTTTTGATATTCCATACTGTTTGCCTGTATAATCGGCTTTAAAAATTGTATCAGGAATGCTGCATCCAATCAACCCCTAATAGGAGTCGCATGTTGAGGGTCCTCTATAGAGTGCACCTCCAAAAGCAAACGCAGCAATAAAGCATACAGTGCTACAAATGCAAAACATTGTACCGTATGCATAGAAATGCTGACATGCAACCCAGCCTAGCGGATATGTGCTCTGCGGAGCACCCTTTTCTAATTATAGTTAGAGTCTGGTATAGCATGTTCTGATGGCACTTGATTGATGTTTTCCTTTTAGGTCAGGCTACAATTACAGCAAACAACGAAGTTGGTTGAAAGGCCTTTTTTAGTGCCTAGTATGTCAACATTTTTGGAAATGGGAGATTTTTTTTAATTGGATCATGTATCATGTTTGATGTCTTACAAAATAACAGAATAACACCAGGGATAGAATTACACCATTCTTTATAATTACCTGAGTAGGAGGACAACACCCTTTGAACCCACTGCCAAGTCAGGCAGGCTGTCTCCACTGAGGTCAAAAGAAGACTGGCTAATAGACAGACCAAAGAACCGCAGTTCAGGCTGGACATCGGAGCCAGGAATTCTCTAGATGAGGAAAAAAGGAAAGACAATATTTTAAGAGATACAGTTATAATACCTGGGTCATACCTGTCCAGCAAACGAACGTTGCATGAATCCATGGAAACTGGATTAACCTCTGACTCACACACGCACCTGTGAGTGCATGGGATTGATTGTTTTTCTTCCATCACCATGGAAAATATAGATGCTTCCTTGACCATCATTCTCTAGTGGTGCTCCCACAGCCAAATCATTGAAGCCATCACTGTTGAGATCAGGCAGTGGAGCAAGAGAGGAACCAAACCTTCCTCTTTGTCCTGCAACACCTTTCAACACTGTTGGACTATCGAATAGACAATCAGCTCTCTGGTGGGAATACAAAAAACAGGAATGAGAATTTGAATACCTGAGGTAAAATGTATGCATTTGATGACAGAAAGCTAAACATTCTTTACCCCGCGAGTAAGGCTACAGACGTAAACTCTGCCCTCTCGATCTTTCTCCGTGAATGAAGGAGCAGATATGAGGATTATGTCAGTGTATCCCATTCGATCACGATCCACATCCATGGTACAAACCTCTGCCCCAAAATATGCCCCAATCTGAAACTGAGCAAGCCAGAAATCATCATTCAAAGCAGGAATAATGATGATAATCTCTATTTTCCTTCATGTTCTGTGAATAATATTTGAACACAAACCTGTGGATTTGTCGAGGGGTCAATCTTTTGGGGGGTTTTGCTGGAGGAGAACACCATTACCATCCCCATGTGTTTATATCTTGGAGCACCTATAATGGTGAAAATGCCACTTTTTCGTATGGCAATTGCCATGGAGTAACCTAGGAGTAAACATTAACTTATGTTATGAAATATTACAGTGTAGCTGCTACACACTCGACTCACTCTCCCCGGTCCCCATTCTCTAACAAAATGCATACATACACACACACCCACATAAGTCAGATGGTCTCTCCACGTTCAACCTCACTCATCACCCTTCATTCCCATTCGCCAACAACACACACACGCCCTCATTCCCACAGTTCAGTTAGGCGGTCTTTTTAAGCAGTCCACTATTCACTGTTCATTCTACATGCTCAGCTTGTCGCAGCTCGTTGTGTCAGCGTTCAAACTCCCCGGCCTCCTCCCTGCGTGGCATTTAGTTTTCATATGTTAATGGATGATTCTGTGGATTGTATTGCGATATGTGGTATCTTAGCTTATGCAATTGAAAGTTCAATGTTATGTTCATGTAATGACTGTATTTTAGGCTCTGCTTTGGGGGGTTTGTGATCTCAGATATTCTGTGTCATGCTTGCACAGATAATCTGTAGTATCACAGGAGTAGAGTCACACCGCCAAACTGAATGAAATAGCATTGCAATAAATTATTATTCCTGACAAAAGTGTCTAACTGAAAAGTCTTTAATTACGGTACTTATAATATACAGACATTTTGATACTTGGTGGTCGCTGCATACAGTACAGTAATATAATATGAAGCTAATTTTGTATTTTCTCACCAAGATAACTGTCAGGATCCATATCTGTAAGCTCCTTGAAGTTTCCCCTCTGGCCTCCTGTTGATATTTCCTGGTAGCTACCCCTCCACAGGAAGGCACCAACAGCTGCCATCTGGAATCTGCCATCTCCCTAGTATAGATACAGTAAACTGACGTTTTTATGGATAATGTTTGACCATATTTTGTAGTATATACTGTACTGTGCTTCCCACTGTCACACGCAGTAACAGCTTTGTCTGTCTCTCTCTCTCTCTCTCTCTCTCTCTCTCTCTCTCTCTCTCTCTCTCTCTCTCTCTCTCTCTCTCTCTCTCTCTCACACACACACCTTAAAGATGTTTTTGTCAACAACAAAAACACAAGGAATGTTAAATCCATTTAACTGCATATATTTCTGAGACTATATTGCAGTGTTTTTGATTACCTCAGGTACATAAGCAGCACTGAATCCCTCTTGAGCCATTTCCAGTTTCAGTGAACCACCACTTGTCTGAGATCCTGTAAAGACAAAATAAATCAACAAGTCTACTTAATTAGTCATCTAAAAAGTGATGATTGTCCTGCTGAGATAGATTTTATGTGGACTTTGGAACTATACCTTCAATTGAAAAGATACTGTTCTTCAAAGCAACCTTGATTCCATCAAGAGCTTGAAAGTTGGAAACTTGAAACTTGTGCTTCAATGGATCGGTAGCAATGGTGTCCAACTCTGCTATTGCTGAAGCTGTAGTAAAAGCACTTCCAACCTTAGGATATCAAGATACAGAGTTGTGTTTACAATGTTGGGAATGACATTGTTAGTCTATAAATGATAATCTATTTGTTTATAATCCTAGGCTCATCTCGACATTGACAATACTTATTGTAGATTTAAAACTGAGAATATTTTGAAACTAAATAGTCATGGAAATGAAATAGTAAATGGTAGTAATATAGCGCTAAAGCGCTTTACATAAATTGTGCATTACATTAACCCATTCACACACACATTCATACACCGATGGCAGAGGAAACCATGCAAGGCACCAACCTGCTCATCTGGAGCAATTAGGGGTTCAGCGTCTTGGGGGGAGCCCCCCAGCCCGGGATCGAACTGGGAACCTTGCAGTTTCCAGTTCACTCTACCCGGCCACTCTACCCCTGAGCCACTGCTGCCCCCTTGAGCCACTGCCGCCCCCGGAAATTAACCCTCAAGGTCAAGGTGTCTTTATTGTTACATCTTGTGTACAAGTACATGAGAGTAATTGTTTTGTTCTGGCTCCTCATAGCAAAGAGAGAACATTTTTTTTGTTTGTTTGTTGGACCTAACTAACAGTACTTCTTCTAGCATTCTAGTATTAAGAAAATGAGAAGTAACAATTTGTTCCTAGCACTTGACTAGGTACTTGACGGGGCTGTGTGCAGGTCCTTACTCATAGTATATGAACATCATTTTTCTATATGTATATGTAAAAGCTCTATAAGAGTGCTTCTCAAACATGTTCATGTCCAGGAGCCCCAAATGTATACGTATTAGGCTGCAGACCCAAACTTTAAAACATTTTGTGCCAAGGATGCCACAAGAGAAGGTTTGTTGTTAGATCAGATTTAGTATTTTAGTATAGAATTCTACAACTGTCTTTACTATAGGTGGGGAGAGAAAAACATAATGCTCTGAATAGTCATTCTTATACCTTTTCTAATTTGACTACCTTCTATCCGGTCAAATTACAATGAAATGAACGACTTTCAATCTGGCATCCAGTTTGGGCATGTCATAGGCAAACCCTTTTTCAAAAATAGTGAATATTTTTCTTTTTCTTGGCCTGATCATTGATAAACCTGATTGAGGGAAGTAGCTGTTTTGCAATCTACTGCTAGTGGCTCTGTGGCTACGAAACCATTTGCCACACTTCTTCAGTTGCCTGAGAAAATGAAGCCGTTGCTGTGCCTTCTTCACCACATGTTGTTCTCCTCCACCTCTCTACTAGGCTCAAAGATCACTGACATTACTCTCATTTTCAGCAACTTGTATTTTTAGAAATAATGGGTAGCAATTTGTATTGAGTGTGTCCAGACCCTAGATACTGTATAGAAATCATGGATAGGTCGTAAGTGTCCTACAGTACTTCCATGTTCACAGCCACCTACTTTGCTGTGGAACGTGATGATGTACATTAATTGCTATGGATACCATAACCAACACATATTAATATCAAGCAAAAGCATCATATTCGTATTGAGCGAAATTGCCACATTAGTATTGAGCAAACACATTACACCTTGTGGATTGAATACTACCTCTTCCTCTGACACGGAAGCACAGTATTGCTATCATATGCTAGGCTATGGTCATTCTCTCTACACCAATGTCTGTGTACTGTACATGTTGAGTTTTTTTGCACTCCCATTACATTTTCTACTCTCTACTTTATTGGTTATTACTACTTAGTACCATTGTGCTACTGTATAACCATTACTGCGTACTTATATTATACCTCGTTTTAAATATAATGTATTGGTTATATAATTAAGTTGGACATTGTTAGCATAACATTGGAAATGTTCTGGTAGAGTCTGCCACACTAATATATGTCTTACAGCACATACTTGTTGAGCATGTGACAAATAAAACCTCTTGAATGGAAAAGTGTTTGTAGATACTAATGTCTATCCGAGCTCAATTTTCTTTTGCTACAGTTTGTTAAGGCCCTCTGTCTCTGCTAAGAGCAGGGCCGGACTGGGACCAAAACTCAGCCCTGGCATTTTGGTCCGAACCGGCCCGCCACCCCCCGGGCCGTTTGAGGGGGGGGAGCGTTTCACTGTTTCAGCCTAGCCCTGCACAGAACTCTGCAGCCGCACTGAGGCCCATGCTGGAAAGCATCCCAGCCCAAACATTAACGTAACTAATAATTGGGCCGCACGACCCGGAAATGACCGTAATAATCCTAAAACAGGAGCAAAAATATTTAATATATTTAAAAGAAAAAAGAAAATGGCCAGTCCGCCCCTGGCTAAGAGCTGCATCAATGGCCAGTACTCTCTGTGGTATTAGCTATAGTTTGTTTTACTGTATATTTCATGTACGGTTTAAAATTCAAATGATGAGTTAATCTAACAACTTACCCCAATGGCAAATCGAACAATGCCTCTGCTTTCAGCTTGGGCAGCAGCATTAGATAAGTCTTGTTTGTCATCAGACACTCCATCAGTAATGACTATCAGGAACTTGTTCACTTTTGGTCTGGATCCTCTATCTCTTGAAAAAACACGTTGGCTGTCAGAATAGAAAAAAAAAAGAAGACATTTATTGGAAAACAATTAAAATGAAAAACTCATAAAATGTTTGACATTGACATTTGTGGTATGTTGTGAAAGGCACTTACACAACATGTCGAATTGCTGTAGCTGTATACGTCCGTCCTCTTTGTTGTATAATATCATCAATTTGAGTTTCCCAAGATCCTGAGGTGTCAAAATCATCAAAATGATAGTGGATGGTGGGGTCTTCGGAGTACTGGGCAACTGCGAACTGCAAACACAGAAACACATTGAACTCATATACAGTGTGCTACAATTACAGTCAAGCAGTTGAATTGATTGAGAGAATCAAACTGGAAAAAAGTCTGTATGTATATTCAGTTCTATGAATGTCACCAATCATTAATCATATCAGTTACATCTGCTCCGACGAGATGATAAACTGGTAAAAAAAAAAAAAAAAGGTGAAAGTTGCAATCAAGATCAAAATTACGGTCATGCTGTATTTCAGGAATGAAGAGAAGTAGAAAGATGAAGTGTGATTAAGTTAATTAGTTTCATGTATGTATTCCTTTGCTGTATGTGACATCATCACCCTTCGGTCTGTTACTAAAATAAATTGAGAACAGGGGTTGTCATGACACTTGGAGGGAATGATCAGTAGGTCACAATTGAGGTCATAGTCAAAATCATATAATTGGTTATAGCACTGGAATGGAGAGGTAGAGAATAAGTAGAGTAAAGCTACCCTCAACAGTGGAAGAAAGCGATGGAAATCTTTATCCAATCAGCATGCATTGAAAATATGGCCCAATTTAGAACAAAGCTGACCAATACCTGGCCAATTATGCGAGTCCCACCTTTGTAGATCTTCCCACTAGTGAGCGAATCATTCCTTTCACAAAAGTCTTCATTGTGTGGAACTGGTCATCGGAAACACTGCCTGAGCCATCCAGTAAGAATGCAATATCTGAGGCCTCAGGACACTCTGTTAAAAGATGTGTGAGAAGAAAAGATTAAGGGCATGCTAGTCTTTTGTTAGTTTTATTCTACCGTTCCTCTGCAACTTTTACACAATCTTGATACAATTTTCACAAAGGCAGGTGAACAGATCATTTTAAATGTCGGATATTAAAATAATGTGGATAAAACTGAACTTTGTTATAATTTGGCATTCTAATAAACAATAATGATGTTTTATAGCTGTTGGAAAAGGGTATTTGAACAGCTAAAGGCAGGGAGGGAGGGAGAGAGCCTATTTCAAACAACTCAGACAATGTTGGGTATCGAAAGCTGTCTGCTGATTACCTTGTTGTGAGGCGGCGCGTTGTCAGGACAATGCTCTATTAAAAACAATATATTTACCTTCAGGAGATAATGGGACATACATTCCCAACTGGTCATCTGCAGTTATCTCTAAGCATGCACCATTGTATGTGGTGATAGTTGTGCACTCTCTTGGAATGGTTGGGCCACATGCCTGAAATGGGAGAAATAATATATGAACTCAAAGTGTTTTGTGGAGAAATTACATTTTCATAACATCGATGCTTAGGAATAATTGCAAATTAAAAAGTTAACTAATACAGTATATATTGTGAATAAATATTGTAAAAATAATCAAATATAATTTTCATGAATAATTTATGTTACAGTTTTGAAACACAAATAAGACTCTAACTGTCTTTTAGTTAATAAAACATCAACTGATGCACACACTTGGACACATCATCAGTGTTGTTTCCTGGAGTCACTGGGTGTTTCGGATCTTGCAACAGACTCCCTCCTCCGGGCGACCCGACCGAGGCTGATCAGACCCCGGCCTGTGTCCAAGTGGCATGCTACTACCCCCACTGTCTCTTGGGGGTAGTTGGGGAGACATTTACATATACTGCATAACATAACTGCAGTTAATTAACTCACCATTGTCTTTCCGGTCATAGGGTCATTTGTCATTGTCAAGCCAAGGGACATGTTGACAGCTGGCACTGTATTAAACATAACACAAGGACGATGGAAATTATATTGTGTTAGATAGATGGATGGATAGATGGATATTCTTTATTAGTCCTTGCGTAAATTCGTTCCACAAGTGGTTTAAACAACCACGTTAATAATAAATAATAATATCTGAAAAAATAAACAGGTTTAAACGAAAGCCACAATTAATACTCATTCTCTGTTACATCAGTTACATTCAGTATTTACTGTATCTTATGAGTGAACGCTATAACTCAAAATCATCATAACAAATCATGTTACTTTTTTAAACTGTCTGCAAACTGAATTAGTTTAAAAGTGACTTAAAATCATAATTACAGCTGATTTCTTTCCAAAACTCTTCATGTTGATTTTAATGTTAATATGTTGTTGCTTACCTTCAATGGATAAGGAACTGCATGAATCTGTTGAACATAGATATATCTGTCCATTCCTGTCTTGTGAAAAGGGTGCACTGACCAGTAAGCTAAGGGGAGGAATCCGGGACCTGAAAAGTGTAAAAATATAATATATACAATTTTGAAAACATCCGTAAATGTAATATTCTGATGCTTATGCACTGTCTATTAATGGATGTTAGATCTTATAATTTGTATCATGGTGAGAAAACAGTGCGATGACTAAAAGGAAAAAGATGTCAAGCATGTGAGTGTTGACTTGTGTTCAATCACACAAATCCACTTCATTTACCTTGAGTGTCTTTGAACCACCTTGTATCCAAATCCATCACCAGGTGAACTCAGGGATTTCCAAACCACAGGATCAATGTTAAAACCAAATGTGGCTTGGAACACTAACACAAACAAGGAACAAAATGTACAGATCATTTTTATTGAACCAGGTATAAATGCAATAAAATACATGAAAAGCATAATAAAACAATAATGCATTGGTGCAGATGAAAAAATAAATACATAAAATGCCAATAGTCAGGTGAATTTATTTTTAAACCACATTGTCATTTTAAATGTTATGAGTTTATGATAATGTTCTTATGATATGTAAGTATGACATTTATCAAGACATTTAACAAGTGTAGGTTATTATACAACTGATTGATTGGTTGAATATTTTATTAGGCAAAGAATGTAAAACAGCACAGTTACATTTAAAATACTTTGTCTAACAGGTCCGTTCATGAAAGTCCTTGCGGTCTTGTTTCCAATGAGGGCCTTGGTATTCAATTCATAGGCATATATAGTGGCACCACAGTTCGAATAACTGACAAGCTGTGTTTGATAGGGGTGGAGCTCGAAAACCGGGTCCATTATATACCCGGGCATGAATTTATCGAGACCCGGGTATCGATAAGCTTTAGGCTTGTCGAGCCTGTTATCGAGTGCAGCGGCCCCTGACGTCATGTCTAAACTATCAAAACAAGAGGCGATCAAGAAATAAATCTAATCACCCACGCTGGCACAAACATGTCGGTCTAAAAGTGTATTGATAGCTGCAAGTTGTGACAAACAGCGCTGCCCGGGGAAACAAGGAAGAGGAATTTTATTGGCTCACTACATCACTATTTTAAGGGGGCTGTAAGCGTCCATTTGGTTCCATTTCTACACTCGGGTGGTTGCGTCGTTGTTGTGTTTACATGTGCGGTGCAGCGGTGAAACAATGGCGTTAACGAGTGAAACGCTCAAAAGTTTCACTCGTCCTCTTCTACCCAATGTAGCAAGTCTCCGTTGACAAATTTAATTATCCAATTGATAATAATCCGTTTGGGATCTCCCTGTGAATGAATAACTAGTGTTGCTTGAGCGTGTCCGTCTATCGTTGCCGAAAATGGCAGATCTACAAGCTCACAACGTGGTGCGAACAGACGCAGTGTGAGCTTGGAGATCGGCTATGTTTGGTGCGTGACACCGTCGTACGATGAAGTATAAATTGCGATTTTAAAGTGACAGTACACACATTAACCGTTTCTTCAATATTATTTTCCAAAAGTAAAAAGGTCACTTGCCTTCTGTTAGAAAAGTACTGTATTTGAAGGCCTTAGTAAAATGGAGTGCGAGTGATATATTTTGGTTAAAACAAAGAAAAAAGAACAGAAAAAAAATATGCATTTTTTGTTATAAAGAGTTGAAGAGACATGGAGATTTTATAGTAATTATTACAGTACTATTCATAATATAAAGCCATTTAACACTTATTGCACATTATATGAATGGTTGTTTTAATGATAGGCAAAAATATTTTTAACTTTTGTCATGTTCATTTTAGATAGTGGTCAGCCACAAACTCACTGTCACAACTGGCCAATAAAAAAAGATTCCGGTTCTGTTCAGAATTTTTCGTCTCACGTCTATTTTCTTAATAATAGAAAAAGATCGATAGTGGGCTCGATAAAAGCTCGGTTCGATAAGCAGGATCGATAAGGTGCTCATTATCAATAAAAATTAACGAGCTCCATCCCTAGTGTTTGAAGGGTTACACCCCACCTACTGTACACGCCAGACTACCAGACTAATAGGTATGCCTGTTTAATTACCTTGTGTACAAAATTGGTAATAATAGTAATATTATTTTATTAGTTAGGAATTACAGTTCATATTAATAATTATGTTCCTGTAAATCTTTATGTGATATTTCCAATGTTGGTATTGCATTAAAGGATTTAATTGTATATCGATTCCAGATAATTGCATTACAAATAATTTATTTGTAATGCAATTATCTGGAATCGATATACCTTTCCCGAAGTGTTGCACATGTAGTAGTTACTCAGAGCAATTTTTAGATTGTGGTTATTTCTTCCTTTTTCTATACTGACTCGTATGAACAATGACATGCACGTATGCACACACGAATGGTGCAATCATCTTGACATCTTTCTTGCACTTTGTCAAGTCCAGCCCATGGTTCTGCCCCTCTTCCGAGCCCATTGGTTGTTGTTGCTACAGTAGGTTGGACAAAAATATTCTCTCTCCATCCACTACCATTGAAAAGACATGTTTTTCAGTTGCCTCATATTGATATCAATTGATATTCAATTCTTACTTTAAACCTGGTCTTTGTAAAAAGGAACATCTCGGGTGCAGTGTAGTGACTCTGCATAACATGTTTTTCATGTGTAGTAAACTCTGCATAAACAACCGTTGCTACGCGGAAGGAGCCTGCATGGTTGGTTGGTCAGCAGCTAACACGGCCTTCCAAAGTGGCCCAGAGTATGACACAAAATACAACAGATTGAAAGAGGTGCTGCCATGGGATTTTTTAGCAAGTGACACAGTTGTGCGTCACCATATGAACTAGACTTATAGGTTTCACTGTGACAAATGAATATACAATAAATAAAAGGTCCACTCTCAAAACTTGCCTGATGATTTCTTCTTCATTCCATTTTACACTACTGTTAGGAGGAGGATGTTTCAGCCACAGGCTTTCAAAAGTGTTTCATCAGTTTCTCACTGATGAAAGCCAGTGGCTGAAATGTCTATAATCCTCCAACTGCAGCTGTGTGTTTGTGAAATCAGATGAATTTTGAGTGCAGATCTCCTATTTCTTGTATATATATGCTGTTTGGTCTTCTCACAATGTGGACTCAATAATACTGATAAAAAAACAAAAAATCCAATTATTATATCCAATTATGGTATGGGTTGGGGGGTTAAACCCACACATTGATTTTGTTACATATAGGCCTATCACACTCTTAATGTGAGAACGCCATGTTGTGCGTAAAAACGTGATAAATACAGACATTCAAAGTGTGCATTGTCCTTTGAAAACTTTAAATTACTGCGAATATACTGTATATGAACAGCATGGATTGTTGAAATATTTGCAGATGTATTAATTGACTTTATTGGTAATTATTTGCACAAACCCCTGTTTGTGCCAAGGACCCCCAAAATGATATGTATTTGGTTGCGGACCCCCATTTGAAAATGTTCTGTGCCAGGGACCCCCAGAGGAGAAGATTTATGTATTTAAATTTATTTCACACTTTCAAATGTTTAAAAATAGCAGATGTACAAGCTCGCAGCGCTTAATGATGCAATGTGAGCTTGTAGATCTGCTATTTTTGAATAACCAAAGCTAAAATTTACAATGACACAGATGTTTTCCCGGTTTTAAGGGCTTAAAAACACTGTTGGTCGGTAGCTTAGCTAATAGCTTAAGTACAGTAGATTCCCCAGTAGCTTGTTGGTAGTAGTAACTATTTTCAGAATCAGTCAAGTAAGCTATCATTCACCATTAGCTTGACAAAAACTACATCACTATGTTTTCAGTGGCACATCAACATAAAACTGCACAACAGATGAATTTTGAGTCTATCACATAAAAGAGGGAATTCTCCATCTATAGCTTGTTCATGTTTTATTGAATCACTGTGTCGTTCTGCAGCCACATTATCAGCCCCATTAAGGTACAAAGTATCTTCAATGTAGCTACTTTTTACCAAGAAATGTGTAGTGTATACTGTAACTATAGGCCTATTTTTAAAGAGAGCTTCTAGTGCAGCTCAGTTACTTTTTATGAAGAGTAACAAAGGTTACTTGCTCAACACTGAGAACCCACCACCAGTTATGGACTTTGTTAAATGATACCCTGGTATTCAGTTAATAATGTTAATAATATCTCCACAGTTGTAATAGCAATATAGATTTTAAGTTGTAGCGGAAAGATTTTTGTCTTACCTGACAAGAAAACTGCAAGAGAAACCCACTCCATGAGTGCCCTAGGTAAGTGAAGTTCTGGTATTTGACACATCAGGAACAAACAACTGTGTCTGGTGATAAGAGAGGTTGAAAGTAGCTTATATGCTGTAGGCTACTGCAAAGTTGAGTAAGTTTAAGTGAAGAGGAGGAACAAAGGTATGTTGGAGGTATATTCTTTATTCTTATTTTCTCCGCAATGTAACAGACATTTTCTGTCATGCTGAGAAAGTATACGTACTGTATTTGTAACTGTGTGGTACAATATTCTTTCGTTTCGTTGTGCCAGTTTTGACAGTATGAAGATGAAGCCCTATTCCATATAACACATGACAATCTTGGTACAATGGACAATGCTTGGTATCAATCTCATAGTACAAATATGTTAACTACTCCCCAAAATACGTTTCACTGATACGCACAATGTTGAACATGTGTAAATAAAAAAAAGAAATAAAAACACCCAAACACAAACAAACAAAAAAAGCCCTAGCTAAGCATGTAGTTTCTGAAAAGGGAAGTTGTTGCTGCAGGCTACAGTTATTTTTGTTCAGCAGGCTGTGGTGAAATAGACAAGAATGTGTGCTACTGTAAAGCTTTTGGGACATTTATTGATATATAGATGGAAGGACAAACAAACAATATTGACTACATTCTCTCTAAATACATTATTTATTCATCAATCCTGGTCATGCTTCCCCTTTTCTAGGTAGGTAGACCCTGTCTACCTGCCTAGGCATAGCAGTGTCCTTATGTTCACTGTTATTCCTCTGGTGGTTGTGCTCCACCATCTTCTGGACCTTGTCCTTCTCCACCCTGTTCAGCAATCATCTGCTTTAACTGACTTGTGAAAAACCCAGCCTGGAAGTAAGATACACCAACATAAACATGAAGAGAAAAAATAGTATAAATACAGCAATGCAGCATTAAGCCGCCATCATTACATAAAGGAAAAAGATGAAATGGCAAAAATATTAATATACTGTAGCATTTGCCTGGAATTTTTGTGCTAATGCTGCATAAAATGGCTTACTAATCAAGATTTGTAGTTCTGTTTTTAAGCCCTGCTGAAAGTAAAATGGCACCTTTCTTACTACCTACATTTCTATATATTTTTACATTTACATGGCAATCTGCCAATTGGATTTACCAATTACCAGATGGGGAAGCTTGGCCTAAAGGTGGCGCTTGAGGAAAGGCCATTTGGTCACAAAAATCAGTAGTGTTCTTCTTTGCTGAGCACATTCAGTTTCATGCCAATCATAGTTGCCAAGTCTGCATATTGTAAGTGACTTTGGGTTTGTTTTTCTGTAAAGTCGCTTCTAAATATTGGTAGTTGGGGGTTGTGTTTTCTGGGGTTGTTTCCAAAGTGTAGTTCCTTATTTGGGCTTGTTTCCTAAACCATGATGGGTATGGTTAAGGTTAGTACAAGACTCTGGGCTGACATGAATGGCTACCTTGTGTGTACCTTGTGTGCACAAAATGGATGAGCTGGGGATTTCATTTCCATGCATACTTCATGTCATGATAGCTGGCCTATGCATGAATTATAGAAAGGCTGTCATAGCCCTTTTAAAGAGCGCGGCGTGGGACATCATTGTATGTCTTATCGTTCATGACGAGACGTGCATTCATAAAACAAGATAAGCGTGACTAATACCTTGAAATGAACGTACAGTATATACAGTGTATTACCTTAAATAAGCCAGCAGTGATCAAAGCCAAAATAACAAGTCCTCCTATGCTTCCACCAATGATCGCATTGGTGAGGTCTGTCTCAGTGTACACCTCCACTGTGGCCACGATCTGAGGAGTGCTCACAAAAACAATTAAACTAAAAGTCTTCTAAAAATGCCAAAGTGTGAAATGTACATCTGGTCACAACATTACCTTTCGAACTGGGGGATTGTTTTTAGACTGTGTTGAAAAGAAGATGTATTGGTCTCTGTCATACTCCAAAGTGGCTGTGCTGATCAAACGGAATTTGGCTGACTGGAGACCAATCTGTGGGTCAGGAACAAAGAGGGAAGGGAATGAGCAGCAGTCTTTGTTAGAGACAATTAAGAGAGAGTTAATTATTATCAGATCAAAACTCTGATCTTTACTGGTTGGTTGGTTGGTTGTAATGATTGTATTCAAGGAATTGGGTTGCATTTCTGCCTAATGAGTGTCACTAATCGCTAAATCCCTAAAATGTGTATATTTGTGATGCACAGAATGTAATATTCACCCACCCACAACCATTTAACATCGTAGAAATAATTATTATAAAACCCACATCTGCATAAAAAAAGTTTTTTTTCTGTGGAAAAATATGGGAATTATGCTAATTTGGCCAAACATACAGTATGAGATACTTTAATAATTGTAAAATAGTCACCCATCAATGATTATTAATAGTTTCAACTCGGTGTACATTGTATTCTTGATGTAGTTGAAAACTATACTGCTCCCTTTACCTACAGTAAATGGCAATGATTGAGATCTAAATGTAATGTTCAGTGTTGAATAAACAGCACATATTTTAGACATGATATTTACCTGCTCGATCCATCCTGAGCTCAGGTTAGCAGAGATGTTGTAAACGTCCTGCTGATCTTTCACCATGAACACGTTGCATCTGAACACTGTACATGCGGCAACGGAACAGTCCTATGGGCAATTAAAGGACAAATGCAAAGCATTTAAACAAAATTATAAGCAAAGACAATACTTGGTAAATGCCATCAGTGATATTTTTAACATGTTTTAAATATAACATAACTACAGTATGCAAGTTTAAAAAAAAAAAATATGTCATGCAATTTGTGGATGGTAGCTGCCAGTGGCCATGTACCACTGTAGTATTTTCCTTGATGTTATCCACAAAATCTGAGATGATAGGTTCCTCGTCCTTATATCTCTTGCAGCCTGGAATCTGAAAGTTGGTTTGTCAAATGGCAAATATTACATTAGAATCAATAGCACATCACACTAGAAAAAGTGCTCCTCGGAGCACAGGTCTCCGCCAGGTCAGGTACGTTATTGTGGCCTCCTCGTGGCGCTATAATAGGCCAATGTGAAAAGGGTGCCATTTATTCTTAGGCCTTTCACGGCAATCAGACACTGCATTCATGATTTGAGGCTTACAAAAATGTGTTTTGCTAAATTAGACCTGCTGGTGGCGCTATAACAGGCCAATGTGAAAAGGGTGGCATTTCTTCCTCGGCCTAGTGGGAATGTGCGTGTGAAATTTCACAGAAATCGCAAGCTGCGTGCATAATTTGAGGCATTTTGTTAAAAACGGAGCAATCCTGCAAACTTAGGAAGCCAACCTTAGCCAATGAGGATGGAATATGGGAAATCGGACAGATCCGTGTTGATCACATGACTATAGAGATACTGTGTACCGATTTGCATGACGTTTGGATAAAATCTGTGGGAGTAATATACAAATCGGCCTCCTGGTGGTGCTATAACAGGCCCATGTGAAAAATGGACAGGACACACGGACGGACGGACGGACGGACGGACAGGGTGCAAAACATACTCTCTCGCCATGCCTTTTGGCCAGGCGGAGACAATGACCCTAACCCATTGAACTGAATCTGACATGAGAAACACTTTTTTCACAGAGCAGTTTGAAGGTTGGTGTGTTTGAGTTCCAACATGCATTGCTGTGTCCATCCATGTAAGTTACCTTTATGCTACCAGGATTCACCCAGATGTCTTTATCACCAAGCCTCACCGGCACCTTGATGACCACCGTAACATTAAAGGCTCTCACATAATTCAAAACCTGAGAGGAGATAGAGCATGATATAAAGAAGGGAATGTAGTCTTGTTGTCACTTATAAGTAAACCTAAAAGCTGAATTAAATTGATGAATATAAAATATTTACATAAGATGTTTTACCGTAATTGATTGTGGGAGTGGTGTCTGCAGATTATTATTTCCAAAAGTAAAATTGGTGTAGCTGAGTGAACTGAATGGGAATATTAAACATTTAATCTATGAATTGTTTTACTTCATTATAAAACTTCCCCAATCAATAAAATGTTTAACTTAAAAATATCTACAGTACTGTGTGAATGACAAGAAACGATGCAAACCTTGGATTGGAAATGTCAAGAAAAATGCTGTACTTCACATCAATCTCCTTCTGTTGATAAAGTTCACTTTCTTGGGAATGCTCAGCATTTCCACTGAAACAGAAGAGAAATAATTCCTAGTAATGTAATAATAAAAAGCACACAATCACAAGGTTTTCCACCAGACAACAGTACCTTGTGGCATTTGCAGTAATCAGCATCTTTCTGTCAAGTTCACTGTTGGTACTGATCCCATAGGAGACAGTGAAAAAAACCTAGAATGGAATGAGAGAAATCAGAGAAAGTGCTTTACACCGCTATTCCTATACCAAAATGTATTAAACATTAATTTGGAAAGTTATTTGTATCCGATTGTCCTTGCAGATGTGTGTGAACATAAGATATGTTAGAAATCGAAAAGTGTAACCTTTGCATTGCTTTTGAAAATAGGCTTATCAATGGTGCAGTCACTCTTCCCACGTGATAAACCATCATCACTGTCTAAAGAGTTACATTCCACTCTTCCCTTGGTAAAGACAAAGAAAACTGCATGTTAATCACACATCTTCCTTGACCAACGAGAACAACTTAACTCTGGGTTAGTTATGTTGCATTGACATCACCTTGGCAATAATTACCTGCTGTATGGTGAACTTCCTGTATGAGAGCCCAGGAGGGTACGTGACGGTGACACGACTGTTGTACGAGTTCTCCTGTCTGTTCTCAACTGACACCATTACGTTCAACAGTTCATCTATGCCCACTTTAACCTCTCTAGAGCTGATTATGATAATGCAAAAACAGAGAAGAAACAAATGGAATTACGTTGTGTCTTCTTGAGTACTGAAGGAATCATTAAGGGAAAGGCAAAATATGGTTTACATTACAACATCCTCTGCTACCAAGAAATACATATTACTAATACATTACTTGACAAACTGCAAAATCAGGATGCTATTGAAGAGGAATGTCAGGTTTTTCTTATTGTTCTCTCCGCCAGGCCCGGACGGCTGAAGGCCAGAGACTATGCACTATAATAGGCCTATTAATTACCTTTTTGGAGTTTTGGTTTTGATTTCTAGATTTGGAGACTCTAAATGAGCCCTGAATGAATTGTCCCAGGCAGCAATAGTATCCTGTTAAAACAATTACTATTACTATTTGTCTATGTACTCGACATTTAAGACTTCTATGCTACTGAGGTGCCTGTACATGTGCAAAGAAAATTCCTGTAGAAATAGAGAAATCAATTGCAGAGTATTCCTGTGCTCATAAACTGGCAATCAAAAAGGTATCATTCCATATTTATTCCAACATTGTGTATGAGGGGAACCGGCACTGGTTCATCAACCATGTAACCACACACTTATAGGACATACGTGTGTACATTATGTCTCACCTGGTAAAGTTGAAATCAACTTTGAGGTTGTCAGTACAGAGCTCATCAGTGCCACAGTTGATTTCAAACCCTAACTGTTGTACAAGGGAGGAAGTCAACCGTGTTAATTACATTTTCTTTCAATGAGTAATAATGAGATGATGGTCTTACAAGCTGTTTGAGCATGAATTTGCTCTGAACTACTGAGCCATGAAGCCAAAGCTTTGCACAACGTGCTAAGTATTCCAACGGCATAATAATTCTGGCTAGTCTGCCAGCTCTAATGGAATGCTCTCTTGGCAAGGGTAATCTGTCTACCCTCCATCTCAAAATGAAAAGAATTACCATTGAATTGTACAGGAATATTTATACCCATGAAATGACAGACAGACAGACAGACGTAGGCATCATTACAGATAACTTACAGGATGATAGGTGGTTGTCTGAGCTTGCTGTGCAAGGCTTGGACTGAGGTTGTCTGAAGATGGGACACCTTCAAAGGTGAATCTAAGTTCATTAGACAGTTCATTCAGAGCATCCTCTGGACACGCCTGCAATGAGAGGGCATTATATTATGAAAAGATTCATACAGTAGTCCAACCTTCAATAAAAAACAGATTTCTCTAATGTATCCTTATTTAGATTACCAACCTACCTCAATGTCAAATTGATGTGAAAAGCAGTGTGGCTTTGTAATGTTAAGGGTAAAAGACTTGAACAGCTCTCGTTGTTTTGGTGTCTCGATGTAAGCACGGTTGTTTGGGGTTTTGCGGGTTGAATCCAGTGTCATTGTATAATTTATCCGTGCTTGAGCTGGAACAGTTTAGACTTTCATTAAGAAGTTAGTCTTTACATAAAAGTATTTTAAATGCTAAAATGGCTCTGTGGTGTATAGAATTAGAAGAAAATTTGAAAAAACCTGAGTGGAGAGTCATAGTGAAGCAAACTGTAACTGTGGTGTTCAATGGAGAATCGCAATCTGTGTTGTTGGTGGGGATCTGGTCTGGGCTGAATGTCACCTGTGCTTCCACCATTACTATTGGCTTAGATCTGGAAATGGACAGAATCTTTGGAATCACCTTTTCCTTTACTCTCATTTACTTAGTAAGGGAAATGGCAATAGTACAGAATTTACTTGATTTGCCTTAAGAGTATCATGGTGCAATAATCTAAAAGGAATACAGTATGACAAAATGACATATTTAAAAATGTTTCTTATATTTTTCTGTCTTGTAATGTGCAGTCGTCGTTTGCTAAAAGTAAATGCAAGACAGTCAACAATTTTCTCAGTAATGCAGTCATTACAAACAGAATGGGAGACTAGCTTCCAGGCCTGGTTCTATTACCCAAACTGGCAACAAGATATTGAGCTGTGACTGTTGCACTTTTCTGGGCAGTGTAACAGTCACACTTATGGATGGACACAAAGCTCCACAAGTCTGGAACCTACCCACCACTCACACAGCAATACCAGGTGTGCACCACCCTGGAACACATTCTGGGCCAGTGTACTTTCATGGACCATGGAAACTGCTACATCATGCCAGTGAAGGACTATTTCAACAGGTTTTTTTTTATAATTACCTGAGTAGAAGAACAGCACCCTTCGAACCCACTGCCAAGTCAGGCAGGCTGTCTCCACTGAGGTCAAAAGAAGACTGGCTAATGGACAGACCAAAGAAGCTTAGTCCAGGCTGGACATCAGAGCCAGGAATTCTCTAGATGATGAAAAAAGAAAAGAAAATGTTGATCAAATTACTGCGGTCATACCTGTTCAGCAAATACAAAACGTTGCATGAATCCATGGCCACTGGATTAGCATTGGCTTGGACTCACACACACACCTGTGAATACATGGGATTGATTCTTCGTCTTCCATCACCATGGAAAATATAGATGCTTCCTTGACCATCATTCTCTAGTGGTGCTCCCACAGCCAAATCATTGACTCCATCACTGTTGAGATCAGGCAGTGGAGCAAGAGAGGAACCAAACCTTCCACTTTCTCCTGCAACACCTTTCAACATTGTTTGTCCATCGGATAGACAATCAACTCTCTGGGGAAAAAAAATAAAATAATAGAATGAGTATTCAAATTATAATTCTCAAACTGATGTATGATGACAGAAAGTAAAAACACTGACCATGCCAATGCTAAGTCTACAGACGAAGACCCTGCCCTCTCTATCTCCCTCCATGAATGAAGGAGCAGATATGAGGATTATGTCAGTGTATCCATCTCGATCCACATCCATGGTACAAACCTCTGCCCCAAAATATGCCCCAATCGGAAACTGAGCAAACCAGAAATCATCATTTAAAGGTTAGGAGGAATAATTACATTTATTAGAAGAAAATGTACTGTGAATAATAATTTGAACACAAACCTGTGGATTTGTCGAAGGGTTGATCCTTTGGAGGAGTTCCCCGAAGGAGAACACCATTACCATCCCCATGTGCTTAAATCTTGGAGCACCTATAACGGTGACAAAGCCACTTCTTCTTATGGCAATGGCCATGGAGTAACCTAGGAGAAAACAGCACAGAGTAAACATTAGAAATAATTATGCTTGGGGTGCATATACAGTAGGTTGTTAATGCTGATTATCATATGACCTTAAAGCAAACAAACCCTGTCCTCATATGGGGATAATATAATATTACACATAATGACTCTCAAATGAAAGCCATGCCAATAGATTCTGATGTAGAACATTATAGTCTTAAATTACTTACTAGTAGGGTCCGAAAGTGAGGTTCTGTGACCATCCTTTGGCAAGTATGTTTTTACGATTGATTTGACCTCTATGGACCCTTTAGAAAAGATTTAGCCCCCAGGTCCCCCCCAAAAATCCCGGCATTTTTTGCTAGACAGCCAAATTCAAAATGGCCCCCGGCGCCATCTCTAAAAATTTACTTTTGATCTGGATGACCTAGAATCATGTATGAAGGCACTTTTCCATACAAGTCAACCATGAGGATTCCAAATCTGACACAATTTTAATTGTCAGACCTCGTTTTGACTCCGAAATTCAAGATGCCCGACATCCAGTACAGTAAAAACTTATACCCAGGGGGCAAAGAACCAGATGGGCTAGAAATAAAAACTTGGTGTCTATTTCATGGTTTCAGAGCATGAGAAACTCAATGGAATACTTATCTTTATGATTGGGTGTGTCTGGACCTTTAATTTGCATATTTCCAAGATGGACGCCACGCGAAAATGAGTTTTACTATGACTTTTACAGTGACAGCTTACTGTTATGGCAAAAAGTTTGCTTTTTAAGCAATATGAACACATTTGGTCAGTTTGCGCTTTAATTTATATGTTGTCAATATGGCTGCAGTCATAAATAATGTATGGTATTACATTTTCCATTTATTGATTTATAGATCTATAGTTGTGGGGATGATTGCAGAGAAAAATCGGAGAAAAAGCCCACATTGTACCTTATGTATCATTTTAATAAACTAAATACAATATAAACAGACACATGCACACTCCAAGACTTGCCAAAAACTTCAACTTTAGGGCTATACAAATTAACATAGTGGTATGCATTCAAGTAACATAACAAAAGATAGACTACTTAGTGACAAATAGAGTAAAAGCGGAGTTGAGGTTGCCTACAAAAGGTTCATTTTGACCTCTATGGTTCAGTCTTGCCTGCTTCTAAAGCCAATGATACTATGGTACAATGCTATTCACTGTCACTGTTGTCATGTTGCACTGATCCTGCTGCATCGTGTCTCCAGTCCCTGGCAACGGCATCCTAAGTAGAATGGAATTGCCTTCTTTGCACGGGAACAGTTTTTCTGGCAGCCTTTGATACAGCTGCATGATATTGCCTTGTTCATTGACACAGGCCAGGCTGGCTCGGTAGATGCAAGGGGGACTGCATTGCTAGCACTGAGAGAACATCCATACTCTGTGAAAGAAGGAATATCCGGCTTGGCGATATGTGCACATTTATCTATTATGGTTGCTAGAACAGCTCTTCTCAGGTGCAGGTCAAAGGAATTATCTGTCGGGGGCAGCAGCTTTAAGAGGGTTGATCTGTTATTGAGGAACTTGTACACTCTAAGCTTACTCAGGTCAAAATCCTCCTGGTGGTCCGCTTTGGATGTATATACAGCAATTGTGAGGTCTCGTGCCTGATTGATGGACGTCATCTGAGAGGGAATCATAAGAGTTTTCACCAAACTCCTCAAGTGCAGAGATCCAGACGCATGATGGCCTTGAACCATGCCTTCTTCCCAGTGAAGAAGGGATAGCTGGTGGTACAGTATCTCTGCCACTTAAACTATGGATAAAGGGCAGGGCATGACACTGTGCGAGACCCAGTGCTGATACCATTTGATGGATAGGAAGGTATGAATTTTGCTCTGTTCTCACCCACAGCTCTGGAAGGCATCGGAGATGGGTTGCTGCATAGTAAAGGCACATGATGATGATGTCTGTGTCATTGGCATGGATGACAGTGCCGCCCATGGCTGCTGTGGTGTTGGGGAGTGTTGTTTCTGTCTGCTGTAAACTGTGCTCCGCTGTACCAAATGAAATTCCTAACATGTTCACATGTCATGGCAATAAAGTCTTCTGATTCTGATTCTGACAACTCTGTCAACTTTGTCATTCTGGACACTGTACAGGGTGTGGAGTATTATTCTTGTATCAGCCTCCTGTTGTGTGGATTCTAGTGCAGGGACATCTTCAATAGACCCCTCCTTGATCACCACACTCCTTGTCTCTTCTTTAAACCCCCCACCCAGGTAAAGATGTGTTGGACCAAGGGCCGACTTAAGTTTCTCATTTTCACACCATTCGTCACAGAGGAAACTCAATAGGTTTGCCTTGTTAGCTGACACAGCAAAAAACTCCTGAGGATCTGGAGCTGTGTAATGCATACTGACTTCATATTCTTTGGTAGGTTTTGGTCAAGCATATGTGTTCTTGCTCAGCTGTCTTAAGACTAGGTCCACAGTACCGGTCAAAACAGAAGTGAATGATCTCTGTGCCAGCAGGCACATCATTCAACAGCAGACGTTGGTATCGTTCAGCGATTGTTCCAAATGCTTCACCTTTCAGGAACGACCAATGGCGCATGGCATACATGGCATCAATAACTACTGCTGTTTTTCTGTCTTCTGTAGGCAGGTCAGGGATACATGCAACTTTGGTCTCCTCTTTCAGGACCGTCACAAGGCTTGCCTTGGTACCTGTTCTCATCCTGCCATCTTCCTGGAAGAGGGAAGGGGGGAAGTCACTGCACTCGTGGTTGCCTATAAAGTCAACAAGGTTGAGTTCTCCACCACTGGCTATGATTAGGGTCATGCGCAGGAGGGCAGTAATTTCCTTGCTCTTGCCAGGTGCTGAGGTTTTCCCCTTAGATTGTTTAGATTTTGTGTTTTGAGTGTAGAAAGTGTTAAGCTTCATTATTCTTGTCTTCTTCTGTTCACTGGACAGTGACTCACACAGTGCCTTCAGACCCAGTTCTTTCACACTCATCAAGTCGTCCTTGACTGTGGATGTGGAATCAGCACACTGTCCTGTAGATATGTTGATCATGGATGATGTGCTCACTGTAAATGGGTTAGTCTCCACTGCTGCCTTGACTACCATCTCTGCATCCCGGATTACACAACTCTGACCAGACTCATGGTGTGGGTCTGCCACATTGACAACATATAAATTAAAGCTCAAACTGACCAAATGTGTTCATATTACTTAAAAAGCAGACTTTTTGCCATAACAGTCAGCTGTCACTGTAAAAGTCAAAGTAAAACTCATTTTTGCGTGGCGTCCATCTTGGAAATATGCAAATTAAAGGTCCAGACACACCCAATCATAAAGATAAGTATTCCATTGAGTTTCTCATGCTCTGAAACCATGAAATAGACACCAAGTTTTTATTTCTAGCCCATCTGGTTCTTTGCCCCCTGGGTATAAGTTTTTACTGTACTGGATGTCGGGCATCTTGAATTTCGGAGTCAAAACGAGGTCTGACAATTAAAATTGTGTCAGATTTGGAATCCTCATGGTTGACTTGTATGGAAAAGTGCCTTCATACATGATTCTAGGTCATCCAGATCAAAAGTACATTTTTAGAGATGGCGCCGGGCGCCATTTTGAATTTGGCTGTCTAGCAAAAAATGCCGGGATTTTTGGGAGGGACCTGGGGGCTAAATCTTTTCTAAAGGGTCCATAGAGGTCAAATCAATCGTAAAAACATACTTGCCAAAGGATGGTCACAGAACCTCACTTTCGGACCCTACTATACAGACTGTTCTACACTTGATGATCACTATACAGTACACAATACAGTAATATAATATGAAGTTCATTTTGTACTTTCTCACCAAGATAACTGTCAGGATCCATATCTGTAAGCTCCTTGAGGTCTTCCCTCTGGCCTTCTGTTGAGACTTCCTGGTAGCTCCCCCGCCACTGGTAGGCACCAACAGCTGCCATTTGGAATTCTCCCTAGTATACGCAGGCACAGTAAACAGTTTTTTAAAAATGTATAATTTCTACAACATTTTGTTCCATACTGTACTTCCAACTTTCAAGGGAAAATTGTTAGGGTATCCACTGAGATCACTGTTTGTGCCGTACCTCGATCTACAAAAGATGGATCTGTTTAAATATGTAATTATTACTTATATCACAGGCTGCAAAATGGAGCAGACCTATATGCACTTTGTTGAAACTAAAATGTACCACTGAGAAAACACTATCTAGAAAGGGCCGCTCAGTGGAGAGCAAATCTCCCCACCAACATTTATCCATTTTCAAGTGTGGGTTAGAATTCATGAAAAAAAAACTCAGTAAAATATATTTATATTTCCAGCTTAGGTGTGTCGCCAGTCTGCACCCACTTTGAGAACCATAAACACCAAACACACGCACGAGAGTTAAAACTTGCCCAAATATTTCCTGTCTGCTGCACACCTCCACACCAATTTGCTTGCCCTAAAATATGGCTCTATATGTAAAAGACAGTATTGTAAAAAATGTTTGTCAACAACAAAACATAAGGAATGAACAGGTTTTTGATTACCCCAGGTACATTAGCAGCACTGAATCCCTCTTGAGCCAATTCCAGTTTCAATGAGCCACCGCTCTGAGATCCTGTAAAGACAAAATAAATCAACAACAAATATCTCTCAACTCAATTATGATTTTTTTTAAAAGTGATGATTTTCCTGTTGAGCCTGATTTGTGTTCGAATGATACCTTCAATTGGAAAGATGCTGTTCTGCAAAGCTTTCCCGATTCCATCAAGAGCTTGAAAGTTGGTCACTCGAAACACGTGCGTTGATGGATCGGTAGCAATGATGTCCAACTCTGCTTTTGCTGAAGGTTCATTAAAAGCACTTCCAACCTTAGGATGTCAAAATACAGGATGTTTACCATCTTGTGAATGACAATGCTGCCGTATAAATTACTTAAAGGGCAAGACCACTTTGGTAGAGGTTTGGGTTGTGTAGTTACCTTGCCATGATGTAACTCCAAAGGTGGGCAAGAAATAAAAAATAATTGCTCCATTGATTAGAAATTGATAATTCTTTTTTAATTTCTTGCCCAACTTTGGAGTTACATCATGGCAAGGTAACTACACAACCCAAACCTCTACCAAAGTGGTCTTACCCTTTAAAGTTATTGGTGTATAATCCTAAACTTATATATATTGACATCGATACTTAGACGTAGATTAAAAACTGAGCATATTAATCCTCAAGGTTGAGGTGAAGGTGTCTGTTGTTACATCTTGTGTACATTTACATACAAGTAAAATGTTTGTTGTTCTGGTTACTTATTAACATTGTAGCAGCATTACAAATAGTAACAGTAAGAAACACACACACACACACACACACACACACACACACACACACACACACACACACACACACACACACACACACACACACACACACACACACACACACACACACACACACACACACACACACACGGCACGGCACGGCACGGCACGGCAATAGGCAAACAATGAAAACAAATAGTGAAAATGGCTCATCTCCAAGCGTGTGAACTTGTGGATCGGACATTTTAGCTATTAGCATTGTATTTTCAGTTGTTTTTCTTTTCTGGCCTGATCATTGATAAACCTGATTGAGGGAAGTACTGTAGCTGTTTCACAAATGTACTGCTAGTAATGGCTATGAAGCCACTTGCCACAAGTTTGGTAACATGTGAAACAATCTGTGGTTGGGGTGGCTCTGTCCTATATGTCAGCCTGTACCCTCTGATGCACTCGGCTGTTCACATGAGCCTCTATATTGCTTTGCGGTTTAGATCAGTACATTTTCCACACCAGGCAGTGATGCAACCAGGCAAGTCGTTTCGGTTTGTTTAGGTTTGATGAGTGAGTTTAACAACTTACCCCGATTGCAAATCGAACAATGCCTTCCCTTGCAGCAAGGGAAGCAGCATTAGCTAATTCATCTCGATCATTAGACTGTCCATCAGTAATGACTATCAGGAACTTTTTCACCTCTTGTCTTGATCCTCTATTTCCTGAAAAAACATCTTCGCTGTCGAAATACAAAAAAACTGTACTTGCAAACTCTTGTCATAAAATGTTTGACAGCTGAGGTACATTGTCAATATGCGTAAAGGCACTTACACAACACGTCTAATTGCTGCAGCTGTATACGTCCAACCTCTTTGTTGCCCAATAGGATCAATTTGAGATTCCCAAGATCCTGAGGTGGCAAAATCATCAAAATGATAGTGGATGGTGGGGTTTGTTGAGTACTGGGCAACTGCGAACTGAAAATACAGGAAATAAATATTTAATTCACTGAAATATACATTATGCTGCAATTACAGTCCAGCAATTGGAGAGGTTGAAAAAAGAACATACAAGCAGTTCTACTTTAAATGCCGTCAATCGTTAATCGTGTCAGTTAAATTATATTCCCATTTTTTGAGGAACTCACTGCTCCTGCAATTTCTTCTCAAACTGCCCGTTTCACATTCATCTTCTAGCAAACATCTGCATGAGCAGAAATTACGTATTGTATTTGTATGCCTCCGTTTTGGCTATGTCAAACTGTATTTAGCAGCTACAGGGAGCAGTGCATCCGAGCAACATGACATTAAGAATCCCCATTTAGAATGGTACCATACTGTATAACCTGAGTCCTGTTCTAAACCTGGATCCTACTCTATGGTGCAAGATGATTATTAGCCTGCCCACAGCAATGCATGGCTCCTGTCTGTGAACAAAATAATGAAACTAAATAACTTGTGAAAATTGATGGGGATGATCAGTAGTCTGCTTTCAGCAATAATGCTAGACATTTGACTGGCCCATACTGCAGTAATATTAATGTTAACCAGTTTGATAATTCTTTTGTAATTTGTCAGGGCCTGCATCACCTCGGGTTTATTTCTCAATAATGACCTCCACGCTGTTCATTACTCCTTAGGTAGTTGTGGTTGACCCATACAGGTATAAAAACAAAACAAATCTCTCTTCTATACAGACATGTGGAAAGTAAAGCCACCCTCCCTGGTCTCTTTGGCCCTTTAATTGAATATCATGTTTCTGCTCATTATGTGGCATTGCACAGTGCCCAGATAAGATTCTGGATGTTATCCCATCATTGATGATGCAATGTCACATCTATCGTTCTATAATTGTGCAGAAAAAAGCGATGAAAATTGTTATGTGCGATCAGCATGTTTTCATCAGCATAGAAAATATGGCAGTCTGGGAAAAAACTGACTTATCTTTAAAGTTAGAATTTGACTTTTCCATTTGGCCAATTCTAGTCCCACCTGTGTAGCTCCAGTATCCAATAGTGAGCTAATCATTCTTTTCACAAATGTCTTCATTGTGGTGAATTCAGCGGGTTGAACGCTGCCTGAGCCGTCCAGTAAGAATGCAATATCTGCTGTCCCTGGACACTCTGTTAAAAAATGTATTAGAAGAAAAGGTTATGGGCATGCTCTTCTTTTATTTGTTCCATTCTAAAGCTTTTCAGCAATTTTTACACAACTTCATACATTTTTTAAGCATTTTCATATTTATGTATGTGCGTATAATAAATGTACTATATAATGTTCAACTTCTCTGTGGATTGTGCCTAAATATGAACATGTGGGAGGGGCCAGTTTAGCAAAAAATGCCACAAATCATGAACAAAAAAATTATGGATGTTTGGCCACTGACTGAAGGTCCTTTGTCCAGTAATCAATTAATTTACCTTCAAGAGATGATGGCACAGATAATCCAAAACTGTCATTTGCACGTATCTCTAAGCATAAACCGTTGTATGTGGTGATAGTTTTGCACTCTCTTGGAATGGTTGGACCACATGCCTGCAACGGGAGAACAGAATATCTGAATTCAAAATGGAAGACTGTCACACAGAGTATGTTTAGGAATGAATGCAAATTAAAAAAGAGAACACATGTCAAATAGAGACTTTGGAATGATAACCATTATTTCCCTAAAAGAATTATATTTGCATTATTGTTTCAAAACAACAAGTAGACTAACTTTGACACGGCATAACATAACCGTAGTTAATGAACTCACAATTGTCTTTCCTGTGGTAGGGTCATTTGTCATTGTCAAGCCAAGGGACATGTTGACTGCAAACTCTGGCACTGCATTAAACATCACATAAGGAAGATGTAAAGATAAATGTCAGTATATTAAATTATATTGTGTTGTTGTAATTTTACTGTCATAGATTTAAACAACCACATTAATAATATCTGCAGAAATAAACAGAAAAACTACAGTCACAACTAAAATCCCTTCCCTGTTACATCATAAGTCAAACATTCAGTACTGTATCTATCTTTAATAGTCTGCGACCATATTATGTCAATAAATAAATACACAGCAAATAAATACTTTTCATTATTACACATCAAGTATGACTAAAGGTTTTGTTCTAAAATCTGGTATTCACCACTTGCACAAAGTGATACTTGCTCTTACAAAATCATAACAAATCATGTTACTTTTTTAAACTGAAATATTTACATCTGAGACCATTTTGTGTGGAATAATGAACATAATAGCAATATAAAAAAAATATTATATTGATTTTAATGTTTTTGCCTACCTTCAATAGACATGGGACTACATGACTCTGTAGAACATTTATGTATTTGTCCCCTCTTGTCTTGTGCAAGGGGTGCACTGACCAGTATGCTAAGGAGAGCAATCCGTGACAAGAAAAGTGTTATTGAAAACATCCAGAAATGTTGTCTTCTGATGCTTATGCACTGGCTATTAATGGATGTTACTGTATATGTGAACATTTTATCATAGTGAGAAAAGTGTATGATGGGTAAAAGTACACTTTTTTTTTTTTTAAAGATGTCAACTATCTGAGTGTTTTTTGTGTTTAGTCACACAAATCCATGCTCTGTCTTTATTTACCTTGATTGTCTTTGAACCACCTTGTATCCAAATCCATCACTAGGTGAACTCAAGGATTTCCAAACCACAGGATCAATGTTAAAACCAAATGCAGCTTGGAACACTGCGGAAAACAAGGAACAACACACATTTTATTGAGAGATGGATAGATGGATAGAGATAGATAGGTGTGTGTGTGTGTGTGTGTGTGTGTGTGTGTGTGTGTGTGTGTGTGTGTGTGTGTGTGTGTGTGTGTGTGCGTGTGCGCGCGCGTGCCATTTTAAGTCTTGTGAGTTTATGATCATGTTCATAAGTATGACATATTCCAAGACATTTACTGCTCACTAAGGCTGAGGGAACTGAGAGTACGCTCCCATAGAACTGAAAAGCTGTGTTTGAAAATACCCCACCTACTGTATCACCAGACTAGCAGACAATAGGTCTGCCTGCTGTGTGCAAGTTTGTTAATAATAGTTACATTATTTTATTTATTGTCTCCGCCAGGCCGAAAGGCATGGCGAGAGAGTATGTTTTCCACCCCGTCCGTCCGTCCGTGTGTGTGTCCGTGTGTCCGTCCGTCCTGTCTGTGTGTTACCAGCTAATCTCTGGCACCGTTGGCCCGTTCGCTCCCAAACTGTGCACACACACTCCCTGGATGCCAATTCAGAACCTCTGCCCCAATTTTTTCACATGGGCCTGTTATAGCGCCACCAGGAGGCCGATTAGTGCAAAACCCATTTTTTTACATTACTCCTACAGATTTTATCCAAACGTCATGCAAATCGGTACACAGTATCTCTATAGTCATGTGATCAACACGGATCTGTCCGATTTCCCATATTCCATCCTCATTGCCTATGGTTGGCTTCCAAAGTTTGCAGGATTGGTCCGTTTTGAACAAAAATCCTCAAACTATGCACGCAGCTTGCGATTTCCGTGGAATTTCACACGCACATTCCCACTAGGCCGAGGAAGAAATGCCACCATTTTCACATTGGCCTGTTATAGCGCCACCAGCAGGTCTAATTTAGCAAAACACATTTTTGGAACAAAATGCCTCAAATCATGAATGCAGGGTCCGATTGCCGTGAAAGACCTAAGAATAAATGGCACCCTTTTCACATAAGCCTATTATAGCGCCACCAGAAGGCCAGAATAACGTACCTGACCTGGCGGAGACCTGTGCTCTGAGGAGCACTTTTTCTAGTTAGGAATTACAGTTCATATAAATAATTATATTTCATCATATTCATATTCCTCATTATATTTCATTTTGTATTTTATAATGTTGGTATTACATTAAAGATTTATTTAGTTTTAATACTGAGATCTTTTTTTTTATTGTGGTAATTTCTTCAATGCAATGAAGATTCCATAGACACTGTATTAAAATAAAATAAAAATTGGGATACACATTTACATTGCCGGAGATGTCCACCGTCGCACGCACGCACGCACACGGACAGACACGTGGACGGACAGGAGCGAAAACATAATCTCCGGCCTTGTACCATCCGGCCTGGTGGAGATGATTACTACTACTATTTTACAGTTAAATTAAAGTTGTGGCAATCATTGTAGATTAGGAGCAGTAGTTAATTTGACTTATGATCTACAACAGTGGTGCACACTGGAAGATAATCTATTGGGTTGTGGAATTGTGCACAGCGACATTAGAATTGTTGAATGTACTGACAATCATACAATATGTTGTTTACTGGCACTGTATGTATTGCATGCATTCATGTACTTTTAGCAAGTGACACACAAAATGTGAATTAGACTTGGGTCCACACTCAAAACTTGCTTGAAGATTTCTTCTTTATTCTATTTTACCAGTGGTGTGTTGGTTACTACACAGGACACCGTGGCTTTCTACTTTGTACATTTTCACCCCCTAGATTCACAAGCCAAGTACCCAAATGGCTACTTTGCATAACAGGTTTACCGGTGGGGGTGAGTGTGCGCGCATGTGACGTCATTAAAATACCGTTCCTCTGGGAAATAAATCAGCATTACACCACTGCATTTTACACAGCAACTGAAGGAGGAAGATGTTTTTGCCACAGGTTTTCAAAATTGTTTCATCAGGGCGTCACTGATGAAACACTGACAAATTACAATAACCGCACCCAGCGGTGCTACTGAGGGATAAAAAAAAACAGATGATACAGTCTCCGTGCAAGTACTGTATGTCAGAGTCAGTATCCATACGGTAATGTACTAGTTTTACTCCAGAGTTATTAGTCAATTGACAGAGCAGAGTGACTGAAGTGTGCCTCGTCTTTCATCCTCCGGCTACCGGCACAAAGGACAGACAAAGTCTAGTGCACTCCCCACCGAGGGAAGATGAATATGTCGTTTCCTCTCTTGCTCAATTGCCCCACTATTGACTGTTCCTCCTGGGGGGGGGGGGTAGTGGGAGGGGTTGGCCATGATAGCTTCCTCACTGTTCTCACATTCGCCACTTCCACCCCATTAAGTGTGGCCCCGATAACGGAGCCAGCCTTCCTCACCGGCCTGTTCAGACTGTTTGTGCTATTACAGCCACTACAGCCATTATTATTAGCCATTACAGACTGATAGAACATTTGCAGCATCTTGTTACACACACCGAAGGACCTGAGCGTTCGCAGAAAGAACAGCCCTTGCTGTAGAGGGCATCTAAGTTGTCAGACCAGACCAGTAACTTGTTTAGTTTCACGCTTACAAACTTGTAGTTATCGAAGATCTCCACCACCTCCCTGTGAATGGTGCTGGGGTCCGGTGGTACCCTATTGCTCGTGCGATAGTCCACCACTACTTCCTCTCTGTCGGGTGGAAACTTCATACTGTATGTCCAAAACTGTTTTCCTTTTCAGGATAAAAAAATCTGCTACTTTTGATGCTTTTGTGTGATCTAGTAGGGTGTTAATTTACGAAAAAACACAAAAAGTTAAAATAGAGATAAGAGGTTTCTGCCCGACAGCAACGATTTCTTGGTCTGTCCCACCTCACAAAGTTCTTCACCACAGCATCATGTTCCTCAGTGTTGTCACCTGTGATGCAGCTGACTATGACACCAGAGAACTGCTGGAGGTGAAATGTCAAGTTGAAGCTGAAGTGAGAGGTGTAGAAGTTGAACAGGAAGGATGACAACACAGTGCCCTGGGAGGTGCCCGTATTACTCACTAGCAAATCAGGCAGTTTTTTGTATTCTAATAAAGTTTCCCCATGTTTGATTTGTCATTTTTAACGTGACATATCTGTCATCTCAATACACAAGCCTCAATATCCTATATTCAAATTAGATAATGTCACTCGTCACTCTGACTTAGCCATAACCATAAGGAGTTCCCAATGCAGCTATGCCCAAATATGGAGTGTGTTGTCTAACCTCAATGTGTCGTCATGGCATCAGCTGCAAAAAAATGAGTCAGCTCCATATATGGGCACAAAAGGGGGCATCCCCATATATGGGCATAATACTGATGACATCAGTGATCCCCGTACAGTATATGGGCATAAAAGGGACAAGGACTGACAGATACAGAGATCCAGTTGTCCAGAGCTACAGTACAGATTCGACCACTATGCCCATATATGGCACCAACCGACTTCAAACTCGGCGCGGCAAAGACTTGAGTCCGCTGTCGAGTACTTCCTTCGATAATACAGTTGCCCAGAACCGCCGATCCCATCAGTATGCCCATATATTGGCATTCCAAAATATGTGAATATACTTATGACATCAGGGATCTCCATATGTGGGCGTAAAAGGGACATTGACTGACAAATACAGATATCTCCATATATGGGCATAAAAGGGAGACAGGCAGACAGACAGAAACAGACATCTCCATATAGAGTTTGGGCACAAAAGGGACAGACAGACGGGTACAACAGATACAACGTACTCTGACGAAGCCCCCGACACTATGACTCAGACATATTGGTCGGATCGGCGGTGCAACGTGTGTGTGAGTCCACATAGTGGTCGAACCTCTAGCACTTCTCATTTCTCATGTTTTAGTCAGTTACTCAATGCCGTAATTTGTATCTGCCACATTACCAAGTAATGATTATGTGTAGTGTCTACTGTAGCTATAGGCCTATTTCGAAAGAGAGCTTTTAGTGCAGCTCAGATACTTTTTATGAAGAGTAACTAATAAGTAACACTGAGAATCCAACAGTGATGGAGCATCTGTGTGTCATTTTTAGACTTATTTGGCTATTCAAAAATGGCAGATATACAAGCTCGTAGCGCAGCACCGAGTGACGCACTATGAGCTTGTAGCTCTGCTATTTTTGAAAAATCGTGAAAATGTGTGCACATTTTTGAATATATATGTTTTTTAAAGCGAACATTTGTAAAAACATTTTTTTCCTTTGGGCATTCTACACATGTCTTCTAAATCTTCTATTTTTATTTTTTTATGTACGTTGCTATATCAGTGGTGCTCAAACTTTTTCATGTCAAGGACTTCCCAAAATGATATGTATTTGGCCGCGGACCCCTATCTGAAAATATTTTGGTCCAGGGACCCCCAGAAGCAAAGATTTGAGTTAAAGATGTTCACTTGAAAAAATATATATATATTCAAAGATATATATTTTTTAATATAGATTTCTCAAAAAATAGCAGATCTACAAGCTCATTGGTGCTATGAGCTTGTAGATCTGCTATTTTTGAATAGCCCAAAGTATAAAATAATGGTTATAGCAAAAAATCTAAAATGACACATATCTGCGTTCTCGGATTGAATGGGTTAAATGACACCTTGGAGTTGAGTTAATAATGTGACAAAAGCTCCACAATTGTGGCAGCAATATAGATTTAAGTTCTAGAAGGATTAGAGGCGGAAAATGCATTTTTGTCTTACCTGACAGGTACACCGCAAGAGAAACGGCCCACTCCATAAGTGACATTGAAGTACTGGTACTGTATTTGACACAACAGAATCAAACTAGTCTCATTGGTGAAACAACGTGTGGCGGATAGAGATGTTGAAACCAAGTGCAGAAATACTAACCTACAATCACTGCTGGAAAGTGTTGAGGAAGTTTGAGGACAGAGGAGGAACAAATGTATAATGTCATGAGGGTCATGATTCTAAACGTAATGTATTTACATTTGCGTAAGCATACTGTACATATGTGTCACTGTGTGGTATTCTTTTGTTGAACTAGTACTAGTAGTGTGCCAGTTTTGACAGCATGAAGAGAGATTTATGAAGCCCTATAAAGGCTGACAATGGACATTGTATGAACATACATTTTCAATCTCATATTACGAATCTGTATGTCTCTACTTCTAACTACTCCCCAACATACTTTTCATTGATGTGCACGAAATAAGCACAATGTTGAAAATGTGCAGCCCTAGCTACAATGTAACAACAAAACGACACACCGTCATGAGACTGAAATAGATCAATACGAAGAGTGTAGTTTCTGAAAAAGGAAGTGATGACAGTTATTTTTAGCGGTGCCAACCGCTCTACACTTGACTTTGTCCGTATGTCCGTATCAGCACGGGATGATGAGCATGGGATTTTACACAGCTATAAATCCAGTTTGCAGCATGCCACCAAGTCCAAATATGCTATGTGGACTTAGACCACCAATAGGGACGCGCATGAATTGCTGAAGTTAGCAAAGAGGGGTCCAGGGACCCCCAGCGTATGTTATGTTTGTCGATCCGTTTCAGCACGGGATGAGCACGGGATTTCAAACAGCTATAACTCAAGTTTGCAGCATGCCACCAAGTTCAAATATGCTATGTGGACTTAGACCACCAATAGGGACGAGCATGAATTGCTGAAGTTAGCAAAGAGGGGTCCAGGGACCCCCAGCGTATGTTATGTTTGTCCGTCCGTTTCAGCACGGGATGAGCACGGGATTTCAAACAGCTATAACTCAAGTTTGCAGCATGCCACCAAGTTCAAATATGCTATGTGGACTTAGACCACCAATAGGGACGAGCATGAATTGCTGAAGTTATCAAAGAGGAGTCCAGGGACCCCCAGCGTATGTTATATCCGTCCGTCCGTTTAAGCACGGGATGAGCACGGGATTTTAAACAGCTATAACTCCAGTTTGCAGCATGCCACCAAGTCCAAATTTGGTATGTGGACTTAGACCACCAATAGGGACGAGCATGAATTGCTGATGCCCCGCCCCCTCTGTCTTCCCATTGGCTGGCCTTCAAACAGCCATACCTCAAGTTCGCAGCATGCTAGGGAGTACAAATTTTGCCCATGGACTAAACGCACCAATAGGGACGAACTGTTATTACTTAAGCCCCGCCCCCTCTGTCTGCCCATTGGCTGGGCTTTAAACAGCCATTATTCCACTTTGCAGCATGCTACCAAGTACACATTTGGTAAGTGGACTCAGACCACCAATAGGGACGAACTGAAATGAATTAAGCCCCGCCCCAAAGGCACCGCTTCCTTCACACAGGGTGTGATTTTTATTCGTCTGGAAGGTAGGCAGGTGCGCTTCCTCTGGACGTGTTCATGAGCAGTGGGTGCTGAGCCAGAGGAACGACTAATTAGAAAAAGTTACCACACGAAGGTGGAAGTGGCGGCACTCCAAACTAAGAGGATGCAAGACAAAGCCTCAGTTATTCATTCTTTATTGGCTAACACGTTTCGGCACCAGCCTTCCTCAGAGCAAAAATATGTTATTTTTATTCAGCAGGCTGTGGTGAAATAGACAAGAATGAGCGCTGTTGTAAAGCTCTTGGGATGTATATTATTGGTAATACATGTAGATGGATGGACTCACAATATTGTCAAAATAATTATTTCTGTATATCAATCCTGATCGTGCTTCCCTTTTTCTAACTGTAGATGTCTCTACATGCCTCTAGATGTCTCTAAATGGTTTCCTCCAAAATGCCTTGAGTGCAATAGATAGTCGTGTTTTATATTAGATATAGTATTTTAGATACAACAAAAAAATGGTTGCAACTTCTCCATACCGTAGTAATATTTCCCAGACCATGGGTCAGGTGTCAGGACCCATTTTTGGGTCTCAGGCCCATTTTTATGGGTAAAAACGTTTCCTACGATATTTTTTCAGAAATGTTCAAACAAATTCAAACTTTTTTTTAAAAGAATTTCAGAATAAGAAAGAAAAAATAAATTGTGAGTTGTGAGTTTGTAGATCGGCTATTTTTACTATTAAATAGTGTTTTAAGTGGTTAATTCACAATGTATTTGTATATAATTGTATATACATTTTGTAAGTTGTGCCCTGGGGACACACCAAATTTATCTTTTGGGTCTCAGCTCAAAAAGTTTGGGAGCCCCTGCCGTAGTGTAAACATTCACTAAACAACAACATATAGCAATTTGTTTTTTTAAATGTATTAATAAAGTACTGCTTGAAGTAAGGGCTCTATTTCTCCTTTTGGATTCACTTCCTTTCTTTTCCCATCTGATCTAATCCACGACGCACATGCTGGTAGGATAGAAGTGGAATCTATGTAAAATTCTGGATTATAAGGTTGTGATGTGTGTGAGAAATAATGCTCTATTAGAACATATTTAAAGAAGTAAGCTTTATTTCTATTGTGCATTTCATACAAAGTAAACTTAATGTGCTTTGCAAAAATAATAATAATGAAGATGTATATACAGTACAATAATCTCGCTCGCACGCACGCACACAAACCCTTTCATAGACGTAGAATACACAAGACATTTGGCGCTGATTGGTCCAGTGGTTTACTTCATTAGTCGCAGATACACACATGTACACTCATATACACACACACGCACACGCGCACACACACACACACACACACACACACACACACACACACACACACACACACACACACACACACACGTGTGTCCAATAATGATTATAATGATCATAATGATATTTATACAAACTATACCTTAATAATTGGATTTGGACATTTGAATTTGTGTATTCTTACTTCTGGTTAATTGAAAAGAAGATGAATGAGCTCATGTTTCACTATTCCTTAAATTAGTTTTGCTTAAAACTTAGTGGCATAAGGTTTGTTTGAAGCAGATTGTTCCCAAATTGGCAAACTATACAATTACAGCATTCTATTTTACCTGTGAGAATAACTTTGAGGCATAATGAAAAACAATTTCATACATTAAAAAAAGAAAATGCATAGTATGTTAATTAATATAAAGCAAAATCAAAACCTGCCCACAGTCAGTAACAGTGAATAAATGATATATTCTCCTCAGTGGAGATTTCTTTTTTTTTTTGTCCCAAGCCAACATAGTATATTAAGAAATGTAGATGGCACAATGTTTTCTAACAGTAAGTACTGATCAAATGTGTTATTTGTCTGGTGTACTAAGTTAAATGTCATTATACGATGTTATTATACGATTTCTCTGCAATAACATGTAATGAGCAAGGATGAAAACAATAGAACAGAATGGAATGATCCAATGCAATACAAAGTACTATACAGTAAGTACATTCCATACTGCACATGGTTGAGACCCTAATCTGTGTCCTTATGTTCACTGTTATTCCTGTGGTGGTTGTGCTCCACCATCTACTGGACCTTGTCCTTCTCCACCCTGTTCAGCAATCATCTGCTTGTACTGACTCTTGAAAAACCCAGCCTGAGAGTAGGATACACCAACATACACATGAGGAGAAAAACTAGTATAAATACAGCAATGCAGCATTAAGCCTACATCATTAAACAATGACAAATTATTGAATGGCAAAAATAGCGTGTGCCCGGAAATTCTGTGCTAATGCTGCATAAAACTGCGTCACCAAAAACAGTAGGGGCCATCCTCGGTTTCATGAGCACAGAAAAGTATATGGCAATAGTTTTCAAGATATGTTGTTTGGTACCAAAATGGTGGATGGACAGACAATCTGACTGACAGACACAGCGTCATACATGACTGACATCACAGGCTGGTCACATGAAGTCATACTTTCACATTCTACACTGGAGCCACCCTATTACCATGTAAACCAGAGATCCATATGATTTGATTTGATTTTAATTTACTAAATTATTAGTTAATTAAAGCCGCACTATGTAACTTTCCTCTTCTACCACGGATTTGAACCCGGTTTCCAGTGCAAATGCTGACATTTTTACCATTGGGCTAATAGAGCCTGCCTGCTTGCATCTTGCACCTGCTTAAATCTTGACCATCAGGTCAAGATTTGTGTCAGATCCTGTGTCTAGGTGAGACATGACCTTTGACACGATCTAAATGTCTTAATAGAAGAGCACGGAGACAAAATACAACCACCCCAATTGTTTAAGATATATTGTAATGTATTAACATACTATTTTTTTTATTATTATTCTTCAGTTTCAGTTTTAGCCAACTATAATAACTTTGGTAGAATGGAAGTATGATAGTGCCCCTAGCCAATCAAATTGTGAGAATAGGTTTATTTAGTTACATTTATTTAAGGTTAGACACTGTTGGTACGGTTAAGGTTATGATAAGGATCTGGTGCATGCATAAACTGGGACACAGCACTGGCTGACATGAAAGGGTACCTAGCACCAGTGGTGTAAAGTAACTAAGTACATTTACTTAAGTACTGTACTTAAGTACAATTTTGAGGTATTTGTACTTTACTTGAGTATTTCCAATTTCCAATACTTTTACTTCTACTCCACTACATCTCAGAGGCAGATATTGTACTTTTACTCCACTACATTTACTTGAAAACTTTAGTTACTAGTTACTTTTCAGATGTAAATTATTACATTATAAAACATACATTAACCACTTTAAACCTATTTTAAACCTAGGCTATTTGAAAATAGCAGATCTACAAGCTCACAACGCGTCGCTTTGCGACGCGTTGTGAGCTTGTAGATCGGCTATTTTCAAATATTTAGTACTTTTACTTTTGGTACTTTAAGTACATTTTGATGCCAATACTTTTGTACTTTTACTCAAGTAACATTTTAATTCTGGACTTTTACTTGTAACAGAGTATTTTTATATTGCAGTATTGGTACTTTTACTTAAGTAAAGAATTTGAGTACTTTTTCCACCACTGCCTAGCACGCACAAAATGGATGCCATGGGATTGACAAAGCATCTATGTGATGAGCTGGGGATTTCATGCATAGCCTACTTCATGACAGCTGGCGTATATGAATTATCTGAAGGTCTGCCATAGCCCTTTAACCCATCAAAACCAGGAAAGCATCTGTCATTTTAGATTTTAACCACTTTGACCATTTTATACTTTGGCTATTCAAAAATACCAGATATACAAGCTTGTAGATCTGCTGTTTTTTGAGAAATCATGAAAATGTGTGCAAATCTTTGAATATATATATTTATTCCATTTATATAGAACATTTTTAACTCAAATCTTTGCTTCTGGGGGTCCCTGGAACAAAACATTTTGAGATGGGGGTCTATGGCCAAGTACATCATTTTAGGTGTCCTTTTGTTTTGAGCACCACTGATATAGAAACATACATTTTTCAGAAAACTTTAAGAAACACGTTAAAGAACATGATATGGGACATCATTGTGCGTATTATCATTCATGAAGAGATGTCTTGTGCTTTCATCAAACAATAGAACCGTAACTATTACCTTGAAATGAACGTAAATTATATACAGTGTATTACCTTATATAAGCCAGCAGTGATCAAAGCCAAAAGAACAAGTCCTCCCACAGTTCCACCAATGATCCAGTTGGTGAGGTCTGTCTCAGTGTACACCTCTACTGTGGCCACAATCTGAGAACAGCAATTACATTCAACATCACATTCAAAGTCTTCTAAATGAGTAAAAGAGTAAAATGAACAAATAGACGGAATGTTACCTTTCGAACTGGGGGATTGTTTTTAGACTCTGCTGAAAAGAAGATGTATTGGTCTCTGTCATACTCCAAAGTGGCTGTGCTGATCAAAAGGAATTTGGCCGACTGGAGACCAATCTGTGGGTCAGAAGTAAATAGGGAAGAAGATGAGGAGCAATTTGCTCAACTTCAAAGCTCTGATCTTTACTGGCTTTACTGGTTGTTTGCTTGTAATGATAGTAATCAAGGATGGTTGGTCACATTTCTGCCTAATGAGTGTCAATAAGGGCTAAAATGTGTAGATTAGTGATTCATTGATCAGCTGTGTCATCACCCAGAATATAATATTCACCCACTCACAACCATCCAATGTAGTGGAAATAATAATGATTAAAGGGTAAGACCACTTTGGTAGAGGTTTGGATTGTGTAGTTACCTTGCCATGATGTAACTCCAAAGGTGGACAAGAAATCAAAAATAGTTGCTCCATTGATTAGAAATTGACAAAAATATGCTCCTCATTGACTTACATTGTATGGTAAAACAGCTCTCCAAGTCACACTTTTAGCACATAAACGAACAGAAACCAAGTTGATTCCGACAATTTAGAGCATCACCAAACCCAGTACTGTTTTTGTTTTTTAATAAAAATGTCAACTTCCTGTTGATTTTACTATTCCAGTCTGGGTTTTCTTCTTAATAAAAATTGCAAAATCAACAGGAAGTTAACATTTTTATTAAAAAGAAAATAGTACTGGGTTTGGTGATGCTCTAGATTGTCTGAATCAACTTTGGTTGCGTTTGTATGTGCTAAAAGAGTGATTTTGAGAGCTGTTTCACTGTACAATGTAAGTCAATGCGGAGCATTTTTTTAATTATCCATTTTCAATCATTGGAGCAATTATTTTTTATTTCTTGTTCACCTTTGAGGTTACATCATCGAAGGTAACTACACAACCCAAACCTCTACTAAAGTGGTCTTGCCCTTTAAACCTGCATGAACCCAAATTTTTATCTGAGGAAAGATATGGGAATCCTCCTATCCTCCTATAATTTGACTAACCTCTGTGGCCGTGGTGTCTTGGGGCGCGCGACACACTGTTGCCGTGGCTGTTTGGTGCACGCGCTCGCTCGCGACACTGTTGCTGTGTTGCCGTCTGCGTGGTTTGTGTGTGTGTGTGTGTGTGTGCCCAATCCAAACACCCATTCTGTGTGTGTGTGTGTGTGTGTGTGTGTGTGTGTGTGTGTGTGTGTGTGTGTGTGTGTGTGTGTGTGTGTGTGTGTGTGTGTGTGTGTGTGTGTGTGTGTGTGTGTGTGTGTCGCTTGCGACGGCTCGCGCCTGTGTGTTCGCGCATGCACGTTGGGGAGGCACATGTCACAATGTACATTATTTGTGTTTGCGTGACGCCCGTGTGTGTGTGTGTGTGTGTTCGCGACGGGCCACGGGCCGCATGAGGATGTACCGTGGTGTGTGTGTGTGTGTGTGTGTGTGTGTTTGTGCGCGCTCGCGACGGCTCGCGCGTGTGTGTGTTGGCGACGGCCGACGGTGGACGGCTCCGCCTGTTAGATCTGTATATGCGCGGGTGTTTGTGTGTGTTCTGTGCCTCCACGTCGGGATGTGCGTGTGTGTGTGTACACACTACACCATTGGTTCTCAAAGTGGGGTCCGGGGCCCCCCAGGGGTCCTTGAGGGAGTTCCAGGGGTCCCCAGCTAAATGATAGATTAGGCACCAAATGGACCCTTATGGGTCTGTAACTCTGAGAGTGTACAAATGGAACCAAATGGACTCTTAACGGGTCCATTTGGTTCCATTTGTACACTCTCAGAGTTAAATTCACATAGATTTTACGATATAAACTGGGGTCCAAGAGATAGATATGCCATTAAATGGGGGTCCGTAGCCCTAATGCATGTCAAACTGGGGGTCCTTGAAATTAAAATGGTTGAGATTCACTACTAGAGCCGTAAAAAAAATCTTCTCTTATGGGGGTCCCTGGCATATCTTTTCAAATGGGGGTCCGCGGGCTAACAAGTGTCAATTTGGGGGTCCTTGACATTAAAAAGTTTGAGAACCACTGCACTACACAGTACAAACTCACTTTCCATCCCTGATAAACTGTCTGTTCTCAGCGCATAAGCCAAACTGCACACTTTGGGTGCTCATATCCCCCTACGGGTATGGTCTAGTTATTCTAATTTGCCCAAGGATATGAGATGCTTTAAATCATTTTAACCATCTTCAACCACCAATGATTATTTATTGTTTAGACTTACATAGTACTGCTCCCCTACTTTACCCTCTGTAAATGGCAATGATTGAGATCTAAAATGCAATGTTCAGTGTTGAATTAACAGCACATATTTTAGACATAATATTTACCTGCTCGATCCATCTTGAGCTCAGGTTAGCAGAGATGTTGTAAACGTCATGCTGATTTTTAACCATGACCACGTTGCATCTGAACACTGTACACGTGGCAACGGAACAGTCCTATGGACAATTAAAGGACACATTTCAAGCAAAATGTTATGAAATTGAATGTTTAGCATACATAAATAAATTGTAAAATGAAAAAACCTTTGTCCGCGTTTCTCCTCAGTGGGTTGACCAAATGATCTGAACTTGCACACAGGCATTGACCATTAGCATATACAGAGAGTGACAAAGCCAATTTTTCACTTTTCCAAAATGTAAGCTTTTTATTAGAACCTTTTTGAACGCTCCTCGAAGACTATGGGATCTGTAGTCGGGGTTGCAGTCCCATTGCCTCAGTGTTATCAGATAAAGGTCTACTTTTTGGAAACACTGTTATTATTGTCTCTTGTAAAAGCTGATGTTTTTATGGTGTAGGGGTGTTCTTTTTGTATATATAGTGTTTTTATGTTATGTGTTTTAATGGACCCCTGAGTCTGTACAAATAAAGTTGATTGATTGATTGATATAGCCATATTTACCACTTCATGATTTTTCTTGATGTTATCCACAAAATGTGGGAAGTTAGGTTCCTCGTCTTTAGATCTGCTGCAGCCTGGAATCTGAATGTTGGAAAATATAACATTAGAGTCACATTAATAGCACATCAAATAACCCTAACTCATTGAACTGAATCTGACATGAGAAACAGTTTGTCACAGAGCAGTTTGAAGGTTAGTGTGTTTTAGCTCCATGAACATGCATTGAAGTGTCCATCCATGTAAGTTACCTTTATACTACCAGGATTCACCCAGATGTCTTTATCACCAAGCCTCACCGGCACCTTGATGACCACAGTAACATTAAAGGCTCTCACATAATTTAAAACCTGAGAGGAGATAGGACATGATAGAAAGAAGATAGAAAGAATCCTTGATGTCCCTTGATGTCACAACAGTAAACCTAAAAGCTGCATTTAATACATTAACATCAAATATTTACATAAGATGTTTTACCGTAATTGATTGTGGAAGTGGTGTCTGCAGATTATGTTTTCCAAAGGTGAAATTGGTGTAGCTGAGTGAACTGCATAGATATATATATTTTTAAGAATTTTTTAACTTAAAAATAATGACTGTGTGAATGATAAGAAACAATGCAAACCTTGGATTGGAAATGGAAAGAAAAATGCTGTACTTCACATCAATCTCCTTGGACCGGTCAAGTTCACTTTTTGAGGAATGGTCACCATTTCCACTGTTACAGAAGAGAAACAATTCCTAGTAATGCAATGATAGAAAGCACTCAACCACACAGTGCAAGGGTTTCCACCATGCAGACAACAGTACCTTGTGGCATTTGCAGTAATCAGCATCTTTCTGTCAAGTTCACTGTTGATATCTATCCCATAGGAGACAGTGAAAAAAGCCTAGAATGGAATGGTTCAGACAAAGCCCTTTAAAACACTTAAGCCTATTCATCTACAAAAACATTCAAAACCAAAACAATTTGACAATTATTTTTAACTGCCCTTGCAGATATGTGAGAGGAGAAGATATGTCAGGAATCTAAAAGTTGAACCTTGGCATTGCTTTTGAAAATAGGCTTGTCAATGGTGCAGTCACTCTTCCCACGTGATAAACCATTCTCAGCGTCTAAAGAGTTACATTCCACTCTTCCCTTGGTAAAGACAAAGAAAACCACAAGGCATGTTAACCACACATCTTCTTTGATCAATGAAAATAACTTATTAAGACTGAACTTGGGGTTAGTTATGTTGCATTGATGTTACCTTGGCAATACTGCCTTACCTGCTGTATGGTGAACTTCCTGTATGAGAGCCCAGGAGGGTATGTGAGGGTGACACGACTGTTGTACGAGTTCTCCTCTCTGTTCTCGACTGACACCATTACGTTCAACAGTTCATCTATGCCCACTCTAACTTCTGTAGAGCTGATGCAAAAACAGAAACGAAAAATGTTATTAAATTATGTCTTAAGTGTATGAGGAATCATAAGGGGAAAGATAATGTTTGCCATTCACTCTGATTTTATATAAGACGTGTAAGAATTTTGAAATACATCCTCCTTTGGTCAACCCAAGAAATGTTACTAATACATGCTTGAAAACTGCATCTAAGGAATCAGATTGCTATTGAAAGGAAAGTCATATTTAAAAAGATTGTTCAGTGACCTAGACCAGTTCAGGTTGTATGTAAACATTGACCTCCCAGCAGTCACAACAGACAAATACATTACTTTCTGGTGAAATGGGTGCATTTTTGTTAATAGACATATTACAGTAAGTACTCTATATCACACTTTAATCTAAAGTTGGCTCTACTGACTACTATAGACCGGCAGTCGAATGAAGTCGGGACGATTCTGGAGGTTAGCCGATTGGAAGGTGTGGAAAAAAAGTATCTTTCTGTGGACCTGAGAGCCGACACCGACAGACGGCTACTATGGTGCTATTGATGTATTTTTCAACAACAAACCCATGAACACGTAGATGCTTAAATCATTTGAGAAATTATAATGATAACTACTGCGCTATAGGGTGCTTAGGGCATGGGCATAAGGTTATCTGTATTTAGACTATTTTGGTGTAGCTTATATCTTTGTTATATCTATGTTTCATCATCATAATCATCATCATTGATAAAATGGCAAATCTATCCCCCCTGTATATCCTATCCATTGTCCCATGAAATAGTTGGAGAATGAGCACTCAGGTTTGCAATGATAAAACAAAACTCGAGGGAAACTTTTAGAAAAACACTGGTTGCTTCAATGATTTTACATACCCTTTTCACCTTAAAGAAAAGCAGCAGTAAGTGCTAATGATATTAATAAGTTAAAGATATGATATATATACGATAGTTTTGTTTCACTGAAAATCTGACAGATGACAGCTGGTGTTTGAATGAGATGAGCCACACACACACGTCTTTGGTTGTAGGACACAGGTGTTATGTGGCATAACAACCGGCAGTTTAGCTCAGCCATACTAGACCAATTCTCAAGAGATTTTTATAATTCAAAGTTCTCTATAATCTGTGAAGTGTCTATGTTCATTCGGTGTATCAATCATGTTTTTATGATCCTCTCTGTTTGATCTCCCCATCACTCCATTACATCTTTTAAGGCTCAAGAACTCATTTGTATTTGCTAGCATTTCAATCCCCCTGTTGTTTATATCTGTGTTTTTTAATCCCTTGTGGTCTAGCATTGTGGCAAAGGAGAGTTATTTTTAAATGTCCTGTATAACTAAATGTGACATGACTTGACAGACAAGCAAGCCCACAAAATCAGTTTTGCCTTCATTGTTAAGATTTTCCATATTTATTCAAACTTCTTATAGGGTAAGAAATGGCACTTGTTCATCAACAAAGTAACCACACTCTTAGAGGACATATGTGTACATTATGTCTCACCTGGTAAAGTTGAAATCAACTTTGAGGTTGTCAGTACAGCGGTTATCAGTGCCACAGTTGATTTCAAACCTTAACTGTTGTACAAGGGAGGAAGTCAACCGTGTTAATCATGTTTTCTTTCAAACAGCAATAATGACATGATGATCTTACAAGCTGTTTGAACATGAATTCACTCTGAACTGGAAAGCCATAAAGCTAGCTACAGTATATACCGATTATTCCAATGGCCAATCATTCTGGCTAATCTGCAATCTCTAATGTCAAGCTCTCTTACCAAGGGTAGTCTGTCCTCTCTCAAACTCTAAATAAAAATCACACCTGTGTGAAGGTAGCGGCGCCTTTGATACATTTTGTCATCAATAAGTGTTTAAATGTGTTTATAGCCACGTGTCACGTGAAGCTTGACCAATCACTTTGTTGACGTGTCTGACCAATCAGAACGTTGACGCAAAAGCCAGGTATATACCTAAAGGTATAGAGCGGCTAGCGCCGCTAAAAATAATTAACATTGCATTCTAGAGTAAATATTTGGACCTATGAAACGATAGACATATAGGCGGGCGGGCAGGCAGGCAGGCAGGCAGACAGACAGACAGACAGACAACTTACAGGATGATGTGTGGTTGTCTGAGCTTTCTGTTCAAGGCTTGGACTGAGGTTGTCTAAAGATGGGACACCTTCAAATGTGAATCTAAGTTGATTAGACAGTTCATTCAGAGCATCCTCTGGACACGCCTGCAATGAGAGGGCATTATTATGAAAAGATTCATACAGTAGTCCAACCTTCAATAAAAAAAGATTGATCTAATGTATACTTATTTAGATTACCAGTTTATACTTATTTAGATTACCAACCTACCTCAATTTCAAATATATGTGGAAAGCACTGTGGCTGTGGCTTTGTCGTGTCAAGGGTAAACGAGTTGAAAAGCTCTCGTTGTTTTGGCATCTTTTTTGGCATCTTGATGTAAGCACGGTTATTTGGAGTTTTTCGGGTTGAATCCAGCGTCAATGTATAATTAATCCGCGCTTGAGCTGGAACAGTTTAGACTTTCATTAAAAAGTTACTCTCAACATAAAAGTATTTTAAATGCTAAAATGGCTCTGTGGTGTATAGACTTAAAAATAATTGCAAAAACCTGAGTGGCGAGTCATAGTGAAGCAGACTTTAGCTGTGTTGTTCAATGGAGAATTGCAGTCTGGGTTGTTGGTGGGGATCTGAGCTGGGCTGAATGTCACCTGTGCTTCCACCATTACTATTGGCTTAGATCTGGAAATGGACAGAATCACTGGAATCACGTAAATTACATATTTACAGGGGTGGACAGTAACTTTACTTGAGTACTGTACTTAAGTACAGATTTTTAATTATTTGTACTTCACTTGAGTATTAGATTTTTTAACACTTTATACTTTCACTCAAGTAGATTTCCAAGACAAAAATGTTACCTTTTACTCAAGTACATTTCTAGGAAGGCTGTGAAGTGCTAGTTACTTTTAGGTTGGCTGTTTTTTGTCTCCGCCAGGCCGAAAGTCATGGCGAGAGAGTATGTTTTGCACCCTGTGTGTGTGTGTGTGTGTGTGTGTGTGTGTGTGTGTGTGTGTGTGTGTGTGTGTGTGTGTGTGTGTGTGTGTGTGTGTGTGTGTGTGTGTGTGTGTCCGTGTGTGTGTATCCGTCTGTGAACAGCTAATCTCCCGCACCGTTTGCTTGATCGCAGAGAAACTGTGCACACACACTCCCTGGATGTCAATTCAGAACCTCTGCCCCACATTCACATGGGTCTGTTATATCGCCACCAGGAGGCCGCTTTTTGCAAAACACATTTTTTGACAGTACTCCTACAGATGTTGTCAAAATGTCACGCAATCGGTACACAGTATCACTATAGTCATTAAACGAAACAGGTCTTCCAGATTTTTCATATTCCATTCTGAGTGGCTAAAAATGGCTTCCAAAGTTTGTAGGAGTGCTCCGTTTTGAACAAAATGCCTCAAATCATGAACACAGCATGCAATTTCCGTGAAATTTTGTACGTACATTCCCACTAGGCCGAGGAAGAAATGTCACTTGAAGTTTTTCAAATCAGCCTCATGGTGGCGCTATAACAGGCCGATTCGTGTTTTTACCTATAACTGCACCGAGTGCACATACAAAACTTTGTATGTGCACTCCCTAGAGGCCAAGGAAAAACCTTTGCACTGCATTTTTCACATCTGCCTTTTATAGCGCCACCAGGAAGCCAACTTATGTAAAACACATTTTTGGAAATTACTCCTTCAGATTTTATCCCCATTTCACACAAATCAATACACATGATCTCTATAGTCATGTGATCAAGACGGATCTTTTTCAGAATCCATCCTGATTGGCTAAGATTGATATCTAAAGTTTGCAGGAGTGGCCCGTTTTGAACAAAATGCCGCAAATCATGAACGCAGCGTCCGATTGCGGTGAGAGTTGCACACACATTCGCACTACGCAGGAACAAATGCCACCCTTTCAACATTGCCCTATTATAGCGCCACCAGGAGGCCGATTTTTGCAAATATATATATGTATATATTGCTCCTACAAATGTTGTCCAAACATCACGCAAATCGGTACATATCTGATATCTCTTTAGTCAATGCCCATACTAACCTACCTGACCTGGCGGAGACCTGTGCTCCATTTTTTTTTCTCCTTTTTTTTCCTTCCTTAAAATGCAATAAGAATCACGGTTACATTTTGCGCATTTGTGGCGCCCACTATGGGTAAAAGTGGAAATGCTTTTGGCGCTTCGTTGAGTACACAACCCTTGACATGTGATTCAAATTTGAGTTTAATTGGACGTTTCGTTTGTGATTTTTGGCATTTTTTGTAAAATAGGCCCCTCCCACCAACTTTGGAAGCCTATTATGGACGAACAGTATGAACTATTAAAATTTCGTAAACATTGCAAATTTCTCATCGAGCATTTCGGCATTCCATTCTTACAATGGGAGTCAACCCTAGTGTCGTCACTCTCATATTAGATCAGACTTATCAGGATGAGAAAACAAAGCAACCTAACATACATTGTATTGAATGAGAGCAGGGTGGAGAGCAACTGTGGTTCAGCAAGACCGATATTTAAATAAGAGAAGGGCAATTTCTCCTATAAACAAACAGGCAGGTGCTCGAGCACTGGTTGGCTCCTATGTGTGCACCTGATGGAGGCCCTGCATGCTACACAGGTTACAGGTTAAACTGCATCCTACACAGGGACTAGGGAGTCACTCGTAACGTTGCCAAAGACATTATTGCGGAATTGTCAGATATGTCATGAAAGCTGTGAAGACGCTTTCGCTCTACTAAACCATTCTGAGGTTTGATGGCTTTCACACAGAACAGTGTTGTCTGGCATGTTGAAGTTGTGTGACCACCACTTTTTTTGAGTTGACAAAACACGGTAATGGCGGCAGCAGGAGAAGAACAAACTGAGTCTGATCAGCAGCTGAATCAGCCTGACAAACCTCCAAGAACATCCCATGGCCTTATCTGAAGTCCATGTTGTGAAAAACGCACACACAGACATAAAAGAAACATACATTTTTCAAATACTTACTGTGTTTACCGAAGACAAACTACATTGCTTACAATGTATGTATGAATGTATGTATGTATGTATATAAAAATGTACTCCTACTTTTACTTTTACTTGTACTTGCACTTAAGTATATTTAAAAGCAATTACTTTTGTACTTTTACTCGAGTAACATTTTGACTGAGCTACTTTTACTTGTAGTAGAGTAAATTTGACCATTAGTATATGTACTTTTACTCAAGTACTGGGGTTGAGTACTTAGTCCACCACTGCGTATTTATAAATATTTCATATATTTTGTTTTCTTATAATGTGCAGTCATCGTCTGCTAAAAGTAAATGCAAGACAGTCAACAATTTCCTCCATAATGCAATCATTACAAACAGAATGGGAGACTGTCTTCCAGGTCTGGTTCTATTACTCATACTGGTAACAAGATATTGAGCTGTGTGTCCACAAGTGTGACACTTTTCTGGTGAGTGTAACAGTCACACTTATGGACATACAGTACACACAGCTCCATAAGTCTGGACCCTACCCAGCACTCACACAACAATACCTTGTGTGCGCCACCCTGGAACACATTCTGGGCCAGCTTACTTTCATGGACCATGGAAACTGCTACATCATGGCAGTGAAGCACTATTTCACCAAGTGGCCCATAGATAGGGATGTCCGATATTATCGGCCTCCCGATATTATCGGCCGATATTAGCATAAAAATTGATATCGGGAAAATATCGGTATCGGTTTTTGAAAACTTTTTTTTTTTTTTTTTTTTGCTTTATAAATAAGTTACAGGAGTTCTTACTGTATATGGTGTGTGTGATATGAAATTTGAGCTTACCCTAATCACAATAATCCCCGCATATATCGGTATCGGTTGATATCGGTATTGGTAATTAAGAGTTGGACAATATCGGTATATCGGTTATCGGTAAAAAAGCCAATATCGGACAACCCTACCCATAGACATACGCGGTTCTGGACCGCAGTTCTGGTACCATGGCAGAGAAACTGGTTGCCAAGATGCTAAAATGTCAAACCTGCACACCCACAATGCTGGTAGAGCGATTTCCATCTTCTCTGATCGACAGCAGAAAGACTGGCCCTCCTCTTGGCCCTGGTCCTGTGGTCCTACCAAACCATGCTGTTGGAGTCTATGCTTTGCATTCCAGTGGCTCTCATGTTTGCAAGAGACTGGACTCCAGTTGACCCCTAAAGATTATTATTTATTTATTTAAAACATTTTTGATCTGATTGCATATGTGTTTCCCGCCCCCTAAAACTCCCTGGGGTAGCCACAGTTTAATACTGCCAAATGCTAATGTAGTGCCCCAGACAAGACCCGGCCACAACACCTCTACCAATCGAGTCTGAATCACTACATCTGGCGTAGTGGAGGAGGTTCTCACGTGAGGGACATGAAGGTTGTGCAGTGTGAAGCGCGAGGACGCGCTCCCAAAAACTGAGGGGGTATAATGTAGAGTGACCCAGCCACAACAGCTCTGCCAATCGAGCTCAGCTCTTTGCAGCGGGAAATTTTCGCTTCACAAGCGGGTGCTGCCGACGAGTTTCACTGTTTACCGGTTCTTCAGCAGCAACTGTTTCAATATTTTGCCGGTCTTTCCACGATAGTAGAGTCTTCTTTCACTTTTGCCCTGCCGTTCGGTGCCCCCCCAAGGTTGGTGCCCAGTGCTGCAGCACTTAATGTCCTTGCATTAAGCCAGCACTGATCATAAGAGTGCCAGCCAAACACAAATGGCTATGGAGAGTTCATGGCTCTATGCATGTAGCGGTCACAAGCCCAGAACAAAATTGATGAGTCTCTATTACACTGAAATTGGTGACATTCTGTGGTGCTGTTGATTGTGAACATTTTGGTTGGTGTTTTTTATTATATTATTAGAGTTGGAGTCTGGTAACATATTCAGATGGCACTAATGATGAAATTGTGTAACATGTTTTCCTTTCAAATCAAGTAAAAAAAAGTGCCTTCTGTATGCAGAAGTTTTCAGATGTGCTAGAAACAGGCTCAAGCAATAAGTGTAAAAGGGTTTGATGTCGAGGTAGGTGTCTTGAGGTAGAGGTATAGAAGACCAGAATAACACCAGGGATAGTTTTACACCATTCTTTATATTTACCTGAGTAGGAGGACAGCACCCTTTGAACCCACTGCTAAGTCAGGCAGATTGTCTCCACTGAGGTCAAAAGAAGACTGGCTAATAGACAGACCAAAGAACCGCAGTCCAGGCTGGACATCAGAGCCAGGAATTCTCTAGAAGAGGAAAAAAGGTAAAAGAATGTTTTAAGAGATCAAGCTATAAAAAATACAAAACGTTGCATGAATCCATGGCCACTGTATTGACTTTCACACACCTGTAAGTACATGGGATTGATTGTTTTTCTAACATCACCATGGAAAATATAAATGCTTCCTTGACCATCATTCTCTAGTGGTGCTCCCACAGCCAAATCATTGAATCCATCTCTGTTGAGATCAGGCAGTGGAGCAAGAGAGGAACCAAACCTTCCTCTTTCTCCTGCAACACCTTTCAACACTGTTTGACTATCGAATAGACAATCAACTCTCTGGTGGGAAAACAGAAAAACAGGAATTATCATACTATAATTCTAGTAACCGTCTTGAGTAGGTGAGTAGGTGAAGCTAGCCGGTTCTCCTCAGTGGCTGGACCAATTGCTCTAATTTTGCACACAGCCATTGACCATTACCATCTGAACTTAACTGTGAAGCCCGTTTTTCAATTTCATCAAATCTCAGCTTCTTATTAGCGCTTTTGTGTCAAAGAATGTCGCCATGGTTACGGGGCTTCCCAGCTATGGGACGAACTTCCTCCCGGGTTGCCAGATCATGTGCGCATATCCCCCCACGGATGCGTCGACCGGGTATGGTCTCTAGTAATTATAATTTGAATACCTAATGTCAAATGTATGCATTTGATGACAGAAAGTTAAACATTCTTTACCTCGTGAGTAAAGCTACAGACGTAAACCCTGCCCTCTCGATCTTTCTCCACGAATGAAGGAGCAGATATGAGGATTATGTCAGTGTATCCACTTCGATCCACATCCATGGTACAAACCTCTGCCCCAAAATATGCTCCAATCTGAAACTGAGCAAGCCAGAAATCATCATTCAAAGCAGGATTCATTTCATTTATCATAAAATAGTTTTATATTTTTACGGGGCCAGAGCTCAGCTCTGGACCTGTTTTGTTATTGGCAGTATTCTGTCACTTCTTCTTCTTCTTCTTCTTCTTCTGCCACTTTTCGCAGTTCTGGCTGAACCGTGCAGTTGCTTTTTACGAAACTCGGCCATATGGTAGATGGTCATGAAAAACGATCAAGAAATAATTCTCACAATCTTTCGTCCAAAGGTGGCGCTATAGCACTCAATTGAAAATGGCAACTTTGAACAGGTATACAACTCATGCCCTGTTTGACCTAGAGCCATGAAACTTGGATACACATATGCGTCTCCTCATGCTGAACAACTTTCACCCTTTGACTTTTGACCTCTGACCTTTAGATCTCCCACCATTTTGAATTATATGAAAAACAGTCATTGGCTCCTAACTTCTGCATTTTTTCACTTAGAAGAAATCCGCTCGCATCATTATGTCGGCAGAGGTCCAAAGTTCATGTGTAAAGAATGTTGTGAAAAGTACTCAAAAATCCCAGGAGGAGATAGATTTTAACTATTGCAGTTTTATTAAAATTATTCATCTGCCCCTAACACATACATGCAGACTCACATTTCTTTGAAACTTTGCAGAAAGGTTGAGGGTCATTCCAAATATCACTGAAACCAATCTTACTCCAATTGGCCAAAGGGGGGCGCTATAGCAATTTTTTGAAAATGCAAACTTTAAACAGGCATAAGTCATGCCTCGTTTGGCCGACAGCCATTAAACCTGCTTACACATGTGCCTTGACTCATGAGGAACACATGTATCACTTTGACCAGTAAGCTCCGCCCTTAGATTGTCCGCAATTTTGAGCAGTTTGAAAAACACTTAAACCCAGGATTTTTCAGCCATTTGCGTGAAACTGTATCATCTGTCTGATCTCTTTTTTCACAGGTCTAGCCTGTTGGTCCAATGGCTTCTCCCTTAAGCGAGAGCCTCACAACCACAAGGTTGCCGGTTCAAGCCTCACTTGATGCAGACTCATTTAAGTTGAATTGCAAAAAACATGACTATATCAACGAATACATGTGCAAATGCTAAAGATAACCTGAAATGCTTATTTGAGAGTACGTATTTTCAATGTATGACGTACTTCATTGTAAAAGTAGCTGATCTACAATCTCACAACTTTTCAGATACCAACGTTTTGTGAGCTTGTAGATCGGCCGCTTTCACTGGTTTTGGTTTCGAGGAGACACAGATACAATTTCTCTATTGGTAAATGGTTTGTGAACGAGTGATCTTAGTGTTGGCTTGGTTCATGACAGAAGGCAAGAGTTTATGATCTTCAACAGACAACCTCAGCCTGGACAAAGCTATAGCACTATAGGTAGTGTTGCAGCCTATTAGTCCGAAGGTTTAGAGTTCGATTCCTGTTAATGGCAATAAGTTGAGATGTCCAATCAATCCATTCTGTTTCCATCTCTCTCTCTCATCAATCTTTTCCGTTTCCATGTCTCTCTTCAATCTATTCCGTTTCCATGGCTCTCTTTCTCTCGCTCTCTCTCTTCAATCTATTCCGTTTCCATGTCTCTCTCTCTCTTTCTCTCTCTCTCTCTCTCTCTCTCTCTCTCTCTCTTTCTCTCTCTCTCTCTCTCTCTCCAACTCTCTCTCTCTCTCTCCAGTTTCCATGTCTCTCTCTCTCTCTCTCTCTCTCCAGTTTCCATTACTGTCTGTCTGTCTCACTCTCTCTCTCACTGGCCCCGTATTATCGCTGCTTGCAGCTATATTTCTTATTGTACTGTGAATAATATTTGGAGCACAAACCTGTGGATTTGTCGAGGGGTCGATCTTTTGGGGGCTATTGCTGGAGGAGAACACCATCACCATCCCCATGTGTTTATATCTTGGAGCACCGACAATGGTGAGATAGCCACTTCTTCTTATGGCAATGGTCATGGAGTAACCTAGGAGAAAACAGCACAGAGTAAACATTGAGTGCTAGAGTTTTTTTAAATAATTAATTATGCTTATCACATGACCTTCTCACCAAGAAGGAAAAAAAACTGTTTTTAGATGTAGGTGTGTCGAATTACATTGGACTAAACAATGACTCACACATGAAAGCTATGGCTAGAAGTCTGATGTAACATGCAGAAGATTAAAGTCTTTAATTATTTAGATAGACATAGCGGTATATTGGTGGTAACTGCATACACTACAGTATTAAGAAGTTAATTTAGTACTTTCTCACCAAGATAACTGTCAGGAACCATATCTGTAAACTCCTTGAAGTCTTCCCTCTGGCCTTGTGCTGATATTTTTTGGTAGCTCCCTCTCCACTGGAAGGCACCAACAGCCGCCATCTGGAATCCTCCCTAGTATAGGTACAGTAAACAGGAACCCAAATTTTAAACTTACCTAAAAACATGGTTGTTCTTATAATTGGACATTTCAGATAGTCAAACAACGCATTCCCTCAGCGAGCTCCATGTGGGAGTTGGTATCCTCGCCTCCCTAAATTTTCAATTTGCCCATATGCTGTAATAGGGTTTTATCATGTGAAGAGACAACTTTTTTTGTTTTTGTGTTTTTGATTACCCCAGGCACACAAGCAGCACTGAATCCCTCTTGAGCCATTTCCAGTTTCAGTGAACCACCACTTGTCTGAGATCCTGTACAGGAAAAATAAATAAACAAGAAATATCTCACTACTCAATTAAGATTTTCCTGCTGATCCAGATTTTATGTGGACATTGGAACTATACCTTCAATTGAAAAGATGCTGTTCTGCAAAGAATCCTTGATTTTTTCAAGAGCTTGAAAGTTGTTCACTCGATACACATGCTTCGATTTATCAGTTGCAATGGTGTCCAACTCTGCCTTTGCTGAAGCACTACTAAAAGCACTTCCAACCTAAGGATACCAAGATACAGTGTTTACAATATTTTGAATGACAATGTTACTGTAAAAAAATATATAATGTATTGGTTAATAATTTTGGAATCTCATCTCAAAACAGATTCAAAAGTGTTTTTTTTTCACATGGCCGTAAAGTGGCCTGATATAATGCTACCATGTGACCATGTGTTTCACGCCGATCGGCCCAACGGTGTCCCAAGATTAACTGTACACAGACCCACAGACGGATGGACGGACATACTTCCATGTTCACAGCCACCTACTTTGAGGGACCCAATGATGCAAATTGCTATATGGTGCAAAACCAACACATATCCGTATCGAGCAAAAGCATCATTTGTATTGAGCAAACACAAAACACACCCTCTGGATTTACTACTTCTGAAGCACAGTTTTGCCTTAAAGGGATTGTAGGCAAGTTCAGAGATAAACAAAGAAAAAAACTCCAGCAGTTCGTTTCCCCGACCACCAGGGGGTTTGATTGATTGATTGATGTACTTTATTTAGTAAGACATGAGAACAGTACATGACAGTACATAATAGTACATGGAAGTACAAATTCGCAATACAAGGTCTACTAAACTGGATAGCTCAGTTAAGCACTTAGCTTGTTTAAGATGAGATCCCCATGTACACAAATCATGATGACATATAAGAGACAGACATATATAAGAGGTGACGCAGGGAGGACTTCCATAGAGTTAAGGGGACTTCTAAACGGGCCATGCCGAATATAGGTTGCTTTATTCGGATACAATTCGCGGAACTGCCCGCCCCTGCCGGTTCTCTGAATTTTTATTTTTAAATAGGCTCTTTCATGATAAATTGACCACATATATGAAGTTAAACAACTAAATTCTATCCAAACGCTATCTTAAAAGTAAATTCTGTGCCTCAAAAAAGAAGTTTGAGAGCGTTTTAGAACCGAAAGTAAAAAGTTCACACGGACACGGACGCGCACGGATGCGCACATGCGTGCGTTAATTTACGTCCCGAACGAACATAAACAGTAGGGAAAATACGGATTTCACAAAGAGGACTGTGTTTCAATGCAGGAAAACACCCCAGCATCATTATATAGTGGCTGATAGAGGGGAAAAAATGCAATATATATATATATATATATATATATATATATATATATATATATATATATATATATATATATATATATATATATATATATATATATATAAATATTTTTCAAATTTAGGCTTTATGTTGCCTACAACCCCTTTAACATATTCTGGTTATTCTCTACACAAATGTCAGTGTATATGTTACAGGTAGATTGGCATTCCAGGTAGAATGGAAAAGAAGCGCTTATTTTCACCGCCCGTCCGCCCACCAGGCATTTCTGTAGAACCAACGCTAGAGGGCAATAAAAGCCAGTCCCACAACACACACGCACACGCCACAACACAAACGAGCACGCACACATGCATGCGCGCACGCACAAGGGGGCGAGCCTGAGGGGGCGGGGGCGGGCTGGCGGGCTATGTTAGTGCAGCGAGTGGCAGTTCAATGGGGCAAACCATAGAGGGGCAAATGCAGTCCCCACAACATCATTTACGATTCTGTCCCTATCGGTACATAACTTGAACGGCGCTGAGTCGAATCAGCAGACCTTGAGGCTGAGGAAGTCGCGCCCGAGTGCCTCCAGGCACGAGTGCCCGCGACGACCAGCCGATGGTCCAAAACTATACTTTATCGGCGAAAAAAAGTAGTCCGCGGTTGTTTGAAAAAGTAATGTCCCAAGCGGGAGTCAAACCCAGACTTCCACTGATAGTGGATGGGGAGTCCAATGATTATCGAAGTGCGCCACTGAAGCTGGCATGTATGTATATCCATGTTGTTCTTGTCGCCGTCCTCCTCGCATCGCAGCCCCGCACCGAGCCTAAAAACAAGCGCTCCACTTCCATTCTACCTGGAATTCCAATCTACCTGTGACATATATAGTGCTGTACTTCATTACTTATTCTACTTACTGTATTACCGTAACCATTATTGCCTACTTTTATTATAGTACCTTGTTTTAATTATATATGTTGTACATTGTTTTCTCAGTCTAAATGTCTTTTTGTGTCCAGACTTTAGTATCTGTAGAGACTAATGTCTGTTTTGGGGCAACATTTCTTGCCACAGTTGTTCTACTGGCCACTGCTGCAGCTGTTAAACAGCTGCGTCAGGTTGTGGTAGGCTATTAGCTACAACTATGTAAAAAAAAAAGATCTCATACTGTAAGTATAATTATTTATTTGTGATATTTTTCTTTTAAGTATACATTTAAAAGTGAGTGAGTCCAACCACTTACCCCAATGGCAAATCGAACAATGTCTTGCTTTTCAGCTAGGGAAGCAGCATCAGGTAAATCGTGACTGTCATAAGACTCTCCATCAGTAATGACTATAAGGAACTTGTTCACGCTTGATCTCGATCCTCTGTTTCCTGAAAAAACATATTGGCTGTCGGAATAAAACAAAATGATATATTATTTTTATATGTGTGTGTGTGTGTGTGTGTGTGTGTGTGTGTGTGTGTGTGTGTGTGTGTGTGTGTGTGTGTGTGTGTGTGTGTGTGTGTGTGTGTGTGTGTGTGTGTGTTTGTGTATATATTTATATATATATGAAAACGTGTCATAAAATGTTTGATATGTTTGCTACATTGTCAATATAAAGTCACTTACACAACTGTTTTAATTGCTGCAGCTGTATTAGTCCCTCCACCTTGTTGGCTAATAGAATTAATTTGATATTCCCAAGATCCTGATGTGGCAAAAGCATCAAAATAATAGTGGACGACGGTATAGTGTGAGTACTGGACAATTGCAAACTGCAAACACAGGAAGAATAGAAACACATTGAACTCACTGAAATATATTTACAGTTAAGCAATTGAAGTGATTACTGTATATAGAATGAAGCTGGGCTCTTTTCACGTTCATCTAGCAAACGTCTGCATGACTGTTGAAATTACATGACCTATGTCAGATTTAGCTCAAACAGCAGCCTTTAGGAGCAGTGCAATGCAATTGCAATTTTCGTGTCTGGGAACAATGTAACTCAGACTTTAATGCAGGAATGATACAAATTACATAATCTAATCGGTCATATCTCAAATGGAGAAATGTAGAACAAAGCATGTTGGTGGGTTTCCACACCACAGGTGTGGTATTTTTCTTTATAATTAAATTAAATTAAATTAAAATGTATGTCCATACAGCTTTTTATTTATTTATTTTTAATAATGAGAAGACAACTGTGCCTGTGTCTAGTATGAACAAAAGAAATAGCTTCAAGAGAACAAATCAAGTGATGTTAATATACTGTATGAGTAATTGCAGGATTAAAAGTGGCTCATTTTGGTTTAGCTAGATGTGGTAGGCTACATGCTAACGTTATGTGTGACTTCTCAGGTAGGCCTAAGCTTAGGAGTGCCAGGAGTGTGGTTTGTTGGTAAGATTGTACCTGTGTTTATAACATTACTTTGAGCTAGCTTATCAAAAATTACAAAAATAATGTTTCTTATTTTTAAACACCTAACAATTGCAGAAAGCTACAGTATCAGCAATAATGTTAGATCTCAGCAGCTGAACTGTACTGCAATGGTATGTTAACTGGTTTATAAAATTGGTTTATAAAGTTTGTTGTTGTGGTTGACCCATTATGTTTAAAAAAAAAAATACCCCTGACACATGGAAAGTAAAACCACCCACCCTGGTCTCTTTGATACTTTCGGTTCTGCACAGATGAACATAATTCTGCTGCTCATTATTTGGCTTTCTATATCAATATTGCCTCTAAGCAAGTGAAGCTCTACATTGGAAAAAAAAACGCGATTGGGATTTTTTTATCCGATCAGCATGTTTTCATTGGCATAGAAAATATGGCCCAAGCAGTTTGGAAGAACACTTAAAGTTAAAATTGTACTTGACCAATTAGGCTAGTCCCACCTGTGTATCTCTTCTCATTAGTGAGCCAATCACACTTTTCACAAAAGCCTTCATTGTGTTGAAATCAGAGGTGCCAACACTGCCTGAACCATCCAGTAAGAATGCAATATCTGCTGCCCCTCCTGCTGGACACTCTGTTAAAAGATAAGAACAAAATAAAAAGGACATGGGAGGGAAATATATCAAAACTCATAAAGTTTTGCTTTTTGGCATGGTCTTAGGTACAGTATTAGCTCCTGAGGAGGAAGGACTGACTGATTGTAAGACGTGGAATGACAGATTTACATAGGCACATTTCGGAACCCTGTGTGAAGTTAAGTAGCGTATCGATGTCTCTCTCTCTAGGTCGTCCTCAGACGAGCCCTAAATGTGGCCTGAATTAATGGCGTGAGAGACCATGTTCATATTGATTTTTGGATTACTGGGGGACGGTATTGACTGATGGTACTGTGTAATCACCTCTAGTAAAAAAGAAATCTTGCAATCAGAACTTCTATTTAAATCAACATACAGTATTACCTTCAAGAGATGACGGCACAAATGCTCCATTTCCATCCTCTCTAATCTCTAAGCATGCACCATTGTATGTTGTAATAGTTGTGCACTCTCTTGGAATGGTCGGACCACATGCCTGAAATGGGAGAAAAGAATATCTGAACTCAAAATAGAAGATTTAGTTTTGGAGAGAGAGAGAGAGAGAGAGAGAGAGAGAGAGAGAGAGAGAGAGAGAGAGAGAGAGAGAGAGAGAGAGAGAGAGAGAGAGAGAGAGAGAGAGAGAGAGAGAGAGAGAGAGAGAGAGAGAGAGAGAGAGAGAGAGAGAGAGAGAGAGAGAGAGAGAGAGAGAGAGAGAGAGAGAGAGAGAGAGAGAGAGAGATCTAAATTGCACTTACTGTAGATGTTTAGGAATAGTTTTACTTCAGGAATAACATTTAATTCCCTGATTTTTTTATAAGATACTCAAAACACAAATCAAGTAAATAGGACTTAGTTTATTATCATTATTATTCTTTTATTTTTTTACAATTAACATAACTGCTGTTAATTAACTCACAATTGTATTTCCTGTGGTAGGGTCATTTGTCATTGTCAAGCCAAGGGACATGTTGACTGCAAAATCTGGCACTGTATTTAACATAACATAAGGAAGATGGAAAGAGAGATTTACAGATTAAAATCACAAAGTCACAAATGAAATCCCTTCCCTGTTAACACATTGACTGCCAGAGTTTATTCCAAATTTACCCCCTTGGCTGCCAGCGATTTGCGTGTTTTTTTGTTTTCTCTATTTTCTGCATTTAAATGCATTTAAGTTTCTCAGGCCATGGTTTTGAACACATACGACGATCGACCAGCAGAGCGCAGCAAAATGACACCCTCGATGACTCGCTGACTCGCCCCCCCCCCTCCCTCCAGGCTCAAACAGTCAAAACAACATGAACCGGATGTGATTGTCTTCGACAATCTCTGATCGGCTTGTGATACGATGTGATACACGACGACGATGCCTGATCGTCACCCGGACCAAAGAAAATAAAAGGGGAGCTTTCCCTTTGTATTTTATAGCGTGTCCAAAAAAGGGGTTTTCTCTATTCTGGACGAAAATGACCGGAGAAAAACGATGTGACCCGGAAACGAATTTTTTTTTTTACATCCGGCTTCGGGTGAGTGTGACGTAGGCGGAAAACGAAAGTGATGATGAAAAGTAAACAGACCCGCGCGATCACAGATGAAACCAATGAAAATACCTAATATCGAGATAACTCGATCTAGGCAGTCGAGCGCTGGATTACTATTATCGAGTTAACTCGATCTAGGCAGTCGATGTGTTAAATCGTCAGTCAAACATTCAGTATCTATTCCTGAGTAGTCTGCCATCATCTTATTATGTTGGGATTCCTCTAAATACGTGTTACCGTACATTATTACATATCCAATATTATTATTGTAGAAGTTTTGTTCTAAAATCCTGTAGTCACCACTTGAACAAAGTGATACCGCCCCTTATGAATGAGTTAATGCAAACAAAATAATCACAAATCACGTTACTTGGTTAAACTGTCAAGAAACTTTGCTGAAATGTTGTTTATAAGTAACTTTAAATCACAAGTGCGGCTGAGACCATTTCTACTGAATAATGAACATCATGTAATGATGATTCAGTTTCTCAAAATTGGCATATCATTTTTAATTCACTTTTTATGTTTGATGTTAATGTTGCCTACCTGTAATAGACATGGGGCTGCATGACTCTGTAGAACACTTATATATTTGTCCGCTCCTGTCTTGTGAAAGGGGTGCACTGACCAGTATGCTAAAGGGAGCAATCCGTGACATGAAAATTGTTAACAAAATATTGAATACATCCAGAAATGTAATTTTCTGAAACGTATCCAGTGGCAATTAATGACTGTTTTATCATGGGGAGAAATTAGTGTGATGGGTAAAAGGAAAAAGATGACAAGGATGTCAGTGTTTTAGACTGTGTTCAGTCACACAAATCCATGCTCTGTCTTGATTTACCTTGATTGTCTTTGAACCACCTTGTATCCAAATCCATCATCAAGTGATCTCAAGGATTTCCAAACCACAGGATCAATGTTAAAACCAAATGCAGCTTGGAACACTGAGTAAAAACAAGGAACAAAAGCTCATCAAAGTATTATAATTAAGAAATGTTACTGTATATTCATACAGGTGACATTTTGTCAAGTTTGCAACTCCCTGCGTGAAGGGGATAGCAGCTGTAGGAAACACTCTCAAATGTATTGGCTTAAATGTTTTTGTCATTTATACCAAATCTCACAGCAGACAAATTTGAGCAAACTGGTTAACAACTTTCCTTAGCTAAACTTTGTTGTAAAAAGCTACACGTGAAACACTACACGTACTACACTACTACAAGTGAAAGTTGCTCAGTCAGATTTGTACTTGAGTTAAAGTGCTGGAGTATTCAGAAGCATGCTCTAGACATTTTCCCAAACAAATGATCAAATGACAAACGATTTCCAGAAGTTTTCAAAAAATATCAATTATAGTGAAAATAGCAGATCTAAAGCTCACGTGTCGCGATGCAATGTGTTGTGAGGTTGTAGATCTGCTATTTTCACTATATTTGAAATAGGGCTCAAGTGCTTAATTCATAATGCACCTTTTGCCTTCCTAGAAATGTAGTAGAGTTAGGGTAAGTAATGTATCTGTCTTTGAAATGGAGTTGATTTCAAGCTGTGTTCGGAAATACAGTACAACACCGCCTAGGCGCCTACAACATGTATGTGCCTCCAGACTATCAATCTGACTGCTTAATTAATTAACATTATTGTATTCATTATGACTTACAGTTCATATCCATAATAATTTTCTTGTACGATTGAATGTGATATATCTTAAAGTTGGTATTGCAGTAAAGCATTTATTTGTATCTCCTTAACATATTGTTTGGAATCGTTACACCCTTACCGAAAATGTTGTATGCTGAATTTTTTTATTGTTCCTGTAGTGACTCATATGAACCAACATTAAGCACGCAGACACACACACACACACACACACACACACACACACACACACACACACACACACACACACACACACACACACACACACACACACACACACACACACACACACACACACACACACACACCACATCTGCAGAACGGAAGTGGAAAAAAGACCAGCTCACTTCATCTTTAACCTGCCTAAAAGACCTTATGTCCAGCTATGAATCAGCTGTGAGAGATGCCAGAAACCAGTATTTTTAAGTGGGTGTAAACCCACTTCTACAGATTGAAAAGTTGGAATGCTAAGAATGCGACCTTAGCCCCGCCCACCTATTTATATGAGAGGGAGTGAACGCCCACAATTCAACGTCACAAGCCCATTCTTCGAGAGGCAGGGAGAGAAGCAGTCTCTCTGCTTCGAGCAGAGAGGCAAACGGCCTTTCCCTGAGGGGGAGGGGCGGGGGGGGAGACCCTGTGGTGAGCGCAGTCAGAGAGCACAGAAGTCTAATTCTCAAGGCACAGATGGCTGTAGAGTAATAACTTGTGGACTGGAGTTTCAATGTTACTATGCATCCCAGAAATATATAGCTTATAATCCATATCGCCTGTTCTCTCATAGTTTAATGTTAACAGCCGATTGATACGTAGCCAATCTCATGCGCACTGCATTGCTGTTAAATACCAAAACACTCGCCCCAAAACAGAAAACACAGTCGCCCCGGGCAAATCCAGCGGTAGGCTATTCACCTGGTATTCTTAAACGTAACCTCAGTAAACTATGCCTAAACCTAGCCTGGGCAGCGCTCCTTTTCGGGTATATGATCCGGTCGGGAGCGGACCGGAAAGACGTCTCACCCCAAAATAGTTCCGTCCTATAAAATCCTTGATGCGGCGTAGTTTAGCTTATTTTTTAAATATAAATTTGAGTGTACTTTCCGGAGACTATTTAGCGTCTGTATTATCCGTATTATCCCACGGGGAAATTCTATTCCATTTAAATAGGGATTGGGGAACCAAAACAAAGCGGCACTACAAAACCGGATCGCGACAATCCGGAAAGAGGATTCTTTTTTCATTTTTTTTTTCAGTAGGCGTGGCCTAGACCGGATCATATGGGTCTTTAGTAACGCAGACCAGGCTTTCCTCCGAGGTGGAAAGACTGGTGATGCGATTTTAGCCTAAACCTAACCTTATTTCTAAACGTAACCTCAGTAAAACGGTGCCAAAACCTAACCTTATTCCTAAACTTAACCTCAGTAAAACTATGCCTAACCCTAAACGTATTTCTAACCTTATCCCCAGTAAAACAAATACAAGAAAATGGGGGTGAGTGTGTTTTGGGCCGAGTCTTCTGGAGTTTTTTTAGCAGGCAAAACCGAAAAAAAAGGTAAATTGGAACGTTGTCTATGTGGACTGTGGAGCATGTTTATGGATATAATCTGCGGGGACAGACGATATAAAATCGGCGAAATGATCTCTGTCTATCGGCAACATAGCAGAATGCACGCGACGCGTCTTTTTTAACATTTCTACCCAGATGTAGAGGAATATTTAATTTTAAATTAACACTATGAATCGAGGGTTATACTGAAAAAAAGAACTCCACAAACAAACATGAACAATATTCATGCAAAAGTTACTGTCACTGATGATCTATATGATGATATACATGGGACACAACCTTCTTGCCCTGATCACATTGACAAAAAAAAACAATATTTGCCAGAACAGCCAGAACAACCACCCAGTCTGCCCTAACAATCCAGTATAGCCTTAAATTACGGGTTAACAATGTAAAATGAGCAGTTTCAGTTATTAAGTATTTAAGTAGATAAAGAGTCTCGTAGATGTATTTTATCGATTTTGAAATCCTTTATGTCTACGAGAGTCTTATCTACCACCACCCCCCCCCCCCCCCCCAGATTGCCCTGAAATGTCGGCTCCAAAGCCCGTACTTCTCCAAACATGTTCACGTGCTAAATATAAGGTGCTTACCCGCTTGCCCCAAATGTTAACTCGGTGTCCGTTGTGTTTGTGTAATGTATTAGTCCATATCTTTCAATAAAGAAGTGTTTTGTTCCCGTCTGTGGCCGAACGCCATTTCCCCCCCTCGTTTACTTCCTGTTTACATTGAGTGTGATTAAGGATTTCACCGGATGCGCCCCGTCACGACCGCCCATTGGGAACTTCCGACAGAATTGGCCACAGACGGGATTAAAACACTTCTTTATTGAAAGATATGGACTAATACAATGCACAAACACGCCTTACACTGACTTAACATTTGGAGCAAGCGGGTAAGCACCTTATATTTAGCATTTGTACATGTTTGGAGAAGTACAGTCTTTGGAGCTGACATTCCAGGGCAATCAAAGTTAGGTTTCGATCAGACATTTACTTTGTTGTGCGCTGTATCGCGTACCGAAAATAGCCGATCTACAAGCTCACAACTGCCTCGCACTGGGACGCGTTGTTGTGAGCTTGTAGGTCGGCTATAATTCTGTGCAAGCTTTACTGGAGATGCGGCGTTTAGAGAGGCAAGGAAATAAAAATAAATGAATTACATCTGGACCCCCCCCCCTGGTAACTAAATAATGAACAGTCCCTAACAGCATACATTTCCATTACAAATGAGGGGCTACATACATATAATACCCCCCCCCCCCCCTCAATGACAGTACATTTAGGGCCCAATACAGCATATTTGAATACATTTAGGACAGACTTCTTTGAGAGCTCTCCCACGCTCAGTGTTGCCATGTCCTCTAATTATAAGCGACATTGCCCTTGTTTTTCTGTGAAGGTACTTGTAAAGACTGAAGGTTGGGCTTTGCCCCTGTTTCTAAAACGTTGTTGATATTTGGCATGAGTTATTTGTTGATAGCTTGTAGATCTGCTATTTTCTACTACCACCACCACCACTAGCAGTGGTGGAAAGTAACTAAGTACATTTACTCAAGTACTGTACTTAATTACAATTTTGAGGTATTAGTACTTTACTTTTAAATTTCCAATTTCCAATACTTACTTCTTGTAACCCCAGAGCGCTGTTCCAGGCAATTGAGTCTGTAATGGTCCCCCCACCAAGTCAGCCTCTGGAGGCCTTTTTAGAAATGTGCAATAAGTTTGTTTCCCACTTTGTGGACAAAATAGAGGGCGTCAGGCAGAAGATCCCTCCTGCTCCCACTGACCGCCCTGACTGCCCCGTATTAGCAGCTAAATTTGCCCAGTTTGAACACATTTCCACAGCAATTCTAGAAGATACAGTCTCTCATATGAACTCCTCCTGCCCACTTGACACCATCCCCACCAGATTCTTTAAAGAGATCCTCCATACCATAGGTCCAGACACATTAGCTATTAAATTGTTCTCTGTCCACTGGTTCTTTTCCATCAAGTTTTAAGACTGCCCTGGTCCAACCCCTGTTGAAAATACCTTCACTGGACCCCCTGATTTTAAATAATTTTAGACCAATTTCTAAACTTTTGGAAAAGATTGTGTCCATATAACTGCTTGATTTTATGTATTATAACAGTATCTTTGAGGTTTTTCAGTCTGGTTTTCGTTCATTCCATAGCACAGAGACCGTTCTTTTAAAGGTTGCAAATGATTTACTGCTTGCTGCGCACTCCGGCAACTGTTCAATTTTAATCCTCCCCGATCTTAGCTCTGCTTTCGACATAGTTGACCATTCCATGTTAATTGACCGCCTAGAAACCTGGGTTGGCATTGAGGGAGCAGCCTTGAAATGGTTCCGTTCTTACTTAACGGATAGTGTCTTGTCATGTCTCTCCGATATTAAGTGCTGGATGTCAAATCATTTCCTACAATTAAATGAGGCGAAATCATAAATGATCATCTTAGATCCCCCAAATTCTACACAAACATTTGTCTCAGAGCTTGGTAGCCTATCCCCCAACGTGAAGGAGGTGGCCCTTAACTTGGGCGTGCTCCTCGACTCTGGCCTCTCTTTTATTCCCCAAGTAACACAAACTATTCAAACATGCTACTTCCAGCTAAGGAATATAGCTAGAGTCACATTTTGTGCCTACTGTGTGTTTTATTCTCTGATCTTTTGTTGTGGTTTATCTCCAATGCTTATTATGTTGCTCTGTAAAGCACTTTGTGACTATGTCGGGAAATAATGCTTTATAAATCAATTCATTATCATTATCTGCACCAAAGCACCAACTAAGTGATTGAATTCTGTTTTCACTTTCCTTACAAGGTAGCAACAAGGCATTTACAGGAAATGTATTTTTCTTTTAACAATGACATCATCCTGTTGTTGGTAAAGGTGAGAAATACAGACATTCAAAGATGTGAGTATCTGAGCATTGGCCTTTCAACCATTACCTTACTGTGCATATCAGCAGCATATTAAGTTATGTGTTAGCGAGGAACTGCATGAGAAACACGCACACATAATCTTCAGCCTGGCAGAGATAACAAATGGGACAAATGTTTCAAAGTGTGTGTGTGTGTGTGTGTGTGTGTGTGTGTGTGTGTGTGTGTGTGTGTGTGTGTGTGTGTGTGTGTGTGTGTGCGCGTGCCAGTGCCTGCCTGCCTGCCTGCCTGCGTGCGTGCGTGCGTGTGTGTGCGCCCCGACTCACCATCAAATAGAATAACGTACACTTAAAGCTTCAAAATGAAAAGAATTAATTAAGCACTGTGCGAGAGGTGTTGTCTGGGTGAGGCAGATATGGCGTGAAGAGCAGGTCTGAGCCCAAGATATTTGATATCAACGATATCAAAAATCCCAGTTGATGAAAAGCTGGTACATAAAAAAATTAAGTCTCCATGAGCAAATTAATATTATAGAGGGCATGGCTATTCATAAAGATGCAAATACTACTCACAAATGTTTTGACGTAACATCACAAAACTATTGCTTATCAGCAGACAAGCAGAAGTCGGCTTTCCATTATTGGCCCATGAAAACAAAAAGGTGTTGCTAGATGGCTTATTATTTCCAATTTAGGCCAAACAATGACCATGCCGATTTTTCCAAAAGGAAAATGGAGCATTTACCCCATGCTGTCACTATGGCGTATTATACATTTCCAGCACGGCAAAAACATCCGACATCCAGCATAAAATCAACTACAACACTGATTCTATTGACATGCTTTTACTGTATACAAACTCAGCAGCTTAACTTGAACACATGTTTTTTAAGTACAGCCACTACATCTACATTGAAATAGTTCATTTAATAGTTCAATAGACTTATTAATGATGTTGATATACTCACAGAGGATCACACAAGGCAAAGCGTGACCCATCCTCTCCTGAGATGAACAACTCTGAAAAACCTTTCTGCTTCCTATATTCACAGTGAATTAATAGCTACTGCTGTGTGAAATAGAGAAATGAGAGAGAGAAACACACATCCACAGAGGGCATCTGCCCATACGTGTCCTCCCATCAGTTCCTGATCTTAATATTGATTGTCACCTTGACCACTTTCGCTTTTGTGTGTAATGCTATTTTGCACGTACAAGTGTGTCTGTGTACACGAACGAGCTTGAGTGTGAATGCGTGCATTTGTGTGGATGTCTTCATGTATAATACAAAATGGTACTATGTATACTATATATATGCTATACTGACAGGAATTAACATGGTTCTTTATGTTATGTCATGTTACTGATGAGTGATTGATATACTTCAAAAAGTTATTCATAAAAATACAAAATAAGCTATTTATTTTATGTTATGTAATGTTATGTTTACTTACAATGTGTAGTCCTTTTGAAAGTAAGGTACACACATTTGTTTGCCACATAGCTGTTTCCCCTTTCATGAACAATGGACTAGTTTTGTTAGTGTTTTTTGTTCTGACTTGTGTACTAACAAAATTAAACTTAAAGCTGCACTATGTAACTTTCCTCTTCTACCCAGGATTTGAACCAGGTTTCCTGTGCAAGTGCTGAAATGTTTATTTATTTGTATTTATTTCATTTTCCCCAAAAATATAAAAAATACATGAAAACATTAAATCTTTAAAATCACGGCCCCCTCACGTATTAGAAGGCCAATATCAGTCACCTGATTCTTTGAATCTAACATGGTTAAAATGGAGTTTGAAGCTGGGTTTGTATAGGAAGGGGGTGTGTCTGATAAAATGAATATCAAATATCTAAATACTGAATCATGAACTAAAAAATCACACCCTGTGTGAAGGAAGCGGTGCCTTTGGGGCGGGCCTTAACTCATTTCAGTCCGTCCCTATTGGTGGTCTGAGTCCACTTACCAAATTTGTACTTGGTAGCATGCTGCAAACTGGAATGATGGCTGTTTAAAGCCCAGCCAATGGGCAGACAGAGGGGGCGGGGCTTAAGTAATGACAGTTAGTCCCTATTGCTGGCTTTAGTCCATGTACAAAATTTGTACTCCATAGCATGCTGCGAACTTGACTTATGGCTGTTTGAAGGCCAGCCAATGGGAAGACAGAGGGGGCGGGGCTTCAGCAATTCATGCTGGTCCCTATTGGTGGTCTAAGTCCACATACCAAATGTGGACTTGGTGGCATGCTGCAAACTGGAGTTATAGCTGTTTAAAATTCCGTGCTCATACGGGCGCTGGGGGTCCCTGGACCCCTCTTTGATAACTTCATCAATTCATGCTGTTGCCTATTGGTGGTCTAAGTCCACATACCAAATGTGGACTTGGTGGCATGCTGCAAACTGGAGTTATAGCTGTTTAAAATCCCGTGCTCATCCCGTGCTCATACGGGCGCTGGGGGTCCCTGACCCCTCTTTGATAACGTCATCAATTCATGCTCGTCCCTATTGGTGGTCTAAGTCCACATACCAAATTTGGACTTGGTGGCATGCTGCAAACTGAAGTTATAGCTGTTTGCTTCTTTGCCGTGCTCATCCCGTGCTCACACAAACGGACGGACGGACACGCGGACGGACACGCAGACAGAGTCAAACGTAGAGCGGTTGGCACCGCTCTACGTTTTATACATTTTATAAAGTGAAATATCCCTTTAATACATCTGGGCCCTTAACAAAAACAATCAAGATAACAGAACTAAAGTCAAGCACTGGAACGGTGTGCTTCATAGAGCACAGATCTCTGCCAGACATTACTTTTTAACCCTGTAAACCTTATATACTTAGTTGACCGGGGTCTCCCAGGGCTATTAATATTTTTTTCCTCTACACCAAATCTCTTTGCTGGAAATAGCCGATCTACAAGCTCACAACCCATTACCACGCAACGCATGTGAGCTAAGTACTATAGAGCTATTTTTGCCGAACTTGTATTTGTTGTTGCTATGGGATGTATTTATAATATAGCAGTATTAGCAGGGTATTCTCTTTAGAACACTACAGCAAAACCCCTGACATATGCAGCTTCATATCCACATATGTGGCTTTTGTTGAGATTGTGTCTCTCCTCTCCTCTCCTCTCCTCTCCTCTCCTCTCCTCTTTCTCTCTCTCTCTCTCTCCCTTTCTCTCTCTCTCCAATTCAAAGGGGCTTTATTGGCAGAAGAAATGTTGCCAAAGCAGATATAATAAAATTAAAAAATCTCCCTATTAGAATAAATAAGTTGTTGTTAGTTGTGTAACATTGCAACTTTATAATCAAATATAGTAGGTAAAATACTTCAGTAATACACACTGAACAATTGTGCGTTTGCTGTTATATAAACAAAGATATTTTAATATAAAAAAAATGTAAAACATTTAAATAACTTTTTTTGTTTTTTTATTATTGGTCAATATAAAATGTATGTAAAGTGTAAAGTGGCCTGTTATAGCATCACCATGAGCCCAATGAAAAACATGTGAGTGTCTTCCTTGGCCCACTGATCGGTCCAGCAGTGGAACACACATGGATGGACGGACGGACACACGGACAAATGGACAGGGTCAAAAACATAATCTCCACCTACGGCCTATCTGCCTGGCAGAGATAAAAATGCTTTAGCTACAATGTAACAGAAAGCTGACTGTATGATGAGACTCTGAAAAAAGGAAGTGGTTGCTACAGGCCGTGGTTATTTTTATTCAGTGCTAACAGGCTGTGGTGAAGTAGACAAGAAGTACTGAGTTCTGTGGTAAAGCTTTTGGGACGTATGTTAAGATTTAAAGGACAAAAAATACAGTATTTAGTCTGTCTCTAAAATTATTTTTATTATTCAATTGTAACTGTGCTTCCCTTTTTCCAAAAAGAAGTTCCCCTTTTGGGTTCACTTCCTCTCTACCCAACTCATCTCATCTTATTCACTCTTTGGTTTGAATAGATAGACTATTCATACACATGACAGACAGATAGATAGATAGATAGATAGATAGATAGATACTCTATTAATCCCGAAGGAAATTTGTTCTGTTCAACAGCTCCAGTTGCCATACATTCATTCATACATACATTACATCAATAGAATGTAGCAAAAATAACAATTCTTGAAACTATCTGTGCTACACTTCTGTGATCGAAACTCAATGTGCTGGGGGGTGGCATCATCCAGTATTGTCTTAGCCAGAGTTCTCTTCTCTGCCATTGCCACCCACAGAGTCAAGCTCAATCCCTTTCACTTTGCCAGCCAGCCTGATTGTGAGTGTTGAATGTGCCTCTCTGTCTCACGTTGCCTCCCCAGCACATCACAGCATAGAAAAGGACACATAGACTTAGAGACAACATGCAAAGCACAAGCTGGTATAGGATAGAATATGAATCTATGTGAAACTAGAGGTCAGGTAGGTTATTGTGGCCTCCTGGTGACGCTATAATAGGCCAATGTGAAAAGGGTGCGATTTAGTCTTAGGCCTTTCACGGCAATCGGACACTGCATTCATGATTTGAGGCATTTTGTTCCAAAAGTGTGGTTTGCTAAATTAGACCTGCTGGTGGCGCTATAACAAGCCAATGTGAAAAGGGTGGCATTTCTCCATCGGCCTAGTAGGAATGTGCGTGCAAAATTTCATGGAAATTGCACACTGCGTTCATGATTTGAGGCATTGTGTTCAAAACACATTGAGGCAATGTTAGCCAATTAGGATGGAATCTGAAATATCGGACACATCCGTCGTGATCACATGACTATAGAGATACTCTGTACCGATTAGCGTGATTTTTGGACAGAATCTTAAGGAGTAATAGCAAAAAAAAGTCTGACAAAAGTCTGCCTCCTGGTGGCGCTCTAAAAGGCAGATGTGAAAAATGCATGGCAAAGGTTTTTCCTTGGCCTCTAGGGAGTGTGCGTGCAAAGTTTCACTCAGATTGGTGCAGTTGTAGGTAAAAACGCGTATTGGCCTGTTATAGTGCCACCATGAGGCTGATTTGAAAATGTTAGTGAGAATGTGCGTGCAAAATGTCACGGAAATTGCATGCTGCATTCATGATTTGAGGCATTTTGTTCAAAACAAACCAATCCTGCAAACTTTGGAAGCCAATCTTAGCCAATCAGGATGGAATGTGGAAAATCGGACAGATCCGTGTTGATCACATGACTATAGAGATACTGTGTACCCTTAGGGCGGATTCAGACTGGGTCCGTTTGAATCAAACCGTTCCGAGTACGCTTGGCTTCTCCCAGCTGGCCAGCATTCACGCTGGCCAAGACTCGAGACCATTTCAGTTAACAGTAATGGTAAATATGTGCCTCATGGGGGCGCTGTGGACTATGGGGCTTTGGGAGAGGGCATGTCATTCACAGAAGAAAAGTCACTCTAGAGTGAATAATAAAGTTTGACTGTGTTCCTGACGTTGTCTTGAGTTATAATAACAGATCAACAATACACAACCAAAGCAGTGTGTGCACTGGTCTTTGAAACCTCGAAATGTAACGTTGTCTCTGTAAATATGATATTGCGTCACGGACGCATCCTTGGTATTTTAGCAGTGACGTCACAGACTAATCCTTAGTATATTTATCCTTATATACGCGTTCGCTACACATGTGTTTTTTGTTTATTATTTTTCACGGCTCCCGCTACTCAAACACTAGCGGGATTATCATTTCTTGTCAACATTCAAGTAGAACTATGAGAAGGTATAACCCAGCTAAAATAATGTGTCATTATAAAAATATATAAATGATATGATTAGCAGTCCACTTCATCCTGTTGGTACGGATGGCTTCACATTGCATCGTTCCGTACTCGAATACGCATGATCCGGATCCGAGACTACCCCCGGAGGTGGTTTCGGGTACGGTACGGTGATCCATTTCGGGGAACGATACGCAACGTTCGCACTATCACAGTATCATATATCAGCCAAGTGGTCCAGGGTGCGCACCCGGGACCATAGTGTGAATCCGCCCTAAATGGTTTCCTCCAACATGCCTTGAGTGCAATAGATAGTCGTGTTTATTTTTTTAAAGAATTTCAGAATAAGAAAGAAAAAATAAATAAAATAAATTGTGTAAATAGCTGATCTACAAGATTAAATCTATCTTTTGGGTCTCAGCTCAAAAAGTTTGGGAGCCCCTGCCGTAGTGTAAACATTCACTAAACAACAACATATAGCAATTTGTTTTTTTAAATGTATTAATAAAGAACTGCTTGAAGTAAGAGCTCTATTTCTCCTTTTGGATTCACTTCCTTTCTTTTCCCATCTGATCTAATCCACGAAGCGATGCTGGTAGGGTAGAAGTGGAATCTATGTAAAATTCTGGATTATAAGGTTGTGATGTGTGTGTGATCTGAGAAATAATGCTCTATTAAAACATATTTAAAGAAGTAAGCTTTATTTCTATTGTGCATTTCATACAAAAAACGTAATGTGCTTTGCAAAAATAATAATAATGAAGATGTATATACAGTACAATAATCTCGCTCCCACACACACACGCACACAAACCCTCTCATAGACGTAGAATACACAAGACATTTGTCGGTGATTGGTCCAGTGGTTTACTTCATTAGTCGCCGATACACACATGTACACTCATATACACACACACACACCCACACACTCACACACACACACACACACACACACACACACACACACACACACACACACACACACACACACACACACACACACACACACACACACACACACACACACACACACACACACACACAAACACACATACAGTACACACATACACACACACACACACACACACACACACACACACACACACACACACACACACACACACACACACACACACACACACACACACACACACACGTGTGTACAATAATGATTATAATGATCATAATGATATTTATACAAACTATACCTTAATAATTGGATTTGGACATTTGAATTTGTTTATTATTATTTCTGGTTAATTGAATGTTTCACTATTCCTTAAATTGGTTTTGCTTAAAACTTAGTGGCATAAGGGTTGAGTCTGATTTGTTTGAAGCAGATGGTTCCGAAATAAACAAACTACAACTACAGCCTTCTATATTACCTGTGCGAATAACTTTGAGGCTTAAAGGTTCTATGACATTCATTTTCACTTTTTTTATTTTTTAGTGTTTTGGGGGGTTTTATGACCTCAATTACACCCAAAAAATCTGAACTTTGAACATTCAGTGGATTTTCTGTGGTCTGGGGTTTTCTGAATAATTAGGCTGAAAAGTAATCTGAGCTTGGCCCTTCGGCAGTGAGGTCACAGCCGATTAATCCCGCCCACTCTCCTCCTCGCCCCTCCCCTCCCCTATCCTTTCCTTTGGGGGGGGCGGAGCAGAGGCGATGATTGACAGGCAAAATCCCTCACCAGCGACACCCGCAGGCAAAGATTTATTTTTTCATTGCAGTTGAAAAGGCTTTAGAAATGTGAGAGAAAAACACCTGCCATGGATCAATGGAGTGGATTTTTTTGTTAAAACTTTCTATACACGTTTGAAGGACCATGACAAAGACTTTTAATGTGTGGTAAAACTGAACGTCATGAAACCTTTAATGTAAAACAATTTTATACATTAGAAAAAGAATATGCATAGTATGTTAATTAATATAAAGCAAAATCAAAAACTGCCCACAGTCAGTAACAGTGAATAAAATATAAATTCTCCTCAGTGGAGTTTTTTTGTTTTTGTTTGTTTTTTGTCCCAAGCCAACATAGTATATTAAGAAATGTAGATGGCACAATGTTTTCTAACAGTAAGTACTGATCAAATGTGTTATTTGTCTGGTGTACTAAAGTTGAATGTCATTATACCATGTTATTATACGATTTATCTGCAATAACATGTAATGAGCAAGGATGAAAACAATAGAACAGAATGAAATGATCCAATGCAATGCAAAGTACTATACAGTAAGTACATTCCATACTGCACATGGTTGCGTCCCTGATCTGTGTCCTTATGTTCACTGTTGTTCTTCTGGTGGTTGTGCTCCACCATCTTCTGGACCTTGTCCTTCTCCACCCTGTTCAGCAATCATCTGCTTGTACTGACTCTTGAAAAACCCAGCCTGAGAGTAGGATACACCAACATATACATGAAGAGAAAAACTAGTATAAATCCAGCAATGCAGCATTAAGCCGCCATCATTAAACAATGACAAATTATTGAATGGCAAAAATAGCATGTGCCCGGAATTTCTGTGCTAATGCTGCATAAAACTGCGTCACCAAAAACAGTAGGGGCCATCCTTGGGTTCATGAATGTGCACAGAAACGTATATGGCAATAGTTTTCAAGATACGTTGTTTGGTACCAAAATGGTGGATGGACAGACAAACTGACTGACAGACACAGTGTCATACATGACTGACATCACAGGCTGGTCACATGAAGTCAGACTTTCACATTCTACACTGGAGCCACCCTATTCCCATGTGAATCCAGACATCCATATAATTTGATTTGATTATAATTTACTAAATTATTAGTTAATTAAAGCTGCACTATGTAACTTTACTCTTCTACCACGGATTTGAACCCGGTTTCCTGTACAAATGCTGAACTTTTTTACCATTGAGCTAATAGAGCCCGTCTGCTTGCTCAGGGGATAAATTGAATCTTGACCATCAGGTCAAAATTCGTGTCAGATCCTGTGTCTAGGTGAGACATGACCTTTGACACAATCTAAATGTCTCAATAGAAGAGCAGGGAGACAAAATACAACAACCCCAATTGTATATGTTATATTGTATTAACATACTCTACCATACAGACAGAGGTCTGGACAAAATATTGTTTAATTAATTAAAAAGAAGTTACATGGTGCCGCTTTAACATATTTCTATGTTGCTGTTTTTTTTGTTTTTTATTCTTCAGTTTCAATTTAACTAACTATAATAACTTTGGTAGAATGAAAGTATTATAGTGCCCCTAGCCAATCAAATTGTGAGAATGGGTTTATTTAGTTACATTTATTTAAGGTTAGACACTATTGGTACGGTTAAGGTTATGATAAGGATCTGGTGTATGCATAAACTGGGATGCAGCACTGGCTGACATGAAAGGGTACTTAGCACCTACACAATGATGCCATGTGATTGACAAAGCATCTATGCGATGAGCTGATGATTTCATGCATAGCCTACTTCATGATGGCTGCCATAGCCCTTTAAAGAACAGTGTATACAGTGTATTACCTTATATAAGCCAGCAGTGATCAAAGCCAAAAGAACAAGTCCTCCCACGGTTCCACCAATGATCCAGTTGGTGAGGTCTGTCTCAGTGTACACCTCTACTGTGGCCACAATCTGAGAACAACAATTACATTCAACATCACATTCAAATCTTTTAAATTAGTAAAAGAGTACAATGAACGTATTAACGGAATGTTACCTTTTGAACTGGGGGGTTGTTTTTAGACTGTGTTGAAAAGAAGATGTATTGGTCTCTGTCATACTCCAAAGTGGCTGTGGTGATCAAAAGGAATTTGGCCGACTGGAGACCAATCTGTGGGTCAGAAGTAAAGAGGGAAGAAGATGAGGAGCGTTTTGCTCAAATTCAAAGCTCTGATCTTTACTGGCTTTACTGGTTGTTTGCTTTAAATGATGGTAATCAAGGATGGTTGGTCACATTTCTGCCTAATGAGTGTCAATAAGGGCTAAAATGTGTAGATTAGTGATGCATGGATCAGCTCTGACATCACCCAGAATTTAATATTCACCCACTCACCATAATGGAAATAATAATGATTAAACCTGCATGAACCAAAATTATAATCTGAGGAAAGACATGGGAATAATTTTAATTTGCCCAATGATATGAGATGCTTTAAATCATTTTAACCATCTTCAACCACCAATGATCATTTATTGTTTTAACTCAGTGTAAACTTTATTCTTGACATAGTTTAACACTACAGTTCCCTTACTTTACCTACAGTTACAGCAATGATTGAGATCTAAAATATAGTGTTCAGTGTTGAATAAACACCACATATTTTAGACATAATATTTACCTGCTCGATCCATCCTGAGCTCAGGTTAGCAGAGATGTTGTAAACGTCATGCTGATCTTTCCCCATGAACACGTTGCATCTGAACACTGTACATGTGGCAACGGAACAGTCCTATGGGTAGGTAGAGGACAAATTCAAAGCAAAATGTTATGAAATTTACTGTTTTCAGCATATCCTACATATAATTTTATAAATATCAGTCAGTCAGTCATCACGCAGTCATCAGTCAGTCAGTCAATCTTGCTTGGTTCTCCTCAGTGGCTTAAAGGAGTAGTTCACCCAAAAAATGACTAAGTTTTTGTCGCATTCCTAAACTAATAATTTGATTCCTGTCTCCTACCGGCTAATGTATCCGGTAGGAGACACAAAGTAGATTATTTGTGTCTCCTACCGGAAATACACCCAGTCATCAAATTATTGGCTTAGGAATGCGACAAAAACAAAAACAAATCCATGAATTCAAGGCTTCCTGGGGTGTGCAATTGATAGAAAATAAGATTTTTTTGGGGTGAACTCCTCCTTTAAGCAATTGCTCTGCACTTGCACATGGCCATTGATCATTAATATATGCACACCGTGAGGGAGCCCCTTTTTCTCTTCGCCACAATTTAACATGTTTATTTGCGTTTTGCTGTAAACAATGGAGATTCTGAGTTTGGCTCGGCCAATGGGACTGTCGTCTTGGTTACAGCCCCCCAACCTATGGGATGAATGAATCTTTCCAGGCTTGCCAGGTTTCGTGAGAGAAACAAGCAACCAGGTCTATAAAACAATCCCAAAAGAAGAGAGCCCAAGTCGCTTATAATAAGCGGACATGGCAACACGATGATCATCTACAGCCGTTTGTGTGTGTCTGTCTGTTCGCTCGGGTCCGCGGCCGTGTATGCGCGGCCACGCACGTGCACATGCACGTTGGCGAGGCACGTGTCAGAAAGTACATTATAATGTCGTCTGTCAACATGAAAATACTTGAAATAATTATTTCAAGTATTTTCATGTTGACAGACGACACGAGTCGGCCGGGAGAACAACTTCTCCAAGGAAGATGTACCTGTGTGTGTGTGTGTGTGTGTGTGTGTGTGTGTGTGTGTGTGTGTGTGTGTGTGTGTGTGTGTGTGTGTGTGTGTGTGTGTGTGTGTGTGTGTGTGTGTGTGTGTGTGTGTGTGTGTGTGTGTGTTTGTGTGTGTGAGAGACGGGGGACGGCTCCGGCTGTTGGAACTGTTTATGAGCGGGTGTGTGTATATAAAAATACCCTAGCATCAGTGTTACCAGATATCGGTCTACTTTTTGGAAACACTGGTATGATTGTCTTTTGTAATAGCTGATGTTTTTATGGTGTAGGGGTGTTTTTGTATGTATAGTGTTTTTATGTTATGTGTTTTTAATGGACCCCTGAGTCTGCACAAACAAAGTTGATTGATTGATTGATATAGCCATATTTACCACTTCATGATTTTTCTTGATGTTATCCACAAAATCTGGAAGGCTAGGTACCTCGTCCTTAGATCTGCTGCAGCCTGGAATCTGAATGTTGGAAAATATAACATTAGAGTCACATTAATAGCACATCAAATAACCCTAACTCATTGAACTGAATCTGACATGAGAAACACTTTTTCCACAGAGCAGTTTGAAGGTTGGTGTGTTTGAGTTCCAACATGCATTGAAGTGTCCATCCATGTAATTTACCTTTATACCACCAGGATTCACCCAGATGTCTTTAACACCAATTCTCACCGGCACCTTGATGACCACCGTAACATTAAAGGCTCTCACATAATTTAAAACCTGAGAGGAGATAGGACATGATAGAAAGAAGGGGGATGTATTCCTTGATGTCCCTTGATGTCACAACAGCAAACCTAAAAGCTTCATTTAATACATTAACATCAAATATTTACATAAGATGTTTTACCGTAATTGATTGTGGAAGTGGTGTCTGCAGATTATTTTTTCCAAAGGTGAAATTGGTGTAGCTGAGTGAACTGAATAGAAATATATATATTTATTTTTTTTAAAGATTTTTTTAACTTAAAAATAATGACTGTGTGAATGATAAGAAACAATGCAAACCTTGGATTGGGATTGGAAATGGAAAGAAAAATGCTGTACTTCACATCAATCTCCTTCCACCGGTAAAAGTCCCCAATTTCTGAGGAATGCTCGGCATTTCCGCTGAAACCAAAGAGAAATAATTCCTAGTAATGCAATGATAGAAAGCACTCAACCACACAGTGCAAGTTTTTCCACCAGACAACAGTACCTTGTTGCATTTGCAGTGATCAGCATCTTTCTGTCAAGTTTACTGTTGATATCTATCCCATAGGAGACAGTGAAAAAAGCCTAGAATGGAATGGATCAGACAAAGCACTTTAAAACACTTAAGCCTATTCATCTACAAAAACAGTCAAAACAAACTTGCAGATAATGTGAGAGGGGAAGATATGTCAGAAATCTAAAAGTTGAACCTTGGCATTGCTTTTGAAAATAGGCTTGTCAATGGTGCAGTCACTCTTCCCCCGTGATAAACCATTCTCACTGTCTATAGAGTTACATTCCACTCTTCCCTTGGTAAAGACAAAGAAAACCACAAAGCATGTTAATCACACATCTTCTTTGATCAATGAGAACAACTTATTAAGGCTGAATTTGGGGTTAGTTACGTTGCATTGACGTTACCGTGGCAATACTGCCTTACCTGCTGTATGGTGAACTTCCTGTATGAGAGCCCAGGAGGGTATGTGAGGATGACACGACTGTTGTACGAGTTCTCCTCTCTGTTCTCAACTGACACCATTACGTTCAACAGTTCATCAATGCCCACTTTAACTTCTCTAGAGCTGATGCAAAAACAGAAACGAAACCTTTGTCAAAAATGCCCTTTTCGAAATTTCAGCCCCTGCCCCTCTAACATTCTCTATACGTCCCTGCATGAGCCACACACGCACGTCTTTGTTTGTAGGACACAGGTGTTATGTGGCGTAACAACCGGCAGTTTAGCTCGGCCATACTTTGTTATAATTCAAAGTTATTTATAATCTGTGAAGCATCTATGTTCATTCGGTGTATCAATCATGTTTTTATTATCCCTCTATCAAACGTAATGAGGGGAAAATCAAGGTGTCGGGAGAAAATAAAACTAGAAAAAGTGCTCCTCGGAGCACAGGTCTTCTCCGCCAGGCCAGGTAGGTTATTGTTTCCTCATGTTGGCGCTATAATAGGCCAATATGCAAAGGGGGACACTTCTTCTTAGGCCCTTCACGGCAATCGGACACTGCATTCATGATTTGAGCCATTTTGTTCCAAAAATGTGTTTTGCTAAATTAGACCGGCTGGTGGCGCTATAACAGGCCAATGTGAAAAGGGTGGCATTTCTTCCTCGGCCTAGTGGGAATGTGCATGCAAGATTTCACTGAAATCGCTTGCTGCATTCATGATTTGAGGCATTTTGTTCAAAACGGACCTTTCCTGTAAACTTTGGAAGCCAATGTTAGCCAATTAGGATGGAATATGAAATATCGGACACATCTGTCTTGATCACATGACTATAGAGATACTGTGTACCGATTTGTGTGATGTTTGGACAAAATCTGTAGGAGTGATATCAACAAATGTGTTTTCCAAACATCGACCTCCTGGTGGCGCTATAACTGGCCAATCTGAAACATTTGGGGCAGAGATTCGGCTTTGGCATCCAGGGAGTGTGTTTGCACAGTTTGGCAGCGACCGGGCCAACAGTGCCGGAGATTAGCTGTTCACAGACAGATGGACACACACATGGACGGCCAGACGGACAGACAGGGTGAAAAACATAGTCTCGGCCATGCCTTTCGACCTGGCGGAGACAATAAAGGTTTTTACAGCTGGTCAGTCAGACGCTTACCGTCGCCGACGTCGGTGCGGTGGAGAGCTGCCTTAAAAGGTCAAACAAAACCCCCCTTCTACATTACCTCTAAGTCTCTTAGGTCGACTGACCTAGCTGTCCCCTGACCCAAACTTAAGTTCAGGGGTCTTTGCTGACACAGCCCCTAGACTGTGGAACAGCTTTCCTCTCCCTGTTTGATCTCCCCATCACTCTATTGAATCTTTTAAAGCTCAAGAACTCATTTTTATTTGCTAGCATTTCAATCCCCATGATGTTTTTTATTGTCTCCGCCAGGCCGAAAGGCATGGCGAGAGAGTATGTTTTACCCCCAGTCCGTCCGTGTGTGTCCCCGTGTGTGTGTGTGTGTGTGTGTGTGTGTGTGTGTGTGTGTGTGTCCGTCCGTGTGTGTGTCCGTCTGTGAACAGCTAATCTACGGCACCGTTGGCCCGCTCGCTGCGAAACTGTGCACACACACTCCCTGGATGCCAATTCAGAACCTATAACATGGGCCTGTTATAGCGCCACCAGGAGGCCAGTTTGTGCAAAACACATTTCTTGACAGTACTCCTACAGATTTTGTCCAAACATCACGCAAATCGGTGGACAGTATCTCTATAGTCATTAAACGAAAGCCGTATTTGAGATTTTTCATATTCCATCCTGATTGGCTAAAAATGGCTTCCAAAGTTTGCAGGAGTGCTCCGTTTTGAACAAAATGCCTCAAATCATGATCACAGCATGCAATTTCCCTGAAATTCTGCACGCACATTCCCACTAGGCCGAGGATGAAATGCCACTTCAATTCTTTTAAATCAGCCTCATGGTGGCGCTATAACAGGCCGATTCGTGTTTTTACCTATAACTGCACCAATTTGTATAAAACTTTGTATGCACACTCCCTAGAGGCCAAGGAAAAGCCTTTGCCCTGCATTTTTCACATCTGGCTTTTATAGCGCCACCAAGAGGCCGACTTATGTAAAACAATTTGTTTTATATTACTCCTTCCCATTTTATCCAAATTTCACGCAAATCGGTACACATGATCTCTATAGTCATGTGATCAAGACGGATCTGTTTGATTTTTCATATTCCATCCTGATTGACTAAGATTAACATCTAAGGTTTGCAGTAGTGGCTTGTTTGAAAAAAAATGCCGCAAATCATGAACGCAGCGTCTGATTACAGTGAAACTTTCCACGCACATTCACACTATGTTGAAGAACAAATGCCACCCTTTCGACATTGGCCTGTTGTAGCGCCACCAGCAGGTCAAATTTAGCAAAACACATTTTTAGAACAAAATGTCTCAAATCATGAATGCAGTGTCCCATTGCTGTGCACGGCCCAGGAAGACATGGCACCCTTTTCACATTGGCCTATTATAGTGCCACCAGGAGGCCAAAATAACCTACCTGACCTGGCGGAGACCTGTGCTCCGAGGAGCACTTTTTCTAGTTATTATTATTATTATTATTATTATAATTATTGTGTATTTGTGCCTTTGAGCTGTGTATCTTGTTGTTGTCTCCGCCAGGCCGAAAGGCATGGCAAGAGAGTATGTTTTGCACCCTGTCTGTCCGTCCGTCCGTCCGTCCGTCCGTCCGTCCGTGTGTCCGTCCGTGTGTCCGTCCGTGTGTGTGTGTCCGTCTGTGAACAGCTAATCTCCCGCACCGTTGGCTTGATCGCAGCGAAACTGTGCACACACACTCCCTGGATGCCAATTCAGAACCTCTGCCCCAATTATTTCACATGGGCCTATTATAGCGCCACCAGGAGGCCGCTTTTTGCAAAACACATTTTTTTCACCGTACTCTTACAGCTTTTGTCCAAACATCACGCAAATCGGTACACAGTATCTCTATAGTCATTAAACGAGACTTGTCTTTCCGATTTTTCATATTCCATGCTGATTGGCTAAAAATGGCTTCCAAAGTTAGCCCGTTTTGAACAAAATGCCGCAAATCACGCAAATCGGTAGACATGATCTCTATAGTCATGTGATCAAGACGGATCTGTTAGATGTTTCATATTCCATCCTGATTGGCTAAGATTGACATCTAAAGTTTGCAGGAGTGGCCCGTTTTGACCAAAATGTTGCAAATCATGAACGCAGCGTCCGATTGCGGTGAAACTTCGCACGCACATTTGCACTACGTTGACGAACAAATGCCACCCTTTCAACATTGCCCTATTATAGCGCCACCAGGAGGCCAACAACTTATATAAAACTCATTTTTTTATATTACTTCTTCAGATTTTATCCAAACATCACGCAAATCCGTACACATGATCTCTATAGTCAACTGATCAAGACGGATCCGTCCGATTTTGCACATTCCAGCCTGATTGGCGAATTCCGAACATTGCTGCCCCACACTATCCTACCTGACCTGGTGGAGACCTGTCCTCCGAGGAGCACTTTTTCTAGTTTATGTCTGTGTTTTTTTTTATGATTTAGCATTGTGGCAAAGGAGATTTATTTTTAAATGTCCTTTATAACTAAATGTGACATGACTTGAAAGACAAGCAAGCCCACAAAATCAGATTTGCCTTCATTGTTAAGGGCCACAACAGGCTGTAGATTTTCCATATGTATTGAAACTATTTATAGGGTAAGTAATGGCACTGGTTCATCAACAAAGTACAGTAAGCACACTCTTACAGGACATGTGTACATTATGTCTCACCTGGTAAAGTTGAAATCAACTTTGAGGTTGTCAGTACAGCGGTCATCAGTGCCACAGTTTATTTCAAACCCTAACTGTTGTACAAGGGATGAAGTCAACCGTGTTAATCACGTTTTCTTTCAAACAGCAATAATGACATGATGATCTTACAAGCTGTTTGAACATGAATTTACTCTGAACTGGAAAGCCATAAAGCTAGCTACAGTATGCCGATTTTTTTCAATTTCCAATCATTCTGTCTAATCTGCAAGCTCTAATGTCAAGCTCTCTTGGCAAGGGTAGTCTGTCCTTTCTCAAACTCTAAATCAAAAGAATTACCATTGCATTCATTCATTAAGCGACTTTGAGTACCTAGAAAAGCACTATATAAATCTTATGTATTATTATTATTATTATTATTATTATTATTATTATTATTATTATTATTCTACAGTAAATATTTGGACCTATGAAACGATATACAGACAGACGTATAGACAGACACACAGGCAGGCAGGCAGGCAGACAGACACTTACAGGATGATAGGTGGTTGTCTGAGCTTTCAATTCAAGGCTTGGACTGAGCTTGACTGAAGATGGAATACCTTCAAAGGTGAATCTAAGTTCATTAGACAGTGCATTCAGAGCATCCTCTGCACAAGCCTGCAATGAGAGGGCATTATTATGAAAAGATTCATACAGTAGTCAAACGTTCAATAAAAACTGATTTCTCTAAATTATGCTTATTCAGATTACCAACCTACCTTAATGTTGAATTTATGTGAAAAGCAGTGTGTCTTTGTCATGTCAAGGGTAAAAGACTTGAACAGCTCTCGTCGTTTTGGTGTCTCGATGTAAGCACGGTTGTTTGTTTTGCGGGTTGAATCCAGTGTCAATGTATAATTAATCCGTGCTTGAGCTGGAACTGTTTAGACATTAGTTAAAAATATAATCTTTACATAAAAGTATTTTAAATGCTAAAATGGCTCTGTGGTGTATAGACTTAGAAGAAATTAGAAAAAAACCTGAGTGGCGAGTCATAGTGAAGCAGACTTTAGCTGTGTTGTTCAAAGGAGAATTGCAGTCTGGGTTGTTGGTGGGGATCTCAGCTGGGCTGAATGTCACCTGTGCTTCCACCATTACTATTGGCTTAGATCTGGAAATGGAAGAATCGCTGGAATCACCTTTTCCTTTACTCTCATTTACTTTGTAAGGGAAGGGGCAATAGTACAGAATGTACTTGATTTACCGTAAGAGTACCATGGTGAAATAATCTAAAAGGAATACAGTATGACAAAATGATGTATTTACAGTGGTGGACAGTAACTTTACTTGAGTACTGTACTTAAGTACAGATTTTGAGTATTTCTGCTTTACTTGAGTATTAGATTTTTTTAATACTTTTTACTTTCACTCAGTAGATTTCTGAAGGCTGTGAAGTACTAATTAGGTTGGCTGTTTTTCTCCTTTTTTTCCTAAAATGCAATTAATAATAATAATAAACTTTATTTGTATAGCACCTTCAATGACATGAAATGCATCTCAAAGTGATTTACAGAGCAAGAATACAATTACAGTTACAACCAATTTAACAATAAAGCAAACAAAAATAAAATAAAAGCAAAAGCATAAAACAACATTAAAATAGGCAATACAGTGAGGACTTAAAAATCAACCAAAGAATCAGCTAAAAGCAAGAGTGAAGAAATAGGTCTTGAGCTGTGCTTTAAAGCTATCGACAGAGGCTGCCTGTTTTAGGTGTAATGGGAGTTTATTCCACACTGTCGGTCCGTAAAAGCAGAATGCTGCTGGCTGCCGCATTTTGAACAAGTTGTAATCTGTCAGTTGTTTTCTTTGGCAGGCCAGTAGAGTGCGTTGCAGTAATCAAGCCGAGAGAAAACAAAAGCGTGGATCAACGTTTTTGCATCGTCTAACGACAGATAGTCTCTAATTCGCGCAATATTTCTAAGATGAAAGAAAGCAATCTTGGTGACATGATTAATGTGTGTATTAAAATTCAATTCAGAATCGATAATAACCCCCAGGTTCTTTACTGTGGTGTTACTTTCTACAGCCAGGTTACCAAGTCTACTTATTATTGATTCTCTCTGCTCACTGGAGCCAATTATGAGAACTTCTGTTTTATCCTCATTTATCTTAAGAAAGTTCTCACTCATCCAGCATTTTATATTGGACAGAAAGGTCAACAATGGGTCTAGAGCGCAGCGGTCGTCTGGAGCTACTGAAAGATACAGCTGGGTATCATCAGCATAGAAATGGAAGTTCACTCTCTGATCGGCGATGAGTTCTCCCAGCGGTAGTATATACAGGGAGAACAATAAGGGACCCAGAATTAAGCCCTGTGGAATACCAGAACAGATGTCGTGTTTGTCTGAGTCAAAGTTAGCTAGACTGACAAAATAGCTTCTGCCTGTTAGGTAAGAGTAAAACCAAAACAAGGCTGTGCCTGACAAACCAATCCAGTACTCCATGCGTTGTAGTAGAATTGTGTGATCAATCGTATCAAAAGCAGCGGTTAAATCAAGGAGTAGGAGAACAGATACATTTTTGTCGTCAGCGGACATCATTAATTACTTTTACAAGTGCTGTTTCTGTGCTTGGCCACACGCTGCGTTCTTCAAAGAAGGAAACCTATCATAGTAAAGACTCTGCACTGGAATCTACATCATGGGTATATTCAGTGACCCCTAGGTGGTCCTCGCCCATTTTATTTTCTGATACTTTTTTTGTTTTGTTTTATATGTCTGAAAATATGCATGAATCCAACATACTATTAGCAAATATAAATTGTAAGAAAGACTACCCAACTATACCCCCAACCCCCACTATGTGGAGGACAGTAGCAATTTAGGCAACAGATAACTTAAACAATATAGACCCAGTCTAGTAAAAGTGTACATACTTCATATAATTACAAATATGAATGATAATGATTCATAGATAAGCCCTGATACAAAGCCTGTCAACAGAACCTACTGTAGCAAGTTCACACTGTTGAGTGTTACTTGCATAATGTCCTATAATGTGAACCACACTTCAAACCCACATATGTCTGAGAAATGTTTACATTTCCTCCTTCTGCTGCGTGTTTTTAAAAGTGTTCTTTATTTGCTATTTTCGTGCCTTTTATAACAAGAAACATGGAGACTGCCATGCTCAACTAAAACGTTTTCAGACTTATCAGGATGAGAAAACAAAGCGACCTAAACTACATTGTATTGAATGAGAGCAGGTGGAGAGCAACTGTGGTTCAGCAAGACCGATATTTAAATAAGAGAAAGGCAATTTCTCCTATGAAAGCAAACGGGCAGGTGCTCGAGCACTGGTTTTGTGCACCTGATGGAGGCCCTGCATGCTACACAGGTTACAGGTTAAACTGCATGCTACACAGGGACTAGGGAGTCACTCGTAACGTTGCCAAAGACATTATTGCTGAATTGTCAGATATGTCATGAAAGCTGTGAAGACGCTTTCACTCTACTTCACCATTCTGAGGTTTGATGGCTTTCACACAGAACAGTGTTGTCTGGCATGTTGAAGTAGTGTGTCCACCACTTTTTTTAGTTCTTGTTTCAACTCAAAACAAAGCACGGTAATGGCGGCAGCAGGAGAAGAACGAACTGAGTCTGATCAGCAGCTGAATCAGCCTGACAAACCTCCAAGAACACCCCATGGCCTTATCTGAAGTCCATGTTATGAAAAAACGCACACACAGACATAAAAGAAAAATACGTATGTATGTATATTAAATACATTTACTCATACTTTTACTTTTACTTCTACTTGCACTTAAGTATTTTTAAAAGCATGTACTTTTGAATACTTAAGTATATCTAAAAGCTATTACTTTGTACTTTTACTCAAATAACATTTGACTGAGCTACTTTTACTTGTACTGTAGGGAAGTAAATTTGACCATTAGTATATGTACTTTTACTCAAGTACTGGGGTTGAGTATTTAGTCCACCACTGCGTATTTATAAATATTTACAAAAAAAAATCTTATAATGTGCAGTCATTGTCTGCTAAAAGTAAATGCAAGACAGTCAACAATTTCCTCCATAATGCAATCATTACAAACAGAATGGGAGACTGTCTTCCAGGTCTGGTTCTATTACTCATACTGGCAACAAGATATTGAGCTGTGTGTCCACAAGTGTGACACTTTTCTGGGGAGTGTAACAGTCACACTTATAGACATTCTGATGGCACTAATGATGAAATTGTGTCACATGTTTTCCTTTCAGATCAAGTAAAAAAAAGAAAGTCAGACGAAAAGACCTTTTTAGTGCCTTCTGTATGCAGAAGTTTTCAGATGTGCTAGAAACGGGCTCAAGCAATAGGTGTAAAAGGGTTTGATGTCTTGAGGTAGAGGTATAGAAGACCAGAATAACACCAGGGATAGAATTACACCATTCTTTATATTTACCTGAGTAGGAAGACAGCACCCTTTGAACCCACTGCCAAGTCAGGCAGGTTGTCTCGACTGAGGTCAAAAGAAGACTGGCTAATAGACAGACCAAAGAACCGCAGTCCAGGCTGGACATCAGAGCCAGGGATTCTCTAGATGAGGAAAAAAGGTTTTAAGAGATCAAGTTATAATGCATGGGTTGCACGGTTTGCATCTGTCCAGAAAATACAAAACGTTGATGAATCCATGGGCACTGTATTGACTCTCACACACCTGTGAGAATATGGGATTGACTGTTTTTCTTCCATCACCATGGAAAATATAAACACTTCCTTGACCATCATTCTCTAGTGGTGCTCCCACAGCCAAATCATTGAATCCATCACTGTTGAGATCAGGCAGTGGAGCAAGAGAGGAACCAAACCTTCCTCTTTTTCCTGCAACACCTTTCAACACTGTTTGACTATCGGATAGACAATCAGCTCTCTGGTGGGAAAACAGAAAAACAGGAATGAGAATTATAATTTGAATACCTAATGTCAAATGTATGCATTTGATGACAGAAAGTTAAACATTCTTTACCCCGCGAGTAAGGCCACAGACGTAAACCCTGCCCTCTCGATCTTTCTCCGTGAATGAAGGAGCAGATATGAGGATTATGTCAGTGTATCCCATTCGATCACGATCCACATCCATGGTACAAACCTCTGCCCCAAAATATGCCCCAATCTGAAACTGAGAAAGCCAAAAATCATCATTCAAAGGAGGCAGAATTACATTAATTACTAAAAAAATATATATTTTCCTTCATGTTTCGTCAATAATATTTGGAGCACAACCTGTGGATCTGTTGAAGGGTCAATCTGTTGAGGGGTTTTGCTGGAGGAGAACACCATTACCATCCCCATGTGTTTATATCTTGGAGCACCTACAATGGTGAGAATGCCACTTTTTCTTGTGTTTGCAATTGCCATGGAGTAACCTAGGAGAAAACAGCACAGAGTAAACATTAGTTGCTGAAATAATTAATTAGGGTGCATTTAGGTGTTGCTAATGTTGGTTATCACATGACCTTCTCACCCAGAACAAAACAACTGTTTATAGATACGTGGTGTGCGGGATTACATTGGACTAAACAATAACTCCCAAATTAAAGCTATGGCTAGAAATCTGATGGAGAAGATTAAAGTCTTTAATTATTTAGATAGATATATATTGGTGGTAACTGCATACACTACAGTGATAAGAAATTCAGTTAGTACTTTCTCACCAAGATAACTGTCAGGAACCATATTGGTAAGCTCCTTGAATTTTCCCCTATGGCCTCCTGTTGATATTTCTTGGTAGCTCCCCCTCCACTGGAAGGCACCAACAGCTGCTATCTGGAATACTCCCTGGTATAGGTTCTGTACAGTAAACAAAAACCCAAATTTAAAACTGACCTAAAAATGGTTGTTCTTATAATTGGACTTAGATCATGTTATCCCCTACTAGCTTGCCCCCAGATAGTCAAACAACACATTCCCTCAGCGAGCTCCATGTGGGAATGGCATCCTTGCCTCCCTAAATTTTCAATTTGCCCATCTACTGTAGGGTTCTATCATGTGTCAAACAAAAATTAACAAAGGAATGAGAATATTAACTTCATTTAGCTGCATAGGTTTCTTATTGTACAGTGTTTTTGATTACCCCAGGCACATAAGCAGCACTGAATCCCTCTTGAGCCATTTCCAGTTTCAGTGAACCACCACTTGTCTTGGATCCTGTAAAGGAAATATAAATCATCAAGAAACTACTCAAATCTCACTACTCAATTATGAATCTTTAAAAACAATGTGATTTTCCTGATGATCCCGATTTTATGTGGACATTGGAACTATACCTTCAATTGAAAAGATACTGTCCTGCAAAGAATCCTTGATTTTTTCAAGAGCTTGAAAGTTGTTCACTTTAAACACGTGCTTTGATTTATCAGTTGCAATGGTGTCCAACTCTGCCTTTGCTGTAGGACTATTAAAAGCACTTCCAACCTAAAGATACCAAGATACAGTGTTTTGAATGACAATGTTACTGTAAAGAATCATATAATTTATTGGTTAATAATTTTGAAATCTCATCTCAAAGAAAATGCAAAATGGCAGGAAATCTAGTTTGGTGGAAATGGGCATGGCCTGAATGGGGAGTTGTGTCATTATCTAAGGAATCCAAGATTGTGATTGTATGTCCAAAAGTTATACTGTAGGTCAAAACGTAAAGTGGCCTGTTATAGTGCCACCATGTAGCCAATTTGAAAAATTAGCAACTTCTTCATGCAAAATATTTCACGCCGATCAGTCCAACGGTGTCCAAGATTAGCTGTACACAGACCCGCAGACGGGCCGACAGACGGACGGACAGTAAACATAATTATGGATAGGTCATAAGTGTCCTATACTTCCATGTTCACAGCCACCTTCTTTGCTGAGGAACCCAATGATGCAAATTGCTATGGTGCAAAACCAACACATATTCATATCGAGCAATAGCATAATGTGCATTAAGCAAACACAAAACAGAGACTCCTTGTGGATTTACTACTTCCTTTGTCATGTTTGACACTGAAGCATAGTTTTGCTATTACATATTCTGGTCATTCTCTCTGCACCAATGTCATTGTATAATGCTGTACTTCATTACTTATTACTACTTATTACCCTGAACCTTTACTGCCCACTTTTATTATAGTACATTGTTTTAATTAGATATGTTGTACATTGTTATCTCCATCTGGTGTAATACTGTATGCCAAACCAACATTTCACTGCACATACTTGTTTAATTATGTGATGAATAGAACATATCTTGAATGGAGCTGTATTTTCTATAAACGTAATTCTGTGGTCCAGACTTTAGTATCTGTAGATATTTAATGTCTGTTTTTAGCCACAGTTGGTTGTACTGGCCACTGTTGCAACTGTTAAACAGCTGTACTGTGTCAGGTTCTCTTAGTGGTATTATTTACAACTATATAACTATATACTGTAAGTCTAATTATTTATTTGTGGTATTTTTCCTTTAAGCACATTTAAAAATGATGAGTGAGGCTAACCACTTACCCCAATGGCAAATCGAACAATGCCTTCCCTTGCAGCTAGGGCAGCAGCATTAGATAAGTCTTCTCTGTCATTAGACGCTCCATCAGTAATGACTATCAGGAACTTGTTCGCATTTGGTCTGGATCCTCTATTTCTTGAAAAAACACCTTGGCTGTCGGAATGAAATAAAATAAAAACGTTCATGCTAAACTCTTGTCATAAAATGCTCGACATTTGTGGTATGTTGTCAATATAAGGGTACTTACACAACATGTCTTATTGCTTTAGCTGTAAACGTCCATCCTTTTTGTTGTCTAATATGATCAATTTGAGATTGCCAAGATCCTGAGGTGGCAAAATCGTCAAAATAATTGTGGATGTAGGGGTCTGTAGAGTACTGGGCAACTGCAAACTGCAAACAAAGGTACAATAGAAAAAGATTGAACTCACTGTTTTGTTTTGTTTTGTTTTGTTTTGTTTTGTTTTGTTTTGTTTTGTTTTGTTTTGTTTTGTTTTGTTTTGTTTTGCTTTGGTCTTATAGACGTTCGTCTAACACATAGTTTTTATGTATAACTTGTAGTTATCACACTGTAGTTTTGTTGGTTTTTCGCGCACAATGAATTTCACGTGCCTTTTACTTTCTAATTGGTATTGCTGATACAAAAGTTGAACATGGGCATTGATGAATGATGAATTGTAAGCCTATATCTGGTCATGTCAGACTGTATGTAGAAGCTGCAGGAAGCAGTGCGTCTCATAAAGATGACATTAGGAATTCCAGAATGGTACAGTAGAATTGTGGCCGTCATCTTATCTGAGTCCTGTTGTAAACCTGGAACCTACAGTATGGTGCAAGATGCTTATTAGCCTGTTCACAGCAATACATGGCTGTTTATTTTAATCACTCCTGTCTGAACTAAATCATGAAACAAAATAACTTTTGTGAAAGGAAGGTGGTAGGAAAGATCAGTAATTCAAATGATGTTATCTTTTGTCATCACACTGTGTCATCACGCGTGTGTCGAATTTGAAGTCGGTGGGTTGAATGTTTCTCGAGATACATGGATTACGCATTTGGGGGGAAATCCTTAAAGTTGTAATTTTACTTGACAAATTATACTAGTCTCACCTGTAGGAGTGTAGTTTTTCTCATTAGCGTGTTAATCACACTTTTGACAAAAGTCTTCATTTGTATGAAATCGTTGGAGGAAACACTGCCTGAGCCATCCAGTAAGAATGCAATATCTGCCCCCCCTGCAGGACACGCTGTTAAAAGATAAGAAGAAAAGAATTAGGGCATATAGTCATCTTTTGTTTGTTGTACTCTGCTGTTTCTCTGCAACCTTTACATAATATTGATATTACAGTATTTTCTTAAAGGAGCACTTCACCCCCTCTCAACCTTACCGTCATATAATTGGTCCTCACTAATGCTCATTATAAGATGTCACAATGTCTTTCTACTCACTCTGTGTCTCTTTGGTGGGCTGTGGACAGTTCAGAAACCTGCCTACCAATGACATCATCAATGGGGATTCCAAGCTAATAGAAACAACAGTCTTTCTCTTCCTGGAAAGTTAGCATGTTGAAATAGAAGCCACTACCATCTTAGTGAGGATCAATATCAAGATAGGTTGAAAAAGGTGTGTGTGTGTGTGTGTGTGTGTGTGTGTGTGTGTGTGTGTGTGTGTGTGTGTGTGTGTGTGTGTGTGTGTGTGTGTGTGTGTGTGTGTGTGTGTGTGTGTGTGTGTGTGTGTGTGTGTGTGTGTGTGTGTGTGTGTGTCAGTACTTGTATTTAAATAACATACAGTTTTTACCTTCAAGAGATGATGGCACAGATGATCCAACCGTGTCATCTGCACTTATCTCTAAGCATACACCATTGTATGTGGTGATAGTTGTGCACTCTCTTGGAATGGTTGGACCACATGCCTGGAATGGGAGAACAGAATATCTGAACTCAATGTACAATATTATATCCAACATATTTATATAGAGAGTGAGAGAGAGAGTACTGTCAAAACACAAACCAAGTCTTTGGTATTTACAATTAATATAACTGCAGTTAATTAACTCACAATTGTCTTGTTTGTGGTAGGGTCATATGTCATTGTCAAACCAAGGGACATGTTGACAGCAAAATCTGGCACTGTTTTAAACATAACGTAAGGAAGATGGAAAGATGAATGTCAACATATTAATTTATATTGTGATATTGTAATTTTAGTATCATAGGTTTAAACAACCACACTATTAATATATGCAGAAATAAACAGATTAAAATAAGTCACAAATAAAATCCCTTCCCTGTTACATCGTAAGTCAAACATTCAGTATCTATTACTGAGTAGTCTGTGATCATCTTATGTCAGGATTACTCTAAATACTTTTCACCTTACATTAATACATATCCAGTGTTATTATTACTGATGTTTTGTTCTAAAATCATGTAGTCACCACTTGAACAAAGTGATACCGTCCTTATAAATGAGTGAATGCAAACAATTTTTAATTAACTTTTTATGTTGATGTTAATGTTGTTGTCTACCTTTAATAGACATGGGGCTGCATTCCTCTGTAGAACACTTATATATTTGTCCACTCCTGTCTTGTGAAAGGGGTGCACTGACCAGTATGCTGGGAGGAATCTGTGACCTGAAATGTGTTAACAAAATATTAAATACATCCAGAAATGTATTTTTTAGAAACGTATCCAGTGGCAAGTAATGACTGTTGTGAAAAACTTTTATCATGGGGAGAAATGAGTGTGATGTCAGTGTTTTAGACGTGTGTTCAGTCACACAAATCCATGCTCTGTCTCTATTTACCGTACCTTGATTGTCTTTGAACCACCTTGTATCCAAATCCATCACCAGGTGAACTCAAGGATTTCCAAACCACAGGATCAATGTTAAAACCAAATGCAGCTTGGAACACTGAGCAAAAACAAGGAACAACAGCTCATCAATATAATTAAGAAATGTTACTGTACTACTGTATATTCATACAGGTGACATTTGTCCAGTTTGCAACTCCCTGCGTGAAGGGGATAGAAGGCTATAATCTTTTTGTCATTTATACCAAATCTCACAGCAGACAAATTTGAGCAAACTGGTTAACAACTTTCCTTAGCTATATGTTGTTGTAAAAAGCTCAACTACAAGTGAAAGTTGCTCAGTCAGATTTTACTTGAGTTAAAGTGCTGGAGTATTCAGAAGTACATGCTTTAGACATTTTCCCAAACAAATGAACAAATGACAAATGATTTTCCAGAAGTTTTTAAAAAATATCAATAATAGTGAAAATAGCAGATCTAAAGCTCACAACGTGTCGTGATGCAATGCGTTGTGAGCTTGTAGATCTGCTTTTATACTTAAGTGGTTAATTCATAACGCAGTGGGATGAAAGTCATAAGTATACAAATAGCCAAGTAAAGTACAGATACTCAAATATGTATATTTATACTAGCCTACTCAAGTAAATCACTGTCCACCACTGGTTATAGCAACAGTGGTTTATGTTTGCTATTGATTATTATTGTCTCCGCCAGGCCGAAAGGCATGTTGAGAGAGTATGTTTTGCACCCTGTTGTCTCCGCCAGGCCTAATCACCGGCACTGTTGGCTTGAACGCAGTGAAACTGTGCACACACTCCCTGGATGCCAATTCAGAACCTCTGCTCCAAATGTTTCACATGTGCCTGCTATAGCGCCACCAGGAGGCCACTTTTGCAAAACACATTTTTTGATAGTAGGCCTACTCCTACAGATTTTGTCCAAACATCACACAAATCGGTACACAGTCTCTCAATCCACAATTTCCTATAGGGCGTTGTGGGCATCACTTCCTGTCAATTTGATCCAATCAGATCCAATGAAATCCAATGAAATCCAATGAAATCGACAGGAAGTGATGCCCACAACCTAGGAAAACGTGTGGATAGTCATTAAACAAAACTGGTCTTTCAGATGTTCCATCCTGATTGGCTAATAATGGCTTCCAAAGTTTGCAGGACTACTCCGTTTTGAACAGAATGCCTCAAATCATGAACACATCATGCAATGTCCGTTATATTTTGCATGCACATTCTCACTAGGCCGAGGAAGAAATGCCACTTAATTATTTCAAATCAGCCTCATGGTGGCGCTATAACAGGCCGATTCGTGTTTTTACCTATAACTGCACCGATCTGTGTAAAACTTTGTATGCGCACTCCCTAGAGGCCAAGGAAAAACATTTGACCTGCATTTTTCACATCTGCCTTTTGTAGCGCCACCAGGAGACCGACTTATGTAAAACACATATTTGGATATTACTCCTACAGATTTTGTCCAAAAAACACGCAAATCGGTACACAGTATCTCTATAGTCATGTGATCAACACCGATAAAGTCCGATTTACCAGATTCCATCCTGATTGGCTAAGATTGGCTCCCAAAGTTTGCAGGATTGGTTCATTTTGAACGCAGCGTCCAATTGCGGTGAAACTTTGCACTCACATTCGCACTACGTTGTAGGGCATTCACAGAATATTCGATATATCAAAGCCACTATTCGACGTTGTACACCAACGTCGATTATTCTGATATTATTTTTACATTTTTAGATTTTTTTTTTGTGATCTTTTTTTAGCAGGGGCTTCTCTACAGCAAACAAGCAGCTGTGAGCTCTAGTGTTGGTAGTTCTCCTAATCCATTCATGGTCGATTGTCAAATCATTTCATACAGTATGTGAGGTTGTGCCGTCACTCAAATGTAGGTGGGGGCGCTGAAACAGCAGCACGAATGCCAGAAAGTTTTTTTGTTTAAGAAGAAAAAACATGGCTCTCGGCTCAATGGTGACAACTACAGTGTATAAATAATTTACTTACTATTGGTGAGTTCATTAATGTAGTTTGTTTTACAAGTTAGATTATGTCATGACTCGTGACGTCCAGGGTACAGTAGCAGTCCCTCCAATTGCAGAGTATATCCACAGTTTGGTAGACACTAGTAGCTCTTGCGGTGATGTCATGTTTCTTTATTCAACTCTATCTTATGCTTATCCAACAAAGGTGCAAACGTGTGGCATTAATAACAAAACGGTCACGACTCGCGAGTTTCACTACTGGCGATGGAGTGAAGTTGATGTTGTATTCATAGCCTGCTGTTAGAGCACGAAAATAGCAGATCTACAAGCTCACAATGCGTCATGAGCCGTTGTGGCCGCAAAGGTCTGAAGTGGTTAATGTATGTTTTGTAATAACAATCAAGATCTGCAAAAGTCACTAGTAACTTAAGTTTAAAAATATAGCTGCAAGCAGCAATAAGCGGGTTCGAGGGATAAAGCAGAGGCAGGAAGAGGCAGGCAGAGAGAGAGAGAGAGAGGGAGAGAGAGAGAAAGAGAGGCAGTGAGAGAGAGAGAGAGGGAGGCAGAGAGAGAGAGAGAAGTGAACATGCATTATTTAACAAAGTCATGATTTTTGTTAAGTAAATTATATTTGGACTGGTTAATTTGGGGTTTTAACCAGGGACCTACAGACTTGCAGGTAGACTGAGCCATTTGATAGACAGAATTGGATTTCATGTGTAGTAAGTTATTATACAGCATGGATTGCTTATTATATATCTACAAGCTCATAACGCGTCACATTTTAGATCGGCTGTATGTGGTTACTGTAGGTGTTGTATTAATAATTAAATCTGCAAAGTAACAAGTAACTAAAGCTGTCATATGCTGTAATTGTAGTAGAGTAGTAACACAAATGGAAAGTAAAGTAAAAGTACCTCAACATTGTACTGTGCATTGTAAGCACTTGTATTGGTACTTGAGTAAATGTACATACTTTTCAGCACCATTGAGGAGCCAATCACTGACAGGCTAGGTATCACCAGGTGCACTGATTGCTAGAGTGCAGAGGGACATGGGCACATTGATATTAATGGTCTTAACTCAAAATGTATATATCACACAGCTTAGATGTTTTGATTAAATAGGAGTGTGATGTAAAAAAAAAACTGTAGTGTAAAAGTTGCAAGTTCATCACCACCAGGCCACTAATGAGTTGTGACAGGTGTGATTGGTGATGAGTGAGAGCATGTGAGAGGGGTGGATCCAATCCATGGGAATAGGGGGAAGGTTGCTGACTAGATGACTCTTTTCTACACCCACCCTCACTAACCTTAACCTCAGTAAAACAACGACCTAACCTCAAGAAATACTATTTGTAAAACTAAGAATTCCAAATGATGATCACCTCAACACATTGTTGAGGACAGGGATGGAACCAGCGACCTATGAATTCACAGGCTGCCTCTCTTCTCATTGAGCTAGAGATATGGCCTCCCTGATGGTGTCTGTTGATATCTATAGGTTTTTCCGTCCGTTATGAACCAAGGCTCTGTTTCACTAACTACTCTAGATCACTGGTTCACAAAACATTTACCAATAAAAAATGTTTTTGTCTCCTTGGAATGTAAGATGTAATGAGATGTAAATGTTGTGTGCAATGCAATTGAGATGAAGTCTGCATGAGGTGAGATTCGAACCGGCGACCCGTGGTTGCAAGGCATATGGTTTACCAATCAGCCATTGGACCAACAGACCTGAACTGGTGAAAAAGGAGTTCACACAAATGACACAGTTTCACGCAAATTGCTCAGAAATCCTGGGTTTAAATGTTTTTCAAACTGCTCAATATGGTGGAAAATCTAAGGGCGGAGCTTACTGGTCAAAGTGATAGATGTGTTCCTGATGAGTCAAGGCACATGTGTAAGCAAGTTTCACGGCTGTAGGCCAAACGAGGCATGACTTTTGCCTGTTTAAAGTTTGCATTTTCAAAAAATTGCTATAGCGCCCCCCTTTCACCAATTGGAGTAAGATTGGTTTCAGTGATACTTGGAATGATTCTCTACATTACTGCAAAGTTTAAAAAAAATTGAGTCTGCATGTATGTGTTAGGGTTAAACGAATAATTTTCATAAAACTGCAATATACATTGGCTCATAAAAGCCAATATATGGAAAATCCGCTTCCCCAGTTTGTCGGCATAGGTCCAAAGCTCATGCGTAAAATGTTTCGTGCAGATTGCTCAAAGATCCCTGGAGGAGATAGATTTTTACTGTTTTTCATATAAATCAAAATGGTGGGAGATCTAAGGGTCAGAGGTCAAAAGTCAGAGTGTGAAAGTTGTTAGGCATGTGTGTATCGAAGTTTCATGGCTGTAGGTCAAACAGGGCATGAGTTGTACCTGTTCAAAGTTGGCATTTTCAATTGAGTGCTATAGCGCCATCCTTTGGCCAATGGTTGTGAGTTTCGGGCCATGGTCAAAAACGGCGGAAGAACAAGAAAGCCAAGGAATGCAATAAGGCTTCGAGCCTGATAGGCCTCGAACCTTTAAAAAATTGTAGTGGAGTAAAAAGTGCAATATTTGAGATGTAGTGGAGTAGAAGTAAAATTATTTATAATTGGAAATACTCCAGTAAAGTAAGAAACACCTCAGAATTGTACTTAAGTACAGTACTTGAGTAAATGTACTTAGTTACTTTCACTGATACGACATCTTAGCCTTGTAACGACCGGACCGAAGGATGGACATACTGTATACTGTGGTGTGTTGTTGTTGAACATAGGAAATGATTGTTCAAGCGTATCCTATCTGACTTATTCCAAGTTAAATGAACTGAATTGATAGATTTGCCAAGTTTCTTTTCAACCAGAGCAGAGCAGCAGCAGCAACGCAGATATGTTATGCTATGCTCCGTAGTAGAACGGCGTTGTACCGAAAATAGCAGATCTACAAGCTCACAACGGGTCCATCCATGAGGCAATGTGCAGTTGTAGATCTGCCATTCCTGGAACAGCTGCTCTGGGTTTAGACCAATCAGAACGCACTCTCCCTTTCACAGCCTGTCTATTAGTTAACCCTTTACTCGCTGATGGTTTTCAAGGCTGCAACACAGAATTTTAATGATAATAGGCTTGTTTGTATTGGATGAAAAAAATATGATGTTTCACCAGCGAATAATCGAATATTCGACTACTTTAAGGTCGAATAAGTCGAATGCTAAAAATCACTATTCGTGAATGCCCTACTACGTTGAGGAACAAATGCCACCCATATTTTTTCATATTATTCCTACAAATGTTGTCCAAAAATCACGCAAATCGGTACATATTATCTTTTTTTTTAAGTCATCAGGGTAAGTTATTTACTTTGGTTAAAAATAAGTGTTAAATAGATCTATATTCTGATAGTACTCATTGCTATAGAGTGTTTGTTCAGTTAAAGGTCTCTCCAGCTCTTTATTAAACAGAAAATGCATTTTCAGTGCTCTCTCCTGATTGGCTTAAACTTTGTCACCTACTGTACCTGAAAATGTATTTGTATTCTGTTTACTAAAGAGCTGGAGAGACCCCTTTGACCGAACAAACGCTCTGTGGCAACCAAAAAAGAAAAATGAACAAGAAATATCACTTACCCCAATTCTGATGGTTCTGTACTTGAAATATGTCTTTATATATGTAAAAATCAATAAAAATAAATATATAAATAAAAGCATAAGTTTGGACGTAATAACATTATTGTATTCATTATGACTTAAAGTTCAAATTCATAATAATCTTTGTGCACAATTGAATGTGATGTTTCTTAATGTTGGTATTCAAGTACAGCATTTATTTGTTTCTCCCTAACATATTGTTTGAAATCATTACCCCAATCGTTACACCCATACCGAAAATGTTGTATGTTGAATGTTACTGAGAGCAATTTTTTGATTGTGGTCAATATTGTTCCTTTTCCTCTAGTGACTCATATGAACCATATGAACCATAAAGCAAACACACACACACACACACACACACACACACGCACACGCACACGCACACGCACACGCACACACACATCTGCACCAAAGCACCAAGTGATATTTTGTTTTCACTTTCCTTACAAGGTAGCAACAAGGCAGGGAAATGTATTTTTCTTGATGATAACACCCTGTTGTTGGATGGACAAAGATGTGAGTATCTGAGCATTGGCCTTTCAACCATGACCTTACTGTGCATATCAACAGCATATTAAGTTGTGCGTTAGTGAGGAACTGCATGAGTCACACACGCACACACATAATCTTCGGCCTGGTAGAGATAACAAATGGGACAAATGTTTCAAAGCTGTAGGTATGGCATCTGTGTGTGTGTGTGTGTGTGTGTGTGTGTGTGTGTGTGTGTGTGTGTGTGTGTGTGTGTGTGTGTGTGTGTGTGTGTGTGTGTGTGTGTGTGTGTGTGTGTGTGTGTGTGTGTGTGTGTGTGTGTGTGTGTGTGTGTGTGTGTGCGCGTGCGTGCGTGCGTGTGCGCACGCACGTGTGCATGGATAAATGAATTAATGGTGGTATAGGAGCAGATGGGGGCCCTAGAGCCTAGATAGATCATTTCTTGTGATAATTCTATTCCTTAATTTTCTTCCAACATTTTTTGCAGTTCACTTTTTACGGAACTTTGCAGAATGGTATAGAGGGTCACAGAGATGCTCATAGGCCTGCGTCTCTGACGCACAATATTGCGAAAGGACGCATTCATGACACCGTCGTGGCGTCCATGGGACGCACTAGAGTTGTCACCAACAACAGAGAAAAATATAAAAATTCTTTGCGGTAAAATATTGTTTTCCCGCGAATATTTTACAAATCCACGGGACACCACCATTTTGCATGGCCACGTCCTACTTTATCCTACTACTTTATAAACAATAAAATCCACGTAGAAATTGTCTTAGAAAGACGATACAAATATCAATAATAATCCACGGGAGCCGCCATTTTGCGCATTGCTCAGACCGAATTCTTTAGGTAACGCGTTTGCGTGTGACACCGTCCGTGCAGTTGAAACGTGACGCTTGTAGATGTGCTATTTTCGGCTGCTAGGGTTCAAGTGGTTAATGTAAAAAAAACAATATCACACAATGATTTGGCGGACCCCCTGTAGTAACTCTGAGGACCCCCTGTTGAAGACCCCTGCTCTACTCTATTTAATCTAAATTAATGGATAAGTTATAGAACTTATAACCCCCTTGAGGGGTCCCCAGCAAAAGGTTACATTTTCACCCCTTTATCCATATTGTATATGTTGGCTATTCAAAAAAATAAATACAAATAAAAGATTAATGTTAGTGGCACTAAAAAGATTCTGAAGGCAACACAAAACCCCCCGTTGACAAAACCGCCCCGGGGAAAAAAACGTTGTGAGCTTGTGCCCCCCCCCCCCGACCCGGTTTGGGGGGCACCAAACCGGGTCCAAGCACCGGGCACCACATACGGTGTGAATTTTGGGACTCATAAAATGTCCCTGGGACCCATCTAAAAGACCAGGACCCAGGACCCATTACATTGAAAACCTAGCAACATCACTGGTGTCAGCGTAGAGGGTCAGGGTAGAGGGTCATGCCAAATGGCTAAGAAACTAATCTTACTCTGACTGTCTAAATGGGGGCGCTTTAGCAATTGATTGAACATTTTAAACTTTAACGGGCATAACCCATGTCCCATTTGACCTGACATTTTTTACACACATGCCTTTCCTCATTATTAGGAGCACATTTTCCCTCAAGGACCCATAAGTTCAGCCCCTCTTAAATATTCCACCAATTTGAATTGTACGAAGAAATAAATTAAATTAAATCCCCACTCCTAGGATTTTTTTGCAATCTGCACCAAACTGTCTACACACAATCTAGGGAACAATAACAAAAATCCCAGTTGATGAAAAGCTGGTACATAAAAAAATTCTCAATGAGCAAATTAATATTACTAGACCATACCCGGTCGGCGCAGCGCATCCATGGGGGGATATGCGCACATGATCTGGCAACCCGGGAGGCAGTTCGTCCCATAGCTGGGCAGGCCCGTAACCATGGCGACATTGTTTGACACATAAACGCTAATAAGCTGAGATTTGATGAAATTGAAAAACGGGCTTCACAGTTGCGTTCAGATGGTAATGGTCAATGGCTGTGTGCAAAATCAGAGCAATTGCTCCAGCCACTGAGGAGAACCGGGTATCTTCACGTACTCACGTACTCACCTACTCACCTACGCACCTACTCACCACTACAGAGGTTACTAGAATTATAGTAGGATAGAGGGCATGGCTATTCATAAAGAAAATACTGTAACTCACAAATGTTTTGACGTAACACCACAAAACTGTGTATTGCTTATCAGTAGACAAGCAGATGTCAGACCTCCATTATTGGCCCATGAAAACAAAAAGATGTTGCTAGATGATTTGTAGATGTAGCTTATTATTTCCAGTTTAGGCCAAACAATGACCATACCGATTTTTCCAAAAGGAATATGGAGCCGATTTACCCCATGCTGTCACTACGGCGTATTTTGGCCTGTTTTGTTGTTATTGAACACATTCACTGCCATTGACGGAGATCTCTGTCATTTAAAAAAACAAAATATATATATATATTTAGTTTTTTAGGTTTTTTGGGGTTTTTCACACAGAACCAGGAGATAACGCGATCCAAAGATTTACTGCTCCATTCCCTTCCTGGTTAAAGTATTTAGGAAATATTCTGTATCTCGGCTCCTGTGTTTTACTATGTATTTTTGGAGAAACATGCTATTTTCAACTGGGTATAACAAGCGAACGGGAGGTCGCTATGACATTTTTTGTTTTTTTTTCATGGAAGCACAGTGATCATACTGGAGATAAATATTCTGTGGTTCTTGAAAGATTAGTCAGAATGCTTAAAAATGTTGGCAGAAGCTACAACCTGTTTTAGAAAACCCCTGGCAGTGAAATTAAAAAAACATATTGTAAATTAAAATATCGCTGAAATTATACATTTCCAGCAAGGCAAAAACATCCGACATCCAGCATAAAATCAGCTACAACACTGATTCTATTGACATGCTTTTACTGTAGGCTATACAAACTCAGCAGCTTAACTTGAACACGTATGCCTAGCCACCACATCTACAGTACATTGAAATAGTTCATTTACTAGTTCAATAGACTTATTAATGATATTGATATACTCACAGAGGATCACACAAGGCAAAGTGTGACCCATCCTCTCTTGTGATGAACAACTCTGAAAAACCTCTCTGCTTGTGCTTCCTATTCACAGTGAATTAATAGCTACTACTTTTTGAAATACAGAAATGAGAGAGAGAGAGACAAACACCCAAAGAGGGCTTCCGCCCATCCGTTCTTGATCTTGATATTGATTGTCACTTTGACCACTTTTTCGTTCTTCTAGGCAGCCTACTGGTGTGTGTCAAACCACAGTGACTTGAAAGGGAGAAAAGCATCAGAAGAGTAGTAGTTCGAAGTACATGTGTATCGGGTGCACAGTTCAGAAAACTTAAACTTAAAACTAACAAAATAAGCTATTTATTTTATGTTAAGTAATGTTATGTTTAGTTACAATGTGCACTCCTTTTGAAAGTAAGGTACACAAACTTGTTTGCTACATAGCTGTAAAAGAATACAAAGAATGCTTTTACAGTCTGTGTCTGTGCTTTCATTTCCCCTTGTGCTGATTAAATATATCATGAACAATGGACTAGTTTTGTTAGTGTAATATTGTTCTTGTGAATTGACTTGTGAACTAACAAAATTAAACTTAAAGCTGCACTACAGTATGTAACTTTCCTCTTCTACCCCGGATTTGAACCTGTTATTTTTTATTTATTTTTATTTATTTCATTTCCCCAAAAAATATGAAAAATAAATGAAAAAAGTAATTGAAAAGACACAGCCCCCTCACATATTAGAAGGCCAATATCAGTCACCAGAACCAAGGACGGATGTTTTCTTTGAATCTAACATGGTTAAAATGGAGTTTGAAGTTACAATGGGTTTGTATAGGAAGGGGGTGTCTGATAAAATGAATATCAAATACTGAATCAAGCAACTTAAAAACTGTCTGGGGTGCTCACAAAATCCTGAGTAGACGTTAAAATTACCCCAAACATTTTTGAAAGTGAAATATCCCTTTAATACAGTGCCCAAATTATTTCTGGCTATTTCTGGCCAGTGCGATTTTTATTTTTATATTTTTTCAAAGCAAAAAAAAAGTGCTTTGGAAGCGAGATACAGCCCTTTTCAGTTATAAGTTAAACAAGGAGTGGATGGAGCTGCAAATCTTCAGATAATGATATCTTGGGTTCTGAACAAAAGAAAAAGTCAAGCACTAGAAAGGTGTGCTATAGCACAGATCTCTGCCAGACATCGCTTTTTAACCCATTACCACGCAACGCATATGAGCTTGTAGATCTGCTATTTTTGCCGAACTTTTATTTTGTTGCTATGGGAAGTATTTATAATATAGCAGTATTAGCAGGGTATTCTCTTTAGTACACTACAGCAAACCCCCTGACATATGCAGCTTCATATCATATATCATATTTGTGGCTTTTTCTCTTCTCTTCTCTTCTCTTCTCTTCTCTTCTCTTCTCTTCTCTTCTCTTCTCTTCTCTTCTCTTCTCTTCTCTTCTCTTCTCTTCTCTTCTCTCCAATTCAAAGGGGCTTTATTGGCAGCAGAAATGTTGCCAAAGCAGATAAGCAATAAAATAAAAAAATCTCCCTATTAGAATAAAGAAATTTAAACAGAGTTGTGTAACATTGCAACTTCATAATCAAATATAGTAGGTAAAATACTTCAATAATACACACTGAACAATTGTGCTTTGCTGTTATGTAAATAAAGATAATTTGATATTTTAAAATTTAAAACAACTTTTTTGTATGACCTTCAGTTCAAGAGTTAGTGTCTTCCTTGGCCTACTGGATCGGTCCAGTGGTGTCTGAGATGAGCTGTACTCAGTCACAGACACATGGATGGAAGGACAGATGGACACACGGACAAATGGACAGGGTCAAAAACATAATCTCCACCTACGGCCTATCTGCCTGGCAGAGATAAAAATGCTTTAGCTACAATGTAACGGAAAGCTGACAGTATGATGAGACTCTGAAAGAGATGAACACATGCTGTTGCTGAAAAAAGGAAGTGGTTGCTGGAAGTGGTAGTTATTTGCATTCAGTGCTAACAGGCTGTGGTGAAGTAGACAATATGTACCGAGTGCTGTGGTAAAGCTGGGACGTATGTTAAAGGAGACACACCATGAATAAAAAATAAAAAAAAGATATTTAATATCATATGGTGTATGTCCCTCAAACCATTTTCAAAAGGTTTGAGCCTAAATCAACACTCAGATATACTCATCCCAAGTCAATTCTCTCAGGCTTATAAAGCACTTTCAGCTGCAATACCAAAACGTCCTGTTGGGCAGAGGGGTGCTACTGAGCAATTCTGTCTGTCAAAATACATGGGCAGAAAGTGTCGTGATGTAAGCAAACATTGCCATTCTGAGATGGCCTGTTCAGACACGCCCATTCTGAAAATCTCTGAAATGAGAATGAATGACTGAATGTTAAAAAAAAAATGTGGGGGTACAAGAGACACTGGGGAGCCCAAAAAATACCCAAAAAATCAAAAAAAGTGAAATTCATGGTGTGTCTCCTTTAAGATGGAAGGACAAAAAATACAGTACTGTATATAGCCAGTGTCTCTAATTATTTCTATTGATCAATTGTAACTGTGCTTCCCTTTTTCTAACACTAGTTCTCCTTTTGGGTTCACTTCCCCTTTCCCATCTCATCTTATCCACTTTTTGGTTTGAATTGATAGACTATTCATACACACGACAGATAGATACACAGATAGATAGATAGATACTTTATTAATCCGGAAGGAAATTTGTTCTGTTCAACAGCTCCAGTTGCCATACATTCATACATACATTACATCAATACAATGTAGCAAAAACAATCATCTGTGCTACACTACTGTGATCGAAACTCACTGAATGTGCTGGGGGGTGTGGCATCATCCAGTATGGATATTGTCTTAGCCAGAGTTCTCTTCTCTGCCATTGCCATCCACAGAGACGAGCTCCCTATCAGCTTGCCAGCCAGCCTGATTGTGAGTGTTGAGTGTGTCTCTCTGTCTTGCGTTGCCTCCCCAGCACATCACAGCATAGAAAAGAACCCATAGACATAGAGACAACATGCAAAGCACAAGCTGGTATAGGATACACATGAAATGAAAAGATGGATTATTAGGTTGTGATGTGTGTAGTGTGATTTGAGAAATGTAATGTTATATTAAAATATAATTCAATTAAAAGTCAGTTTTATTTATATATCACATTTCATACAAACTCACTGTCACACACACACACACACACACACACACACACACACACACACACACACACACACACACATTACATTACAGACATTACATTACAGTCATTTAGCAGACGCTTTTATCCAAAGCGACTTACAATAAGTGCAATCAACAAAGGTAGGGAACGAAAGCTACTAATCACCAGAGGTTATAAGTGCATTTTCTGCAATAACAAGCAACCAAGAGCATACCTAGCGCTAAGGTAAAAGTGCAATATATCAGCTACCTATTTCCTTAAACAGATGAGACAAAATAGCTAAATCAAATGAGCAGGAGCTAAAACAAATAATTGTATTGACTAAACAAGATCCGATAAACAATTCAACAATAAAACAAGCATTCGTACAACTAGTTAACAACAAGTAGGCCAGGCAAAGAGGAAGGGTAGTGTTTCCTGAAGAGGTGGGTTTTCAGCCTGCAGCGAAAGATACACACACACACACACACAATAAAAATGCTTACTAAAAAACATTCACTTGATACAGCTTGTAAATGTATGTCCCATATAGGTACAATAAAATATGCACGCCCGTTTTCAAAGATTTATTATAAAGGTGAGAGATGTTTTCTTGCTCAGACTTCAGACTTGAGAAGCCATGGTGCTCGAAACTTCACTCACTTTATTATAAATCTTTGAGAATGGGAGCTACCTAATTGTGTGCAGATTGTATTGTTCTTACAAGATCGGTACATAACTCGGAGGCGCGCCGACTCCGAGTTATGTACCGATAGGCACAGAATCGTAAATGATGTTGTGGGGACTGCGTTTGCCCCAACTGCCACTCACTGCACTAACATAGCTCGCGTCGCCAGGCTCTCTCCCCACCCGCCACCCGCCACCCCGCCCCCTTGCGCTTAAACTACATGCAAAAAGGCCGTTCGCGTTGCAGACAGTGCAAGTTTTACTGCAGCCTCAGGCAGGAGGGTTAGCCTAAATGCTAGCGTGCTTCATTAGACCTAGTTTGGCTATTAAGTTATTATTTGGCCATGTTCACACTGACTTCAATATTCGCTATTGTTGGGAAGACCCGTGTGGTGTCAAAAAACGTTGCCACCACTTATATAAAAAACATTATTAGCGTTTAGCGTCGCAGGTTTGGCGAGAGAAACAAGCAATCCGAAAAACAAGTAATCAGGTCTATGAAAACAATCACACACACACACACACACACACACACACACACACACACACACACACACACACACACACACACACACACACACACACACAGCACCTGGTAGAATATGACTTTTGTCATTTCGTTCTTGTTTTTAAACTAGCACCCTGCCTTGTAGGTGTGGGGTGGGTGTCTTTTGCACTTTTGCACTTTTTCTGAGCCAGCTACCCCTCCCCCTCCCACTCACACATACACAGACACAGACACAGGATACAGTGCCCCCCCCCCCCAAATAGCAAAAGTAAAGCGTTTCGAGCGTGTGGATCCGCTTCTTTTTATGCTTTTGATGTTTTTGAGTAACGCTGTAGTATGATCAAGTAGGGCATTAATTTACAAAAAAAACACAAAAAGTTAATATATGGAGATAAGAGGTTTCTGCCCGACAGCAACGATAATATGAATTAATTTTGATATCATCACATCTTTTACCACTTTCACGCTGGTTTCATGATGCAACGCACTGTGAGCCTATTGACTCTATGTTTAATAGGGCTTAAGTTGTTAAAAGCTGACTCATTCAACCAACAGTCTCCATTCAGGAAGTGAGATCGTAACCCGTAGCACACCCTGATAGAATGTCAGGCTTCACTTCATGGCGTGTTCATGGTAACAGTGAGCAAAGGCCATGCCTTTGTTTTGATATAGGGCAATGCAGTATCATTTGTCATATCTCAGCCTATAGGCCTACTGTATATCTGTCAGTCAGCTAATGAGGGGCCCGGGGACCACCAGGGGTCCTTGAGGGCGTTCCAGCAAGATCACAATGACATTAACCACTTTAAACCTAAAGTATTTCATACTTTGGCTATATAAACATGTCAGATCTACAAGCTCACAATACATGATGCGATGCGTTATGAGCTTGTAGGTCTGCTATTTTTTAAAGGTTTTGAAAAAATATTGAACATAATTAACAAATATATTTGCTGAATGCTTGGACTTCCTTGGTGGTGCTATCTTTTTCGTGTCCTATTATCACTGTCCACTTTAAATTGTAGCTATGTTCTACCACACCACATGTCACCTATTCAGACAGCAGGTCGCCACAACTTCCAGCATGCATATAGGCTTTGTTTCGTTTACTTTTAATTGTTCACTATACATTTGGCTCTTTGGGCCATATTTATTTTCTTTCAGCAATATTTCTGCTCAGTAGGCTCAGTTGCGAACCACATCGGAAGGGAACACCATTAACGATTTTGGATCCCACATTTCCTTACAGAACAACATGCCATGGATTCTCATCATTCAATCCTCTTGGGAATACAGTTTGTAAACTATAAATCCAATAGACTCTTCTGTTGAGAATTTCATAAATGTTTCCACCTCTCTCTGGTAGAGACACTTTTTCAATACCCTGGAACCTGAACGATGAAATATCATGCTTGAAGTCTTTAAAATGTACTATTGGGTCATTTTTATCATTTCTCCTTATGGAGCTTTTATGCACACTCATTCTTTGTTTTAACTGGCATGATGTTTTACCCACGTAGACAAGCCCCCATGGACATTTAATCAAATATATGACATGGGTAGTGGTACATGTGATGGAGTTGATCATTGATAGAGTATTTTCTCCCAGTATGGGGATGAGAAAAATGGTTCCCTTTGACCATCCTATTATACATTTGGCAATGGTGCGCATGCGTGGCTGTGTCTGTGTCCTTCATCCGGGTCCTACGCTGTACTGTCGAGTTAAAACCGTGCCTGTGCCTCTGCATGTCTGCAACGGAGAAGCCGCACAGCCACAGGGTTGCCAGGTTTCGCGCGACTAACAAGTAATGCACGCACACAATTTGTTTGCTTCTTGCACTTTGCTTTCGCGGGGGTCCGAGGGGTCCGCAATGTTTCGCGAGGGTCCGAAGGGGTCCGCGATGTTTCGCGGGGGTCCCAAGACTCCCAGGGTCCGCGATGTATTTCTTTCTTCTTTTTTTTTTATCCCATGATTTGAATAACCCATTTGGAAGAGGTTTTAGCAAGGCCTGTGTACTTCTTTTGACTGATTTTATATCGGCATGTACAAGGCTATCTCTAAGATTTCGTCCTCTTAATAGAGTATTAGAGGTGGCTCTTTCAGATCTGCTGATATAGCTGGGTCTGATGATAATATGAGCCAATGTTTTTTTTTTTAAATAGTAGGTCCCAATGTATAACAGATTCTTCCACGCAATCATGTGGATAACCACATTCTAGAAACCTTTGTTTCATGTTTAATGGTTTGTCCATAAAATCTTCAGTGGTGTGACAAATATGTCTGAGTCTGAAGAACTGGCTTTGTGGTAAACTACGTTTAAGGGGTGTAGGATGATACCTATTAGGCCAGAAGTAAGTTGTTTCACTCTGCTTCTGTTCTGTATAAAGTGGTGCATAGTGTACCAGATTTCTTCTTTACCCACAAATCTAGGAAATGTACTCTATCCCTAGCATGTTCTATTGTAAACTTAAAATTGGGGTATTTTTTATTGAGAAGTGTTACAAACTCCTTCAATTTGTCTGTGTCCCCTTCAAAAAGACAGAAGATGTCATCAATATATAATGGGATTATAGATCATTTATCTTCAAAGAGACCAACATATAAATTGGTATTGCGCTCGGAGCAACCGTGCTGCCCATTGAACAACCATTGACCTGGAGATAATAGTCTTCTTCAAATTTGAAATAGTTGTTTCTTGATACAAATTCTGCTAGCTGTAGAATGAATTCATTTGGTGGCATGTTTTGTTAGGCGATATTTACTAAGGTAGCATGCTAAAGATGATTGCCCCCCCTTGGTGGGGGATGCAGGTATATAAACAGAAGGCAATTTCCACTCACATTGTTTATCTCTGAGATCTTATTCATGAAATCTATGGATCTATGGAAGGATACAGAAGATAAATGGAGCATTTATATAGCGCTTTACATAGATTGTGCATTACATTCACCCATTCACAAACACATTCATACACCGATGGAGGAGGAAACCATGCAAGGCACCAACCTGCTCATTGGGAGCAATTTCAGCGTCTTGCTCAAGGACACTTCGACACTAACTCTGGGGGATCCCGGGATCAAACTGGGAACCTCACGGTTCCCATCCGGCCACTCTACCCCTGAGCCACTGCCGCCCCACATATGGCTTTATAAATAATCTATGAAGTTAGAGAGTGGTTCTAATAATGAACCAATTAATATAAAGCAAACAGTCAGAGTGAATTTTTTTTTTTTTTTTGCCCCATGCCATCATAGTATACTGTATTAAGAATGTACAGATGGCACAATGTTTTCTAACAGTAAGTACTGATCAAATGTGCTATTTGTCTGGTGTAGTAAAGTGGAATGACATTTTACCGTGTTATTATACAATGTCTCTGCAATGAAATGTAATGAGCAAGGATGAAATAAACAATAGAACAGAGTGGAATAATCCAATGCAATACAAAATACTATACATGAAGTACAGTCCATACTGCACATGGTTCCCTGATCTGTGACCTTATGTTCATTGTTGTTCCTCTGGTGGTTGTGCTCCACCATCTTCTGGACCTTGTCCTTCTCCACCCTGATCATCAATCATCTGCTTGTACTGACTCTTGAAAAACCCAGCCTGAGAGTAGGATACACCAACATACATATGAGGAGAAAAAATAGCATAAATCCAGCAATGCAGCATTAAGCCTCCATCATTAAACAATGACAAATTATTGAATGGCAAAAATAGCATGTGCCGGGAATTTCTGTGCTAATGCTGCATAAAACTGCGTCACCAAAAACAGTAGGGGCCATCCTTGGGTTCATGAATGTGCACAGAAACGTATATGGCAATAGTTTTCAAGATATGTTGTTTGGTACCAAAATGGTGGATGGACAGACAGACAGACAAACTGACTGACAGACACAGCGTCGTACATGACTGACATCACATGCTGGTCACATGAAGTCAGACTTTCACATTCCACACTGGAACCACCCTATTCCCATGTGAATCCAGACATCCATATGATTTGATTTGATTCTAATTAACTACATTATTAGTTAATTAAAGCTGCACTATGTAACTTTCCTCTTCTACCGCGGATTTGAACCCGGTTTCCTGCGCAAGTGCTGACATTTTTACCATTGAGCTAATTAGAGCCTTCCTGCTTGCTCAGGGGATAAATTGAATCTTGACCATCAGGTCAAAATTTGTGTCAGATCCTGTGTCTAGGTGAGACATGACCTTTGCTTTGACACAATCTAAATGTCTCAATAGAAGAGCAGGGAGACAAAATACAGCCACCCCAATTGTATAAGTTATATTGTATTAACATACTCTACCATACAGATTGGACAAATTACATTTCATTTGTTAACCTACATAGTACCGCACATATTTCTATGTTTTCTTTTAGTTTTTTGAGGGGTCTGCGGCCAAATACATTTTAGGTGTCCTTCCCATGAAAAAGTTTTGAGCACCACTGATATAGAAACATACGTTTTTCAGAAAACTGTTAGGATTTAGAAGACATTTTTTGAATTGGCCTCAGGTCTTAATGGGCTAAAGGAAATGATATGGGACATCATTGTGTGTATTATCATCCAGGAAGAAATGTCTTGTGCTTTCATCAAACAAAACAACCATAACTAATACCTTGAAATGAACATACAGTATATAGAGTGTATTTATTACCTTATATAAGCCAGCAGTGATCAAAGCCAAAAGAACAAGTCCTCCTACGGTTCCACCAATGATCCCGTTGGTGAGGTCTGTCTCAGTGTACACTTCTACTGTGGCCACAATCTGAGAACAACAATTAATTTCAACATCACATTCAAAGTCTTCTAAATGAGTAAAACAGTAAAATGAATGTACTATCGACGCAACGTTACCTTTCGAACTGGGGGGTCGTTTTTAGACTCTGCTGAAAAGAAGATGTATTGGTCTCTGTCATACTCCAACGTGGCTGTGCTGATCAAAAGGAATTTGGCTGACTGGAGACCAATCTGTGGGTCAGAAGTAAAGAGGGAAGAAGATGAGGAGCATTTTGCTCAAATTCAAAGCTCTGATCTTTACTGGCTTTACTGGTTCTTTGCTTGTAATTATGTAGAATGTAATATTCACCCACTCACAACCAACCAATGTAGTGGAAATAATAATAATGATTAAACCTGCATGAACCCAAATTTGAATCTGAGGAAAGATATGTGAATTATTTTTATTTGCCCAATTTTTATTTGCCCAAGGATATGTAGGAGATTCTTTAAATCATTGTAACCATCTTCAACCACCAATGATTATTTATTGTTTCAACTTATTGTAAAATGTATTCTTGACATAGTTTGACATTACAGTTCCCTTACTTTACCAGTGGTGTAAAGTAACTAAGTACATTTATTCAAGCACTGTACTTCCTTTACTCGATTATTTTTCGATGTTCTGTACTTTTACTTCTACTCTACTACATCTCAGAGGCAAATATTGTACTTTTACTCTACTACAATTTTTGAAAACTTTAGTTACTAGTTACCTTGCGTTTGCGGATATAAATTATTACATTATAAAACATACATAAACCACTTTAGCCCTATTTTATATTTCACAACGCTTCGCATCGCGGCGCGTTGTAAGCTTGTAGATCTGCTATTTCTAAACATTTTTGTACTTTTACTTTTGGTACTTTAAGTATATTTTGATGCTAATACTTTTGTACTTTTACTCAAGTAACATTTTGAACACAGGCCTTTAACTTGTAACAGAGTATTTTTATATTGTGGTATTGCTACTTTTACAAAAGAAATGTAGTACTTTTTACACCACTGTACTTTACCTACAGTAAATGGCAATATAATATTATGTTCAGTCTTGAATAAACACCACATATTTTAGACATGATATTTACCTGCTCGATCCATCCTGAGCTCAGGTTGGCAGAGATGTTGTAAACGTCCTGCTGATCTTTCACCATGAACACGTTGCATCTGAACACTGTACACGTGGCAACGGAACAGTCCTATGGGCAAGTAAAGGACAAATTCAAAGCAAAATGTTATAAAATTGAATGTTTTCAGCATATATAACTAAATTGTAAAATGAAGAAACCTTTGTCTGTCTGGAACCACGTTTTCTCCACAGTGGGTTGACCAAATGATCTGAACTTGCACACAGGCATTGACCATTAGTATATGCAGAGAGTGACGAAGCCTGTTTATTAGAACTTTTGTGAGCGCTCCTCGAAGACTATGGGACCTGTAGTCGTGGTTGCAGTCCCATAGTCCGGATGGACAGAGGGTGGAAATGATGGGTATGGACTAGTGTGTGTGTGTGTGTGTGTGTGTGTGTGCGTGCATGTGTGTGTGTGTGTGTGTGTGTGTGTGTGTGTGTGTGTGTGTGTGTGTGTGTGTGTGTGTGTGTGTGTGTGTGTGTGTGTGTATATATATATATCTAACTATATAAATGGCGAGCAACTTCCGTGCCCTCGGTGGCGACACCCCACAGCTCTGTTATCGACTAAACACAACACCGTCAGACCACATGTCGCCAACACTGTCGCCACGGCGGGCGGCCTGAATTTACGTTTCGCGTAGGGCACCTGGCATGCCTCACTACACCGTTCCCACCTCGCAACATAATTAATTCTACTCACCAAATGTCGGACACAACGGAAGTGGAAGACCTCTAGTATATATATATATATATAGTATATATATATATATAGTATAGTATATATATATATATATATATATATATATATATATATATATATATATATATATATATATAAATACCGTAGCATCAGTGTTACCAGATATCGGTCTACTTTTTGGAAACACTGGTATGATTGTCTCTTGTTATAGCTATAATATTTTATGGTGTAGGGGTGTTCTTTTTGTATGTATAGTGTTTTAATGGACCCCTTAGTCTGCAAAAAAAAGTTGATTTATTGATTGATATAGCCATATTTACCACTTTATGATTTTTCTTGATGTTATATACAAAATCTGGAAGGTTAGGTTCCTCGTCCTTAGATCTGCTGCAGCCTGGAATCTGAAAGTTGGTTAGTCAAATGGAAAATATAACATTGGAGTCACATTAATAGCACATCAAATAACCCTAACTAATTGAACTGAATCTGACATGAGAAACAGTTTTTCCACAGAGCAGTTTCAAGGTTGGTGTGTTTGAGTTCCAACATGCATTGATGTGTCCATCCATGTAAGTTACCTTTATTCTACCAGGATTCACCCAGATGTCTTTATCACCAAGCCTCACCGGCACCTTGATGATCACAGTAACATTAAAGGCTCTCACATAATTCAAAACCTGAGGAGATAGGACATGATAGAAATAAGTATTCCTTGATGTCGCTTGATGTCACAACAGTAAACCTTAAAGCTGAATTATTTAAATGAATATCAAATATTTAGAGATGTTTTACCGTAATTGATTGTGGAAGTGGTGTCTGCAGATTATTTTCTCCAAAGGTGAAATTGGTGTAGCTGAGTGAACTGAATAGAAATACATTTTTTTATTTAACTTTTTTTAACTTAAAAATAATGACTGTGTGAATGATAAGAAACAGTGCAAACCTTGGATTGGAAATGGAAAGAAAAATGCTGTACTTCACATCAATCTCCTTCCACCGGTAAAAGTCCCCAATTTTTGAGGAATGCTCGGCATTTCCGCTGAAACCAAAGAGAAATAATTCCTAGTAATGCAATGATAGAAAGCACTCAACCACACAGTGCAAGGTTTTCCACCAGACAACAGTACCTTGTTGCATTTGCAGTGATCAGCATCTTTCTGTCAAGTTTACTGTTGATATCTATCCCATAGGAGACAGTGAAAAAAGCCTAGAATGGAATGGATCAGACAAAGCACTTTAACTATTCATCTATCAAAACAGTCAAAACAAACTTGCAGATAATGTGAGAGTAGAAGCTATGTCAGAAATCTAAAAGTTGAACCTTGGCATTGCTTTTGAAAATAGGCTTGTCAATGGTGCAGTCACTCATCCCACGTGATAAACCATCCTCACTGTCTATTGAGTTACATTCCACTCTTCCCTTGGTAAAGACAGAAAACCACAAAGCGAGAAGAATTTATTAAGGCTGAACTTTGGATTAGTTATGTTGAATTGCCGTTGCCTTTGCAATACTGCCTTACCTGCTGTATGGTGGGTTTCCTGTATGAGAGCCCAGGAGGGTATGTGAGGATGACACGACTGTTGTACGAGTTCTCCTCTCTGTTCTCAACTGACACCATTACGTTCAACAGTTCATCTATGCCCACTTTAACTTCTGTAGAGCTGATGCAAAAACAGAGAAGAAAAGTGTTATTACAGTATGTCTTCTTAAAAGGTTGTCCCCGAGGGCCAAAAAAGGTCCCTGACAGCATAATTAGACCAAATATCCTACAGTGTGTACTAGCCCTTAACACACTGAGTGCCAGAGGTTTTTTAAAACAGGGTACAGCCAGTGCCAGCGTTTTTAACAATGTTTCTACCTTTTTCAAGTAGTCACAAAAACAATTCCGTGATCACCGTCCTCACGGTGATCCCCTCATTACATACACAGGGGTCTCGTAGTATCAAAAAAAACAAAAAAACATTTGGTAATCCGTTCCATAGTTGCAGCCAGTTGAAAATAGTCAAAAATACATAGTCAAAAAAAAAAGGTACACAGGAGCCGAGATACAGGCTTTTAAAGTAATAAGATAACCAGGAAGTGGATAGGAGTCTAAATCTTCGAAAAATGATATCTCCTGGTGCTGTGAAGGACTTTTTTTTTTTTTATATATATATATATATATATATATATTTTTCTTTTTTTTTCAAAAACGGCACTCAATGGTTGGATTATGAAAAACTCAATGTGTTAATAGGTTGCAGGTATGAGGGGATATCATTCCTTTGTCACTTACTGTAGGCCTATACACTGTAGAGTAGGTCTACATGTACATAAAGGTTCGTCATCATCAAGACTGGAATACGTTTTATCACCGTGGCATGAACGCCCGAGGAAATTCTTCTGAACAGTGTTGCCAAATTTTGAGACAGGAATAAGCAACCAGGTTTATGAAAACAAGCCCAAAAGAAGCGACTAGGCCACATGAGCACTTTAAACCTATTTGAAAATAGCCAAACTCACACAATTTCACATCTGTGAGGTTGTAGATCGGATATTTTCAAAGAAAAATCTTTAAAAAATCCACACAAATCTTGTATGGGAGTCTATGGCACAACATATTTTCAGGGGGGGAGGGGGGTCTGCTGACAAATATTAGTTTAGGGTCCTTGCCATGAAAATGTTTGAGAACCACTGGTTTAAACAACATTAGGAAACAAGCACAAAGTCGCTTATAATAAGCGGACATGGAAACAGTGCTACTGAATTGCATTGCACACTTGACTGGTTGACTTGTTTGTTTCAGAGACAGAGAGAGGGAGAGAGAGAGGGAGGGAGATAAATATTTAATGTCAATCAATAGTATCCTGTTGCGGTCTCGCGCATATACTGTATCACGGAAGTCTTGCACGTTTTTGTGAGATGTCGGTTAAAAGGAAATAAAATAAATTGGAATAAAAACGAATGTATGTATCGGGTCTCGATCTCATCCTAGTCAACTCTTGCAGTGTGTGATCCCTTGTCGGCGATCAATCGTATAGTGTGAAAACCGTAACGATATATGACAGCCGATTTCAAGAAAGAGACTTGTGAAATGCTTAACGATCTGATGACCCCCCGACCACTTCAAAAGTCGTACTGTGTGTACCTGCCCTAAGTGTATGAGGAATCATTAGGGGAAAGATCATGTTTGCCATTCACTTTGATTTTGACTGGTTCATCAACAAAATAACCACACTCTTAGAGGACATATGTGTACATTATGTCTCACCTGGTAAAGTTGAAATCAACTTTGAGGTTGTCAGTACAGCGGTCATCAGTGCCACAGTTGATTTCAAACCCTAACTGTTGTACAAGGGGGTAAGTCAACCGTGTTAATCACATTTTCTTTCAAACAGCAATAATAACATCATGATCTTACAAGCTGTTTGAACATGAATTTGCTCTGAACTGGAAAGCCATAAAGCTAGCTACAGTATATACCGATTATTCCAATGGCCAATCATTCTGGCTAATCTGCAAGCTCTAATGTCAAGCTCTCTTGGCAAGAGTAGTCTGTCCTCTCTCAAACTCTGAATAAAAATAATTACCATTGCATTCTACAGTAAATATTTGGACCCATGAAACGATAGACAGATAGATAGACAGACAGACTTACAGGATGATTTGTGGTTGTCTGAGCTTGCTCTTCAAGGCTTGGACTGAGCTTGTCTAAAGATGGAACACCTTCAAAGGTGAATCTAAGTTCATTAGACAGTTCATTCAGAGCATCCTCTGGACACGCCTGCAATGAGAGGGCATTATTATTATAGACCAACCTTCAATGAAAAAAGATTTCTCTAAATTATGCTTATTCAGATTACCAACCTACCTCAATGTCAAATTTATGTGAAAAGCAGTGTGGCTTTGCCATGTCAAGGGTAAAAGACTTGAACAGCTCTCGTTGTTTTGGTGTCTCGATGTAAGCACGGTTGTTTGGAGTTTTTCGGGTTGAATCCAGCGTCAATGTATAATTAATCTGCGCTTGAGCTGGAACAGTTTAAACTTTCATTAAAAAGTTACTCCCAACATAAAAGTATTTTAAATGCTAAAATGGCTCTGTGGTGTCTAGACTTTTTTTTTAAATGCAAAAACCTGAGTGGCGAGTCATAGTGAAGCAGACTTTAGCCGTGTTTTTCAAGGGAGAATTGCAGTCTGGGTTGTTGGTTGGGATCTGAGCTGGGCTGAATGTCACCTGTGCTTCAACCATTACTATTGGCTTAGATCTGGAAATGGATAGAATCACTGGAATCACCTCCTTTACTCTCATTTACTTAGTAAGGGAAAGGGCAATAGTACAGAAGTCACTTGATTAAGAGTACGATGGAGCAATTATATAAAAGGAATACAGTATGACAAAATGACGTATTTAAAAATGTTTCTTATGTTTTTCTTTATTATAATGTGCAGTCATCGTTTGCTAAAAGTAAATGCAAGACAGTCAACAATTTTCTCAGTTCTGGTTCTATTACCCAAACTGGCAACAAGATATGGAGCTGTGTGTCCACAAGTGTGACTGTTGCACTTTTCTGGGCAGTGCAACAGTCACACTTATGGACAAACTTAGCTCCACAAGTCTGGACCCTACCCAGCACTCACACAACAATACCAGATGTGCGTCACCCTGGAACACATTCTGGGCCAGTTTACTTTCATGCATGGAAACGGCTACATCATGACAGTGAAGGACTATTTCACCAAGTGGCCAGAGACATACGCGGTTCTGGACCGCAGTACTGGTACCATGGCAGAGAAACTTGTTGCCAAGATGCTAAGATGCCAAGCCTGTAAACCCACAGTGCTGGTAGAGCGATGTTATCGAACCTTTGCTACCCAGCTCACCATCTTCTCTGATCGACAGCAGAAAGACTGGCCCTCCTCTTGGCCCTGGTCCTGTGGTTCTACCAAACCGTGCTGTTGGAGTCTATGCTTTGCATTCCAGTGGCTGCAGCACTTAATGTCCTTGCATTAAGCCAGTACTGATCATAAGAGTCCCAGCCAAACACAAATGTGGCTATGGAGAGTTCATGGCTCTTCATGGTTTTACCCCTTGTCCGTCCGTCCGTCCGTCCGTCCGTCCGTCCGTCCGTCCGTCCGTGTGTCCTGTCCGTCCGCGAGCAGAGCTAATCTCCGGCACCGTTGGCCCGGTCACTGCGAAACTGTGCACACACACTCCCTGGATGCCAATTCAGAACCTCTGCCCCAATTTGTTTACATGGGCTTGTTATAGCGCCACAAGGAGGCCGATTTGTGCAAAACCCCTTTTTTTTATATTACTCCTACAGATTTTATCCAAACGTCATGCAAATCAGTACACAGTATCTCTATAGTCATGTGATCAACCCGGATCTGTGAGATTTTCCAGATTCAATCCTCATTGCCTAAGGTTGGCTTCCAAAGTTTGCAGGATTGGTCCGTTTTGAACAAAATGCCTCAAATCATGAACACAGCTTGTGATTTCCGTGAAATTTCACACGCATATTCCCACTAGGCCGAGGAAGAAATGCCACCCTTTTCACATTGGCCTGTTATAGCGCCACCAGCAGGTCTAATTTAGCAAGACACATTTTTGGAACAAATGCCTCAAATCATGAATGCAGTGTCCGATTGCCGTGAAAGGCCTAAGAAGAAATGCCACCCTTTTCACATTGGCCTATTACTGTATATGTCACCAGGAGGCCACAATAACGTACCAGACCTGGCGGAGACCTGTGCTCCGAGGAGCACTTTTTCTAGTTTAATATATTATTAGAATTACACCATTCTTTATATTTACCTGAGTAGGAGGACAGCACCCTTTGAACCCACTGCCAAGTCAGGCAGGCTGTCTCCACTGAGGTCAAAAGAAGACTGGCTAATAGACAGACCAAAGAACCGCAGTCCAGGCTGGACATCAGAGCCAGGGATTCTCTAGATGAGGAAAAAAGGTAAGAGAATGTTTAGAGATCAAGTTATAAGGAATGGGTTGCACGGTTTGCACCTGTCCAGAAAATACAAAACGTTGCATGAATCTATGGCCAGTGGCCACTGTATTGACTCTCACACACCTGTGAGTACATGGGATTGACTGTTTTTCTTCCATCACCATGGAAAATATAGATGCTTCCTTGACCATCATTCTCTAGTGGTGCTCCCACAGCCAAATCATTGAATCCATCACTGTTGAGATCAGGCAGTGGAGCAAGAGAGGAACCAAACCTTCCTCTTTCTCCTGAAACACCTTTCAACACTGTTTCACTATCGGATAGACAATCAACTCTCTGATGGGAAAACAGAAAAACAGGAATGAGATTCATCATTTGAATTCTCATAGCTGAGGTCAAATGTATGCATTTGATGACAGAAAGTTAAACATTCTTTACCCCGTGGGTAAGGCTACAGACGTAAACCCTGCCCTCTCGATCTTTCTCCGTGAATGAAGGAGCAGATATGAGGATTATGTCAGTGTATCCCATTTGATCACGATCCACATCCATGGTACAAACCTCTGCCCCAAAATATGCCCCAATCTGAAACTGAGAAAGACAAAAATCATCATTCAAAGGAGGCAGAATTACATTTATTGCTAAAATATATATATTTTCCTTCATGTTTTGAGAATAATATTTGGAGCACAAACCTGTGGATCTGTTGAAGGGTCAATCTGTTGAGGGGTTTTGCTGGAGGAGAACACTATTACCATCCCCATGTGTTTATATCTTGGAGCACCTACAATGGTGAGAATGCCACTTCTTCTTGTGTTTGCAATTGCCATGGAGTAACCTAGGAGAAAGCAGCACTGAGTAAACATTAAGTACTTGATTTTTGAAATAATTAATGATGCTTAGGGTGCATGTAGGTGTTGCTAATGCTGATTATCACATGACCTTCTTACCAAGAAAAACAAACTGTGGTGTGTCGGAATACATTGGACTACAGTCACTAAACAATGACGTCCAAATGGGTAGAAGTCTTATGTAACATGCAGAAGATTGAAGTCTTTCATTATTTAGATACAGGCATTTCTATACTTGGTGGTGGTAACAGCATACAATATAGTAATATAATAAGAAGTGAATTTACTTTCTCACCAAGATAACTGTCAGGAACCATATTGGTAAGCTCCTTGAAGTTTCCCTTCTGGCCTCGTTTTGATATTTCCTGGTAGCTCCCTCTCCATTGGAAGGCACCAACAGCTGCCATCTGGAATCCTCCCTATAGGTACAATAAAATGATGTTTTTATGGAACAATTTCTTCTATATTTTTTGTTAGGGTTGCCACTAATATCACAGGTTGTGCCTTACCTCCTTCAGAATTGTAATATCACAGGCTGCAAAATGGCGTGGGCCTAATATACTTTGTTCAAACTATCCGAAAATGTAACAACAATAGCATGCAATTACTAATGCAGGCTGCATAACGCCTGAGGTGGTATGTAAATAGTGGTAATGAAAAAACTGCACTATAGAAGCATGATCCAGTGAATTTCCACCCAACCACCCACCCACCCATCCATCCATCCATCCATCCATTCATCCATCAGCATGTAATTATCTCTGCCAGGCCAGGAGGCGAAGATCATGTTTTGTCCATGTGTTTTTCAGGTTTACCAACATTCAAAACTTGCCATTCACCTCCAGATATTTTTTATTTGCCCATCTGCTGTACCCCTCATACCAATTCACATGACTAAGAATAGGGTTCTGTGTGTAGAAACAACTAAACAAATGTTTTTGATTACCCCAGGTACATAAGCAGCACTGAATCCCTCTTGAGCCATTTCCAGTTTCAATGAGCCACCGCTTGTCTGAGATCCTGTAAAGACAAAATAAATCAACAAGAAATATCTCACTACTCAATTATGAATGGGGGAAAAAAGATTTCCTTGCTAAGCCAGATTTTGTTTGGACGTTGGAACAATAAAGTACCTTCAATTGAAAAGATGCTGTTCTGCAAAGCCTCCTTGATTCCATCAAGAGCTTGAAAGTTGGTCACTCGAAACACGTGTTTTGACGGATCGGTTGCAATGGTGTCCAACTCTAATTTTGCATAATAATCATCAAAAGCACTTCCAACCTAAGGATACCAAGATACAGTGTTTACAATGTTTTTGATGACAATGTTACTGTTTATATGAAGTAATTGGTTAATAATTCTTTGCTCATCTCCACATTGATATTGTAGATTCAAAACTCAGCATGTCCTGAAACTAAATAGTATTCACAGTGAATCCTGGGTAGTGAGGCTACTATTAATTCTAGTTCATCACTTGTTCATGTTGTCACGGTCCGGTACTCAAACCTTGGTTCATCCCAATGTTGATTGTCTGTTGTGTTCACCTGTGTCTAGTTAGTCCTTGTCTATATGTATGCCCCTGTGTGTTTGGTCCCTTGTCAGTTCGTCGTCGTATTTTGATGTGGTTAGTTCTTGTTCCATGTGTTTTCCAAGTCTTTGATAATTAGTGTATACCTAAGTCCATGCTTCCTTGTGATTTCCCAGTGTGGGGTTTTTGAGAAATAAACCTCCTTGAATATTCACTGCTCGGCCTGTATCTGTCGTTCTGCACCTGAGTCCTACACCTCCAGAACCACACCGTGACACATGTCCTATGACCAATATTAATTAGATCCACAATACACTGCCGATATTTGATACAACTAGAAACATTTGATGCAAAGTCATTTGTTTTGAGTGTGTCCAGACCATAGATACAGTAAAACATTATTAAGTACAGTAATAAGCGTCCTAGTTCTATTCATGTGCACCTACTTTGCTGGGGGACCCGATAATGCAAATTGCTTTGGAGATACCATAAACATAACATATAAGCATCATATTTGTATTAAGTAATCACATCACAGAGGCCCCTTATGGATTGAATACTTTGCTGTGTTTGACACTAAAGCACAGTGTTGCTATTATACAGTGTATTATATGCTAATGCCATTCTCTCTAAGCCAATGCCTATCTACAGTATAGTGCTGTTCTTGCATACGTTTTCTGCACTTTAAATACTTCATACTTTATTACTTATTACTACTTAGTACACTTATATTATAACCCTTATTGCCTACTTGTGCTATACCTTGTTTTAGTTATACCATCATGTTGGACATTGTTAGCGCAGTCTGGTGGAGCCTGCCACACCAACATTTAACTGTTTGAGCATGTAACAAATAAAACCTTTTGAATCTTGAATGGAAAAGTATTTTCTATGAATGGATTTCAATGGTCCAGACTAGTATCAGTAGATACTAATGTCTGTCTGGGCTACATTGTTAGCCACTGTGGGTTAGGGTCCTCTGGCTCTGCTAATAGCTGCCTCAGTGGCCTGTACTTTCAGTGGTATAAGCTACAGGTATGTGGGAATTAGAATTAATTTCTGGTATTCTTCATTAAAAAATATATTTTTAGTACATACATTTTAAAATGATGAGTAAGACTAACAACTTACCCCAATGGCAAATCGAACAATGCCTTCCTTAGCAGCTAGGGCAGCAGCATTAGATAAGTCTTCTCTGTCATTAGACGCTCCATCAGTAATGACTATCAGGAACTTGTTCACATTTGGTCTGGATCCTCTATTTCTTGAAAAAACACCTTGGCTGTTGGAATAAAATAAAATAAAAACGTTGATGCTAAACTCTTGTCATAAAATGTTCGACATTTGTGTTATGTTATCAATATAAGGGTACTTACACAACATGTCTAATTGCTTTAGCTGTAAACGTCCATCCTTTTTGTTGTCTAATTCGATCAATTTGAGATTGCCAAGATCCTGAGGTGGCAAAATTGTCAAAATAATTGTGGATGTAGGGGTCTGTAGAGTACTGGGCAACTGCGAACTGCAAACACAATAGAAAAAGATTGAACTCACTGTTTTGTTTTGTTTTGTTTTGTTTTGTTTTGTTTTGTTTTGTTTTGTTTTGTTTGGTTTTGTTCTCAAATGTCTGGTAGACGTTCGTCTAACACTGAGTTTTTATGTATAACTCTTGTAGTAGAATTAATTGGGATATTGATTAGATTCAATTATGTCATCCTTTGCCATGTCACCCATGTGACATCACACTCTGCCATCTAATTTCCTCTCTCTGTGAACAAAGTCATTTGGGTGGCCAGACTTGGAGGGAATGATCAGTAGGTCACAATCAAGGTCATGGTCAAAATAACATAATCAGTCATATCTCAGGAAAGGAGAAATGTAGAACGAGACATTTTGGTGGGTTTATGTGTTATTTTTCTTTATAGTATTTGTGTTTTTCTACAATACATCCATGCTGCTTTTTATTCATAGCAAACTGTACCTGTGTCTAGAATTAACAAAACTATTTTATTTAACAAAAATAGTTACAACTTAAGCGAACAAATCATGCCTCAAGACATTGATTTGCGTTTTAATCATGATTTAACAAGTGATTAATATATATTGTAAGTGCAGTGTTTCCCCATATGCATTTAACAGAGGCGCTAACAGTAGCAGAGAGCTACAATATCATAATAATGTTAGAACTCAGCTGGTCCGTACTGCAGTAACAGTCATTTTAATTGGTTTATAAAATTTTTGCAGTTATCTACACAATAAATAACAATAAAATAAATAAATCCAGAGTCCAGAACATTATATATGTCTATGTGTGGATATGTGGATATTAAGAACAAAAAAATATATTTCTAATAGTCCATAACAATATCATAAGGGTCCTGTTCTTCCAGATATAAGGTTAGTGAATAATACTGCCATTATCTACCCGGAAATACATTTGGTTGTGATGTCATGATGATTTGGTCTATAATGACATGTGGAAAGTACCCTCCCTGGTCTCTTTGGCCCTAAGAACAGTGGTTCTCAAACTTTTTCATGTGAAGGACCCCCAAAATGATATGTATTTGGCTGCTGAACCCCCATCTAAAAAATATTTTGTGCCAGGGATGTTTTAAAAAAAAAGCAGATCTACAAGCTCATAGCTTGTAGATCTGGTATTTTTTAATAGCCAAAGTATAACATAGTGGTTAATATTGGTTAAAATTATTGTGACACTAAACTAACATATTTTTCTGAGGACCCCCTGTTACTCCCCCCCAAGGACCCCGGACCCCACTTTGAGAACCAATGCTTTTAGAACGTCACTAGACCTGGGAACAATGAAAATAGGGAATGCATGGCCCACCCTGTTTTGCAATACATACCCGTTATACCCGTTGTCATAGCACCCGTTTTAACCGTCTGTCTGTCTGTCTGTCTGTGTCCCTTTTGTGGCTATATGGATATCTCTGGATGTCTGTCTGCCTGTATCCCTTTTATGCCCATATATGGAGATGTCTATATATGGGGGGATCGGTAGTAGTGGAAAGTCCTTGCACAGTGGTAAACGACTGTGGAGAATGTGTGGAGAATGTCTGTGCAAAGTGACTATGAGAAGTGGACTGACTAACTAATGAAATGGCAGGTGTGGGGAATTCTGCAGGTGTGAGGAATTTTCCAAATCAAGCTAAGCATTGGCAACCCCAGGCTTAGCGACACATGGCAACCCCAAGCTTCGACACACGCGTCGATTTGAAGTCGGTGGGTCGAACGGTTCTCGAGATACGTGGATTACGTATTGGGGGAAAATCCTCCTGGGGGAATTTTACTTGACCAATTATACTAGTCTCACCTGTGGGAGTGCCGTTTTTGTCATTAGCGAGGTAATCACACTTTTAACAAAAGTCTTCATTTGTATGAAATCAGGGGAGGAAACACTGCCTGAGCCATCCAGTAAGAATGCAATATCTGCTGCCTCCCCTGCAGGACACTCTGTTAAAAGATAAGAAGAAAACAATAAGGGCATATAGTCATCTTTTGTTTGTTGTACTCTGCTGTTTCTCTGCAACCTTTACATAATATTGATATTACAGTATTTTCTTAAAGGAGCACTTCACCCACTCTCAACCTTACCTTCATATAATTGGTCCTCACTAATGCTTATCGTAAGATGTCACAATGTCTTTCTACTCACTCACTCTTTGGTGGGCTATGGACAGTTCAGAAACCTGCCTACCAATGACATGATCAATGGGGATTTGAAGCTAATACAAACAACGGTCTTTCTCTTCCTGGAAAGTTAGCATGTTGAAATAGAAGCCATTGTTCTTGAATTAAGGAACTGTCCACAGCCCTCCTCCGAAACAAAGACTGAGACAAAAATGGTACCATCTTAGTGAGGAACAATGTGAAGATAGGCTGAAAAAGGGGGGAGTACTGTGTGTGTGTGTGTGTGTGTGTGTGTGTGTGTGTGTGTGTGTGTGTGTGTGTGTGTGTGTGTGTGTGTGTGTGTGTGTGTGTGTGTGTGTGTGTGTGTGTGTGTGTGTGTGTGTGTTTGTGAGTACTTACTTACTTGTATTTAAATCAACATAGAGTTTTTACCTTCAAGAGATGATGGCACAGATGATCCAACCCTGTCATCTGCACTTATCTCTAAGCATACACCGTTGTATGTGGTGATAGTTGTGCACTCTCTTGGAATGGTTGGACCACATGCCTGGAATGGGAGAACAGAATATCTGAACTCAATGTACAATATTTTTGTTTTGTGGAAGAGAGAGAGAGAGAGAGAGAGAGAGAGAGAGAGAGAGAGAGAGAGAGAGAGAGAGAGAGAGAGAGAGAGAGAGAGAGAGAGAGAGAGAGAGAGAGAGAGAGAGAGAGAGAGAGAGAGAGAGAGAGAGAGAGAGAGAGAGAGAGAGAGAGAGAGAGAGAGAGAGAGAGAGAGAGAGAGAGAAATACACTTACTGTAGATGATTAGGAATATTTTGTACTTAGGAATAATAACCATTATCTCTGAGGGTTTTATTGACAAAATGCTTTCAAAACACAAGTGATTTAATATAACTGCAGTTAATTAACTCACAATTGTCTTTCCTGTGGTAGGGTCATTTGTCATTGTCAAGCCAAGGGACATGTTCACTGCAAAATCTGGCACTGTATTTAACATAACATAAGGAAGATGGAAAGATAAATATACAGATTAAAATCACAAAGTCACAAACTTTCACGGAAATAGCACACTGTGTTCATGATTTGAGGCATTTTGTTCAAAGCAGACGTATCCTGCAAACTTTAAGCCAATGTTAGCCAATTTGGATGGAATATGAAATATCGGACACATCCGCCTTGATCACATGACTATAGAGATACTGTGTACATTTTTTGCGTGATTTTTGGACAGAATCTGAAGGAGTAATAGCAAAAGTTTCAGGCAGATCGGTGCAGTTATAGGTAAAAACGTGAATCGGTCTGTTATAGCACCACCATGAGGATGATGTGAACATTTTTGAGTGGCATTTCTTCCTCTGCCTAGTGGGAATGTGAGCGCAAAATTTCACGGAGGAATTTTGTTCAAAACGAACCAATACTTCAAACTTTGGAAGCCAATCTTAGCCAATCAGGATGGAATATTATAAATCGGACAGATCCGTGTTGATCACGTGACTATGTGGACGGACAGGGTGTAAAACACAGTCTCGGCCATGCCTTTCGGCCTGGCGGAGACAATAATCACAAATCACGTTACTTGGTTAAACTGTCAAGAAACTGAAGTTGTTTATAAGTAACTTTAAATCACAATTGCGGCTGAGACCATTTGTACTGAACTAGAGGGTCGGGGCGCTGCGCGCCCCTCCCCCCTAGCCGCTGCGCGGTGCTTTGTGTTTGTTGGTCTCTATAATATATAAAGCCATAATAGGAGATGTTCCCAATGGAGCTATGCCCAAATATGGAGTGTGTTGTCTGACCTCACTTGGGTCTCGTTGGGCGGTGGTCGGCGATGACGCTAAGGAACAACATGGCCGACTGTAATGTTGTGAGTTTGTGTTTGCCGCAATTAATTATGCTGCGAGGGGGCAGATGTGTGCTGAGCAGTATGAAGTGGCCTACAGACTGCGCGTAGTAATTCTGCACGTTGTGGCGTGTCTTGTTAGTGACATTGATATGTTGTTTTTGTGTTTAGTCCCACACAGTGGCAGGTTTTTTTGGGGGGTTTTGGGTTTAGAAATGTATATATAGATAGATATATAGATAGATAGATAGATAATGAACATCATGTAATGATGATTCAGTTTCTCGAAAATTGCATAATTTTCAATTAACTTTTTATGTTGATGTTAATGTTGCCTACCTCTAATAGACATGGGGCTGCATGACTCTGTAGAACACTTATATATTTGGCCGCTCCTGTCTCCTGAAAGGGGTGCAGTGGGTGCACTGACCAGTATGCTAAAGGGAGCAATCCTTGACCTGAAAAGTGTTTAAAAAATATATTGAATACATCCAGAAATGTAATTTTCTGAAACTTATCCAGTGGCAATTAATGATCATTAGGGGTGTGCCGATACACTAATTTCACGAAACGATACGATACGATATTTGGCTCACAACTTCGATACGATTTCGATACGATACGATACGCACTTTTTTTATTATGAAAATATATGGAGGAGAAAAAAAGAAAATGCAAACAAATAATTCTGTTTTTGCATTATTCAGACATGCAAACTTGTAGCTTTTCAGCTACAATAGCCGTTTTGAATCCAAATAGTATGACACCTGACCCGAAAAAAAAACATGTTGTCACTCTTTTCACTTCAGGGCCGTTTGCATGCCTGATTATTATGATTGTAAAAAAAAAAAAAAAAAAAAAAAAAAATTTTAAACGATATATCGGCACACCCCTAATGATCATGGGGAGAAATTAGTGTGATGGGTAAAAGGAAAAAGTCTGTGTTTTAGACTTGTGTTCAGTCATACAAATGCTCTGTCTTTATTTACCTTGATTGTCTTTGAACCACTTTGTATCCAAATCCATCACCATGTGAACTCAAGGATTTCCAAACCACAGGATCAATGTTAAAACCAAATGCAGCTTGGAACACTGAGCAAAAACAAGCACAAAACAGCTCATCAAAGTAATATAATTAAGAAATGTTATGTTATGTCCATACCAGCAGCCTGTACTACTGTATATTCATACAGGTGACATTTGTCAAGTTTGAAACTCCCTACGTGAAGTGGAGAGAAGCTGTAGGAGACACTCTCAAATGTATTGGCTATCATTTTAGTTTTTATATCGGTGTCATTTATACCAAAACCAAATCTCACACAACAACTTTCCTTAGCAAAATTTAGTTCAGTCAAATTTGTACTTGAGTTAAAGTTCTGGGGTATTCAGAAGTACATGCTTTAGACATTTTCCCCAAAAAATGAACAAATGACAAACGATTTTCCAGAAGTTTAAAAAAATATATCAATAATAGTGAAAATAGCAGATCTAAAGCTCACAATGTGCCATTCTGTCGCGATACAATGCGTTGTGAGCTTGTAGATCTGCTATGTTCACTATATTTGAAATAGGGCTTAAGTGGTTAATTCATAATGCACTTTTTGCCTTCCTAGAAATGTACAATAGTAGATGTCAAAAGTATCTGCCTCGAGTGAAATCGAGTGGGGTGAAAGTCACAAGTATCCAAAAATACAAATAATCAAGTAAAGTACAGATACTCAAATATTTACTTAAGTACTAGCCTAAATCATCCTCTTCGTTACTGTCCACCACTGGTTATAGCAACAGTGGTTTATGTTTGCTATTGGATTATTAATATTATTTTAAAGTTTGCATATAGGACTGTAAATTGTTGAAAATACTTAATTTAAATACTATTAGTTTATGATGTCTTACGTTCTTAACTATGCCACATGCCAGGTTATCATACCAGCATGTTGATTTCAAGCTGTGTTCGAAAATACCGCCTATCAATCTGACTGCTTAACTAATTTGTGCATACATTTGGAAGTAATAACATTATTGTATTCATTATGACTTACAGTTCATATTCATAATAATCTTTGTGTACAATTGAATGTGATGTTTCTTAATGTTGGTATTGAAGTAAAGCATTTATTTGTTTCCCCCTGATATATTGTTTGGAATCATTACCCCAATCGTTACACCCATACCGAAAATGTTGTATGTTGAATGTTACTGAGAGCATTTTTTAGATTGTGGTCAATTGTTCCTTTTCCTGTAGTGACTCATATGAACCATAAAGCAAACACACACACACGCACACACACGCACGCGCGCGCGCACACACACACACACACACACACACACACACACACACACACACACACACACACACACACACACACACACACACACACATCTGTACCAATGCACCAGGTGATTGTATTCTGTTTTCACTTTCCTTATAAGGTAGCAAGGCAGCAACATTTTGCAGGAAATGTATTTTTCTTTTAACACATTACAACACCCTATTGTTGGTAAAGGTGAGAAATACAGACATTCAAAGATGTGAGTACCTTACCGTGCATATCAACAGCATATTAAGTTATGTGTTAGCGAGAAACTGAGTAACACACACACGCACACACATACACACATAATCTTCGGCCTGGCACAGATAACAAATGGGACAAATGTTTCAAAGCTTGTAGGTATGGTAGGCATGGCGTGTGTGTGTGTGTGTGTGTGTGTGTGTGTGTGTGTGTGTGTGTGTGTGTGTGTGTGTGTGTGTGTGTGTGTGTGTGGTGTGTGTGTGTGTGTGTGTGTGTGTGTGTGTGTGTGTGCGCGCGCGTGCGTGCGTGTGCGTGGATGAACAAATTAATAAATGGTGGTACAGACACGGGCCCTACTCTAGATAGATCCTTTCTTATGATAATTCTATTCCTAATTTTTCTTCCACCATTTTTTGCAGTTCAGGCATCACCACCCATTCACTTTTTACGTAACTTTGCAGAATGGTAGAGGGTCATGCCAAATGGATAAGAAACTAATCTTACTGTGATTGTCTAAATGGGGGTGCTTTAGCAATTGATTGAAAACAAAAAATTTGAGCAGGCATAACTCATGCCCCATT